>NC_056744.1:321410880-321450747 GCF_019279795.1 Protopterus annectens | reverse complement strand
CAAGTTTTAAGAAAAACGATTTAAAATTAAGTGCAAACAGGAAATTCAGCAAACAGCTTTTGGTTGTGCTCTAAATACAGCTACTAATACAGAAATCAAGTTTAACAAGCCAGAAAATGCTCAAGCTAGGCAGCTATGCAGAAAAACTTAGCAAATAAACAGAGAAAAAATACTTAAAATCTCAAAAGTGGCTCCCTTCTTCTCTCAGAGTTTTTTCCTCTTGGAGGGTGCTTCACCAACAGCCAACAAGCCTGAAAAGACGCTCAAACCATGAGGCAACTAGGTTTTAAGAGAGGAAGATGAAGGAGTTATGGAAATGACCCCTATTGGCCAATAAAACTACAGTTTCAAGTCAGTAACCACCTCTCCGGGGCAGGGAAGCTGCTCAATGTTAGTCACTGCCACTGATGAACACAGAGACCCTCCTTCAGCCCAAGCAAAAATGGCCTCACAGAAACTTTCAAACAGTTCAGGAACAGCAAGCCTGTAACTGAACTTTTTAACTCTCAGAAAAGTGGGAAAAAAGCAAGACTTTTTTTTTTTGTTTTGGTTTTTTACAGAGATAGCAGAGGTTCACAAGTAATATCAAGTTATAACAGTGCAGTAAATGACCCCACACAAGAGTGCTAGGTCAAGGACAGAAAATATGCAAGTTTTAAGAAAAAACGATTTAAAATTAAGTACAAACAGGAAATTCAGCAAACAGCTTTTGGTTGTGCTCTAAATACAGCTACTAATACAGAAATCAAGTTTAACAAGCCAGAAAATGCTCAAGCTAGGCAGCTATGCAGAAAAACTTAGCAAATAAACAGAGAAAAATACTTAAAATCTCAAAAGTGGCTCCCTTCTTCTCTCAGCGTTTTTCCTCTTGGAGGGTGCTTCACCAACAGCCAACAAGCCTGAAAAGATGCTCAAACCACGAGGCAACTAGGTTTTAAGAGAGGAAGATGAAGGAGTTATGGAAATGACCCCTAGTGGCCAATAAAACTACAGTTTCAAGTCAGTAACCACCTCTCCGGGGGGCAGGGAAGCTGCTCAATGTTAGTCACTGCCACTGATGAACACAGAGACCCTCCTTCAGCCCAAGCAAAATGGCCTCACAGAAACTTTCAAACAGTTCAGGAACAGCAAGCCTGTAACTGAACTTTTTTAACTCTCAGAAAAGTGGGAAAAAAGCAAGATTTTTTTTTTTGTTTTTGTTTTTACAGAGATAGCAGAGGTTCACAAGTAATATCAAGTTATAACAGTGCAGTAAATGACCCCACACAAGAGTGCTAGGTCAAGGACAGAAAATATGCAAGTTTTAAGAAAAAACAATTTAAAATTAAGTGCAAACAGGAAATTCAGCAAACAGCTTTTGGTTGTGCTCTAAATACAGCTACTAATACAGAAATCAAATTTAACAAGCCAGAAAATGCTCAAGCTAGGCAGCTATGCAGAAAAACTTAGCAAATAAACAGAGAAAAAATACTTAAAATCTCAAAAGTGGCTCCCTTCTTCTCTCAGCGTTTTTTCCTCTTGGAGGGTGCTTCACCAACAGCCAACAAGCCTGAAAAGACCTTTGTTTCCAATTAAGTAGTTCGCAAGCCTTGCTGGTAGTTTATTTCACGCTGCATGAGATGGGTCATGTTATCTCATCTTTGCAAGCCTTGCTCATAGTTTATTTAGCCCTGCATGAGATGGGTCACGTTATTTCATCTTTGAAAGCCTTGCTCGTGGTTTATTTCGCACTGCATGAGATGGGTCACATTATCTCATATTTGCAAGCCTTGCTGATAGTTTATTTCGTGCTGCATGAGATGGGTCACGTTATCTCATATTTGCAAGCCTTGCTGTTAGTTTATTTCGTGCTGCATGAGATGGGTCATGTTATCTCATCTTTGCAAGCCTTGCTGATAGTTTATTTAGCCCTGCATGAGATGGGTCACGTTATCTCATATTTGCAAGCCTTGCTCATAGTTTATTTTGCACTGCATGAGATGGGTCACGTTATCTCATATTTGCAAGCCTTGCTGATAGTTTATTTCGCGCTGCATGAGATGGGTCACGTTATCTCATTTTTGCTAGCCTTGCTGTTAGTTTATTTCGTGCTGCATGAGATGGGTCACGTTATCTCATCTTTGCAAGCCTTGCTCGTAGTTTATTTCACACTGCATGAGATGGGTCACGTTATCTCATATTTGCAAGCCTTGCTGATAGTTTATTTAGCCCTGCATGAGATGGGTCACGTTATTTCATCTTTGAAAGCCTTGCTCGTGGTTTATTTCGCACTGCATGAGATGGGTCACGTTATCTCATATTTGCAAGCCTTGCTGATAGTTTATTTCGCGCTGCATGAGATGGGTAACGTTATCTCATATTTGCAAGCCTTGCTGATAGTTTATTTCGCGCTGCATGAGGTGGGTCACGTTATCTCATATTTGCAATCCTTGCTGATAGTTTATTTCGCGCTGCATGAGATGGGTCACATTATCTCATCTTTGCAAGCCTTGCTAGAAGTTTATTTCACCCTGCATGAGATGGGTCATGTTATCTCATCCTTGCAAGCCTTGCTCATAGTTTATTTAGCCCTGCATGAGATGGGTCACGTTATCTCATCTTTGAAAGCCTTACTCGTAGTTTATTTCGCACTGCATGAGATGGGTCACGTTATCTGATCTTTGCAAGCCTTGCTGGTAGTTTATTTTGTGCTGCATGAGATGGGTCGCGTTATCTCAGCGTTCTCGGTGCCTTATTGTCTGCCTAGGCCCCTGCATTCCTTTTCATTTGGGTCAAGTTATCTCATCTTTGCAAGCCTTGCTGGTAGTTTATTACATGCTGCATGAGATGGATCATGTTAGCTCATCTTTGCAAGCCTTGCTAGTAGTTTATTTCATGCTGCATGCGATGGGTCATGTTATCTCAGTGTTCTCGGTGCCTTATTGCCTGCCTAGGCCCCTGCATTGGGTCGTGTTATCTCAGCATTCTCGTTGCCTTATTGCCTGCCTAGGCCCCTGCATCCCTTTTCTTTAGTGTCACTAGAGGCTCCCTGAGTGCAAGTTGAGACTTTTAGTATCTAGTCTTTTTTTGCTGCTCTTCTGAAGCTTGCTCTGTCAGTGGTTGAGAGAGTCGTCCGTTATCCACTTCAAGAGGTTGGTAAAACATTATCTTCTTACTTTACTACATGGCATTTCATAAATTCAAGCAGTTATGCAGTAATTGTTGCTTTAACCCTACTTATAAGTTCTTTCTGCTGTGCTAGATTATTATTTATGCTTTTTGTGATGGTGTTCAGGTTGAAGCACCTTTATAATCTGAACTTGCACTTAACCCCTTCCTCTCCACAGTCTGTGGAAGAAATGAGCAGCAGCAGTTGATACTTCTCTGCACACTTTCAACAATTTAGGCAAAATAAGAATGTTGTAGTCTTCCCCAGGTGGACCTAGGTGTGACTGGTTTCCTGAGAAGGCAAACATAGTTTAGACATCAACTCCCATCTCTGCTATGCTGGCTTCTCTAGTATCAGACTGCTAAATTGGCTCTGGCTGTCTGGGCTATTGGGCTATTTTTATTCCTTTTTATTTTTTAGGGATGTAATTAATGTTTACTTATTCAGTCTCAGCTTTTATCCTTCAATTGTTAAGACTGTTATCCCAAGTAAGCTGTATGATAGAGAGTGATAGAGAGCAGACTACAGCCCAGCCCCAGTCAACTCAGTATCCATTAGCAATTCATATACATTTATAGAGTCATAGATTGTTACTAGGCTAACGACTGGGGGGGGGGGGTAAAACAAGTTTAAGATCAAACTGATCAGCATTCACCGAGAATTAAATCTGAACAGAATTCAAACAATTCAGGTATAAAGTGAACACAGGACAAGTAAGCTTATTAATTCAACATTTCAGGTTTGAAAAAAAGCTGCTCTGCACTATTTACTCTGTAGTCATGTTTTCAGATTCTTCTGCTGTGTGTAATATCACAAAGGTTTACAGATGAGAGCTGTGGTTTAGCAAAATAGGTTAGCCAGTCTAAAACTGAACAGAACTGTGAGTGATGAACCATCTTGGAATAACCCATCTGACTCCCCCGAGGAAGCTGGATCCCTTCCAATCCTGCTAAGTGAGACAATATCCAATAAGAGGTGCAGTCATACTGTCACAGACAGAATCTGAACCAGTCAAAGCTGGTCTATACCTGTCTTCATCAGTATGCAGTGGGCAAGTGCACTCTTTGCTAATGGTTGTATATGGGACTGATTCCCCTTTTACTTCATGTGAAAAGAAGTGATACATTCCACTTATTAGATTTAATAGACACAGGTACATTGTTCAACTTGTTTTCCAAACTGTACACAACCTTTGTGTTGACATCATGTCTTTTGTAACTTTGGTAACTTTGACATCTGCATCAAGTTTATACACCATAGATTAAAAATAAGTATAGCATTACTGTTTTAAACATGTTGAGATATTCCTAACTGCACCCTTGCATAACCTGTTCAGTTTTTATATTGTCATCACCAAGGATTTTTGATTCTTGGTTGCGGTTACTAGATTTTTATTTCAGTTATAATAAAGGCAGTAGTAGAAAGTGATTCAGCTGGATTTGATTGTTAACAGGCAGCAATTTGGCTGTACTTGGGTGTTAACATGCAGTTTTCTGGTCGTGCTTGACTCTCCAATGGAAGTGTCAGACACATAACTACTAGTCTTGCAACTAGGGGTCAACTTTAGGAGAAATGGTGCCCCGGGGGAAGGGCTCCATGATGCTATCCCTATCTACTACCCCCACATCCTCCAGTGCCTCCACCCCTCACCCCCCTATCATGGCCACTAACATCATTCAAATTACTTTTTTTATACCTTCTCGTACTTATACTTTTTATGCCTTTAAGCTCATTGTTTCTCTTCTGCCTGGTGTGCAGTGAATAATGATTTCATGCAAACACTCTGCTGTTTCCAATTTTTAAAACTTTGTCCTTCTGCACATTTTTGTCAGGGTCAACTCTGTCTGGTGGTATGATTACATCTTTACTAATATAGATCTTGGCTGCTTTCTCATGGCTTGGTTTGAAGCACACACATGGCGTGCCCTTTCATTTAACAAATCCTGGTGTGGAATACCAGTCCAGTTTCTTATTTGTGCTTTTATAAAATTCATACAATGTGTTCCTTTCAGGTTCTCTGGCATAGCAGAAAATCTCAGGTTTTAACTTCACTCTGTCTTCTAACTCTACCATTTTTTAAACAGTTTTTCCTGAGAGCCCTCTTACTCATCCAGCTTTTTCTTTATTTCAGCCTCTGTTTTTTGTAGTTTTATCAGTTTACCTGGGCAGCTAGTTAAAACTTATTCTATTTTTTTCCAGGCTTGTGTTATTTGAGTTTACATATTCCTTCAATGTTTCATTTATTTCAATCACGTCTATGTACATTTTATTTTTTTTTTCCTCTAAATTACTGGAAGCCATCTCTGAAGCTTGAACTGTTTTAGATTCCTTCCCAGACAGTGTTTTCTCTTCACTTTTTCTGGTTGATTTCCTTTCAGGTTTTCTAAACTTCTTCTTTGCTGGCATCCAGAGAGTGTACTTACTAGCCAATAACTGAATTTTGCCCCCCAAAAAACAGTTTCAATCATACTCTTTTTTTTTTAGTTTCTGTTTCCACATGTGGAGAGCTGAAGTTATGCTATTATCAAAGAAAATTCAGGAGACAGCCAGTGAAGCTTTACTCATCTCCAGGCACTCCCTAAAGTGTGGCTAAGATGCCTTAGATGCATCATGCAGAGCAGCTGCCCTAGGTTCTGATATCTGCAGACATGCATGGCTCAGGACCCAGCCCCTGTCCCACCAGGTCAGCAGAGCAGCTGCCCAAGGCTCTGATATCCGCAGACATGTAGGTTCAGGACCCAGACTCTGTCAAATGAGGTCAGCAGAACATCTGCCACAGGTTATATCATCTGCAGACACATATGGCTCAGGACCCAAACCTTGTCTGATCAGATTAAGGCTGAACTACTAGATACTCCACTAGACAAGGAATTCCTTTCTGGACCCCCAGCTGAATAGGTTTTTGAGAAGTTGAATTAAAAAAGGGAAGCAAATAAAAACTGTGAAAGAATCTTATCTCCAACACCAAGGTACAGTAGGAATTACCCCTCAAAACCTTGACCTCCTCCCCCAGACAAGACAAGATGAGGCCTCCCCATGACAAGATATCCAGACAGTCCTGGGGGGTGGTAACCAGAACAATCACAGAAAGCAGGGAGCTCCAAAGAGACTACCTAAAACAGAGCCCAGCTGTGACTATGTTCAACCACAAACTCCCAGAAGCATGACCTCAAATTAAATGCCAAGAAATGCATCAGTATCCCCTTTGGGAAAAATGTCATCCCCACTAATTATCACATTAATAACAATGTACTAACCGTGCAATCAGTCATGAGGAACTTGGGCACCCAGGTTGTTAGCAACCTGAATTTTGACAATTACGTTGCCTTCATTGTACAGAAGGCTTTCTACATGGCCCACCTCATAAATAAGGGTATTTCATCCAGGAACAAGAAGGTCATAACATCCTTGTACTCCTCCCTTATCAGACCCATTATCAACTACAATGTCCCCTTCAGCATGTACCTTTCCAAGCACATACAGCAGTTGGAGAAACCACAGAGATTCCTGACCAGGAAAATCCAGGGTTTCAAATACCTATCCTATACAGATAGGCTAAAAGCCCTGTCCCTCTACTCAGTCTCATACAGACTGCTCAGAGGTGACCTGTGTCTGGCGTACAAGGCCATTTTAGACCCAGCCTTGATGGAGTTGCTGCATATTCGTAAGACAAACTCCACTTGTGCAACCCACACACACAAGGCCTTAACATGGTCTGTGACATTAATAGAACTTGTTGGTGGGCTAGAGTTGTGTCCCAAAGACTCCCCCATCTGTGGAGTAGACTCCCTCTCCATGTCAAGCAGAGTACCTCTCTAGCCCTCTTTAAGAGGAAATATACCCCTGCAATCCTACATGTGTCCCTGCTGGACAGGGGAAACAAGTGCTGACTTTAACAGAACATGGGCAAAATTCTTGGCTAGGCTTATAAAGGCCTCTGGGCCAACAGCCGAGTAACATCCTATGAACCTATAACAAATCTCAGTCTAACTTTTGTGCGGCTGTAAAAGCACTAAAAACAAACCACACTACAGCAGCGATTCTTGTAGGGCTTTTCCTGTCCAAGTCCTCACCCTCTTCATAAATTGCAGCCAATTGCTGCATGATTTAAAACACCCAGACCTAACAGGGAATAGCTTTGCTTGCAGGTCTGGGTTGGCGACGTAACTGAATTGCCATGGAAAAGCTGTACTTAATTGCGGCTTTTCTACGATGATTCATTGTGATAAAAAAGCAGAAATTTTCAAGTCATCTGCTTTGCACAGCAGGCCACGGGATAAGGTAGCTCAGCCCATGAGTGTGACACTGATAATGGGATGGGTAGAAACCCTGTCCCTCATCTTGTGTATTCAAATAAGACAATGAGTTTTGGGTGTTCATTTAAGTAGTTTGTTACACACAAAAACACATCAGGATGGATGACTGGAACACTAAACTTAAATGAACTAACTAACTGACTTGCTGTTACACATACATGCTTTCACTCTGGCTGCTCACTCAAAATGACACACTTCCTTGCACGTGCTCAGTCCTCACATGCCCATGGACTGGAATGGCTCTTAAAGGTACAAAACACCTTCTGATCTATATCCTCCTCCTTTGACTGCTCTGTTCTGCAATGAAAATGACAATTGGATAAGCATGTAAATTATACAGACATATACAAACAATGGCAATGTTGTCCAGGTTGCTGTGTATTTGGTATTAGGTCTTGAGATACGACCTGACCTCGTAATGTAATAATTAAAACTAGGTTAGGCAAGAGGAACAGTCACTGGTGAATGTTCTTCAGGATTTTCAGGGATACTTACAGGAATAGATGATGAAATGTTCTCTGTAACAGGAACACTGAACAAATCACTCTGAGAATTAGAGTCTCTATTACAGGCAATATGTTGTAACACTGGCTTGGACACAGGTAGTAAATGTTTCTGATTCTGCCTGAATTCCATCCCTTGCAACTCAATGATGTACAATCACAGATCCTCACATAAATATTTCACAAGTCCTATTTGGTGAAATCCTTTTGCTGTCTGCATCCTATCTCTCCTTTTAATGGATTCAGAGGCTTGCTGGTTTTATCATAGTAGGACTTTTGGGACAAACACTTCTTTAGGAGTTGAGCTTTTGCTGCTTTGTTGTTTTTAGCAGTCAGAGTCAACAAAATTTTACTGATTGGTAGTGTGTGTGAAGATAGAGATAGGTGAAGCCTGCCAACCTAGCCAGATAGAATTTTGTAGATAATTCTGTCATTTGTAAATATTAATATAAGCCACAGGCTTGTTTTCTTAAATGGAAGAAAATGGTGTTAGATGTGGAACTGCAAAAATGTAACAACAGTGCACTCTGCTGTAACAAAGCTGATAAGTCAAACACTGTGAAATTCTTTGATCTAAAACTCGTAGCCGAGATGTCTAGAGGGAGGCATTCTGCCTATTGTTTTGAGGCCGGAGTTAATGGTTAGAATTTACATGTATAATTTCTTTTTATTGTTCTGGCTTCCTGACCAGCTGCAAGATCAAAAGGGCTATTAACCTCTGAGTTTCTGTTAGCCTGGGAACTAGAAAGAAATGATGTAATCTGAAATGAATCAGTGGTACTGTGTTATCAATTTAAGGACAGAAAGAATGAGAGCTTTGAGGATTTGCCTTGAGAACATCCAACTCACCACTCTGCCTGTGTCTGTATGTAAGTAGAATCTTAGACTTTAGCGTTTCTCTTAGAAATAGCTCAAAAATAGGAAGCTTAGACTAAGTGTTTTTCTGTGTTGATGTCAGAACTATTCTACTGTATTATTTTAAGCATTTTCCCATGATCTCTGAACTCTTGACTAGCACTGTGTAGTAATAAGTATTGTCTTGTGTTTTTATTATTTATTATTAAACATTTTTAAACCTTTCAACTGTGGCTGTTTTGTGTAGAGATAATTTAAGCTCTGAGTATATTGCATGTATATAGTGATATTGGCCAAGCCCCTCCAAATAAGCCTTGACTGTTCAATTGCACTTACCATTTTGATAATAATATTACACAGTATAATTGGACACCCTTTCACAAGGGTCTTTTGGTAGCTGATAAATATTAGTGGGTGGTGGCAAGTGGTACTGCTGTATAGTCTGGGTAAAAGGGGCACAGCTGGAGAACCTGTGCCAACCTTCCCCAGGAGTGTCTGTGTGGTTGTATATAACTCTTATTTCAAAGTGTGTGTGTGTGTCAGCTACTTGGGCAGGGACATGAAGCACTGGGTGGACAGAGAGGGTGCTGGAGGTTTTAGCTTGCCCACTAGACAGAGATATGGACCCTATAGCTGTGTCAGTGGGGACTCTTATTGGGGACCTGGAGAGAAAGGGAGAAACCAGCCCCAGAATGACTGTGATCTCTGTGGGCTCTTAAGGGAAATTGAACTTTACTGTGTGTGTGTATATTTATTTTCCTTTCCCTATATGGACTCCCCTTACTGGTGTTAGTGGTGAGGATTGAGGCTCCTTGATTGCTGGGCCAGTGCACAGGCATCAAATATTAATTGTTTGGCAGTGGTGGGATATCCACACAACATATTAATTGGTTGGCAAATACTAATTGGTTTGTAGTAGTGTGAGTAGAGTGAATTCCTGGTGTTAGTGGTGAGGATTGAGGCTTCTTGATTGCTGGGCCAGTGCACAGGCATCAAATATTAATTGTATGGCAGTGGTGGGATATCCACACAACATATTAATTGGTTGGCAAATACTAATTGGTTTGTAGTAGTGTGAGTAGAGTGAATTCCTGTTGCTTGTGTACGGTGATCACTGAAGGTGTTTTTGTACTCTAAATTAGCCACACAGTGAATACTCAGAGTTCAGATCACAATTGTTTTATTTCTTTTGTTAGCTTAGTTAGTCAGGGAGAGCAGGCAAACATGTCAGCAGAGGAGTATGGCAAGCTGACAAGGAGGCAGCTGGCTGAAATGTGCCAGGCTAGGAGACTGGTACATGGAAACCTGACTATGGCAAACATGATTGCAGCTTTGGTCACAGCTGCATCAGAAAACAGCAACCAGGAGGACAATCAGACTGGCAGTGGAAATTTACCCCACTCAGAGTATGGACAGATCAACCTTTCTGTAGAGGACTTAAAAATCCATCTGGAGCTAAAGAGACTTGAGTTGGAGGCCAAGCATTTGGAAATAGAAGCAGCTGAGAGACTGAGGTGTCTAGAGAGTGAGGACATGGAGAAACTGCAATGTTTGCAGGCTGAGGAGAATGAGAAACTGCTACATCTGGATGCTGAGGAAAAGGAGCGGCAGAGGCAACATGAAAAGGAGATGCTGACTCATTGCCAGGGTCATGGAGGTAATGGGGAAGGGAGTAATTGGACCCCAGAAGCACAAAAGGTCAGTAAATGTCTTCCTCAGTTTACAGAGGAGATCATTTTGATAGTTTCATTCATATGTTTGAGAGGGGATGTAAACAGTATGATGTTGACCAAGGGCTCTGGGTACGGTTCCTGACCCCCTTACTCCATGGCAAAGCTGTAACTGTGCTGTCTAAAATGTCTGACATTGACTGTTTTACTTATACTACTGTTAAGAACTGTTTGTTAGAATTGTTTAAACTAACACCGGAAACATATAGGAAAAGGTTTTGTGACCACAGACACAAGGCAGATGAAAGTGTGTGTGAATATGTTGTGAACTGAGCCCTTATTTTCATAGGTGGGTGAGTGGATGTCAGGTCACCACTTATGAAGGGCTAGCAGACCTTTTGGTGATGGAACAAGCCCTTAGAACTTTGCTTGAGAATATGAGGATCTGGTTAGCTGATAGACAATGTGCTACTTCATATGGGTTTGGGAAGATGGGAGACCTATACCTAGCAAGCAGGGCATCCCTGCACAGGAAAGGGACCCCCAGTACTGCTCATGGGTCTAAAGGAACCCATGGTGGGCAGCACAGACTGCCCCACAGAATCTGCCAGTAGCAGGGGAAGCCACTAGTCCAGGTACATGTCTAGGACCTAGGGTTAAATGTTTTGAATGCAACCAGTGGGGCCATGTGGCATACAGATGTCTATGGAGACAAGGTGGGGAATGAAAGGTGAGAGAGCCAGTAAGTGGGGAAGACAAAATGCCAGTAGTAGGTTGTCTTGAGACAACAGGGGTACCAAACTACCACCCTGCAGATGTCTTGATAGGGAAGGATTTTGATGTAGCAGTACCATGTGTTTGTGCAGTTACATGCAGTCAGGCTTTGAGACAAGCATGTGGGTCTGGTAGCCTGGAGGGGACCCAGACAGACAGCATACTTGCAGCCAGGAGTGGTGAGGTGATTACTTCAGGGAGGAAGCTATGCTGTAGCAGTGAGACTGAAGGTGAGCCACAGCTGCTTGTGGGTACTGATGTTCCCTTGGACAGAGTGACTGCAAAGGTAGAGGTGAGTAGTAGTACCCAGGCTGACAGTGAGGCACCACTAATCAGAGAATGCCAGACTTCCTGTGGAAGGGGAGCTGGGAAGGGTTACAAAGAGAGTGTTGAGACAGGCTCAGCTCTCTGACCCTACATTGCAAGGCCTAAGGCAGGTAGCTAGAGAGACACCTGATTCTCAAGGGAAGGGGTAATCTGTATACTGGGACAAAGGGTTACTGTATAGAGGGTGGACCCCTGAGGGAGGGCTAGAAGGTGAGAGAATACAGCAGTTTGTAGTACCTAGAGCCTACCATCTAGCACTTAATGACCATAGCCCATGATATTCTCTTTGCAGGTCATATTGGCATAAACTGTACAAAGAGACATGTTTTGAAGAACTTCTATTGGCGTGGAATTTCCAGAGATGTAACCATGTACTGCAGGACCTGTGAGCAGTGCCAAAAGGTAGGCAAGGTAGGAGACCAGGTGAAAGCTCCTTTGATGCTTTTGTCTGTGATTGAGGAGCCATTTCAGAGGGTAGCTATGGATATTGTGGGGCCTCTGAGTACCCCAAGTTCCACAGGGAAAAAGTATATCCTAGTGGTAGTGGGTTATGCGGCAGTGGCTCTGTTCTCCATTGAGGCAGAAAAGGTGGCAAATGCTTTGTTAGAAATTTTCATCAGGGTAGGTTTCCCAAATGAAATACTGACTGACAGAGGTGCCAATTTTATGTCAGATCTGCTGGCTTGTCTGTAGAAGTACTGTGGGCTGAAGCACCTGGAGACCACCTCCTACCATTCCCAGACTAATGGTCTTGTTGAGAGGTTAAACTCTACAATCAAGTCCATGTTATGGGCATTTGCATGACAGTTTAAGAGGGAGTGGGACAAATATTTGCCCCATCTGTTGTTTGCTTACAGAGAGGTTCCCCAGGAATCTACAGGTTTTTCACCCTTCAAGTTGCTGCATGGGCACAGATGAGGGGACCTCTTGATTTAATTTGTAATGAGTGGGAAGGTGAATGTGAATCTCACAAGGAGTCTGTTGTGGCATATGTCCTAAACCTCAGGACACGGCTCAGGGAACTCATGGGCTTGGCCCAGAAGAACCTGGCAGAAGTCCAACAACAGAAAAAGGTGTGGTATGACAGGAATGCTCAAGCTAGAGAGTATGCTGATCGGCAGCAGGTAATGGTTCTCATTCCTGTCAGACACGACAAGCTGCAAGCAGCTTGGGAGGGACACTACAAGATGGTAAGAAAGGTAAGTGATGTTAACTACATGATGGAACTGCTAGGCAGGAGGCAGGGGAACAGATTGTACCATGTTAACATGGGGCTTAAGCTCGGACTGTCACCTCATTATTAAATTATTAAATATTTTTAGGTTCATAGGTTCATAGGTTTATACTAGGCTATCTGCCCTAGGGCATTTATAAGCCTAGCCAGAGTGTGTTTGGCTTGCTATGCCCTTTTTCAAGGTTAGTATACTGTGCCTCTGAAAACAGTGACACAGAAGTGATACCCGGGGTAAACCTATGATCTCCCATCCACTCATCAAGATTCCTCTTGAAGAGAGTCAGTGAGAGACTCTGCCTAACCTGGACTGGGATTTTATTCCAGAGTGAAGGGAGCCTCTGGGTTATGAATCTGTACCTCCAGCATGTCCTATTTATTTCAGTGCTGAGGTTCAAGTCTCTCGAGCGCATAGCTCGATGGGATTTGGATTTTCTGAGGTGCAGCATGTCCATTAATTCTGGGTTGGACATGGCTTTATACGTCAGGCACAGATCGCCTCTGAGCAGGCGGTATGCCACTGAGTAGAGATGGAGTTTCTTTAACTGGGCAGCATATAGCATCTGTTTGAGCCCTTTGATCCTCTTGGTGAGGTACTTTTGGGGTCTTTCCAGCTGCTGCAGGTGTCTGGTAAGGTACATCCCAAAAGGGGCATTATACTCAATTATGGGCCTGATGAGGGATAAGTAAAGAGGAACGATGACCACCCCTGATCTAGAAGTGAATCCCTTCATGATTAGGTGGGCTATATAAAATGTTTTTCTAACCACTTTGGCCACGTGGTTGTCAAATGAGAGATTGCTATCAACTTGGGTCCCCAGGTCCCTAATTACTTCTTCTGTACTTAATGGATTACCACCTATGTGGTAATTTGTGGGCACTTTGTTTTTGCCAAAGGGGATGACTATACACGTTTTGGTGTTTTAGCGTGAGGCCATGGCTCTGGCACCAGTTGTCTGTTTCTATGAGGCCCTTTTGGAGGATGCTTGTGTCGGCTGGAGAGTTGATTATGGCACCCAGTTTGCAGTCATTTGTGAACTTGGTCAGCCACAGTCCTTCTGTGTTTGCCTGTACCTCCGAGAAATATATACTGAACAAGAGAGGTCCCAGGACTGAGCCTTGTGGGATGCCACTTGTAACTGGTTTGGAGTCTGACATGGCTCCAGCAATTCTAACCATGTGGGTTCTGTCCTTGAGCCAGTTTGCAACCCATCTAGTGACATAGGGGTTTATATTTAAGCTGGTGAACTTATCTATAATGCCTGAGTGGGGTATTGTATCGAAGGCTTTTGCAAGGTCCAGGTAGGCTGTGTGGACCACCTTCCCCTCGTCAATGGCCTTGGTGACTGTTTCAAAGAAATCGACCAGATTTAAGAGGCAGGATCTGCCCTTAACAAAGCCGAACTGGGTAGGATCCAGTGTCTGTAGGTCCCCAAAATCTTTATTTATGAGGTCCATGATGATCCTTTCCATGGCTTTGCAGACCAAGCTAGTCAGGCTTATGGGGCAATAGTTTCCAGGATCCTTTGAGGCACCACCTTTGTGGAGAGGGACCACTGTTGCTGTATGCCACTCTTTGGGTACATATCCCGCAGTAAGGCTGAGATTGAACAGTAGTTTTATGTTTGGGTTTAGCTCTTCTTGGAGTTCATGTAGGACGCAGCCCAGGACACCATCTGGTCCCACTGATGCTGTGTTTTTTGCTTTGTAGAGGGCGGCTCTTACCTGAGCATCTGAGATGTCAGGGGGGGCAGCACTCTGCTGGGATAGATATTCGCCCTTTTGGTGGGGAGGGGGGGGTTTGTGCTGAACCTGTCAGCTAGGATGTTGGCAATGTCTGTGGGTTTGGTGTATTTTTTGTCATTTTGGACTAATTCTGAGCATATCTGGGAATTCCCACCCAGGTTCCTAACATAACTAAAGAAAGCCTTGTGATTATCCTTAGTGTCCTTTGCAATTTTTCTCTCGAAGCTGGCCTTAGATGATTTTATGCATGCCTGTAGTTTTTTGCTAATACTGATCAGAGATGCCTTCCTTTTTGGGATTTTGCTCTATCATGTAGTAGCTTCCACCTTCTATTGTATAGTTTGTTTATGGCTGGGGTCCACCAGACAGGACGTCTGCCTTTGGAGGATTGGGTCTTGGTTTTATTTGGGATTGCATGATCCATGCATTCCTGAAGGTGCTCATAGAATGCGTTTATAAAGGATTCTGATGTCTGGGCCGTATTTTCCACAGGCCTGGGGGCTTTGAAGGATTCCACCTCGGTTTTGAGGAGTGTGAAATTTGCTTTAGAGAAGTTTTTCACTGTGGTTTTCTGGGCAGGGGATGGGGTCGGGATGTGAATATCCAGTGAGATTAGTTTATGGTCTGATCTTACCAGTGAGGGATACACTTCTGGTCTGGAGCATAGAGTCCCCATGTTGGTGATGATCAGGTCCAGTATGTTTTCCCCTCTTGTGGGAGTGGTAACAAGTTGTTCCATAGCATTTGAGTTTATAAATTCTAGGAACCTTTGGGCTAGGGTGTTGGAGCTAGAGTAATGCTCCCAGTCTAGGTTTGGGTAGTTGAAGTCGCCCAATATA
Organism: Protopterus annectens; assembly: GCF_019279795.1. Classification (NCBI taxonomy): domain Eukaryota; kingdom Metazoa; phylum Chordata; order Ceratodontiformes; family Protopteridae; genus Protopterus; species Protopterus annectens. Next base: position 321,435,338 of record NC_056744.1, on the reverse strand, counting down.
ATGGTGTTTGGAGAGACCTTCATATTTTCCAGTGTTCTCAGGAAGGCCGAGTGAGGTTCCTGGGTTTGGGAGGGTGGTCTGTAGCAGGCTATAAACTGGAAGGCAGTTTTACCCACTGTTAGTTGCACATGGATAGTCTCTGATGCTTCGTGCTGTGCCACCAACCTGGAGGTGTGGGTATCTTTGACGAATATTGATACTCCCCCTCCTTTTGTGGTTTGGTCCAAGTTTTGGGGCTGAAAAGCATGGTATGAGGTATAACCTGGTAGTGCTGGGGTGCTCTCGGAAGCCTTGAACCAGTTTTCTGTTACTGCACAGATATTGATGTTCTCCATGCTAAGGAGAGTTTCGAGTGCATGCATCTTGAGGTTTAGACTTCTGGCGTTGAGTAGCATTACTCTTAGTTTCTTATCCCTTGTGATACCTATGGAGGTGGGTTTGTCTTTTGAGCCTTGCCTAAAAAAAGCACTATGGGGGTAGCAAGAGTCTTTGCCAATATCTGAAAGCCCAGGGGTGACAGGTGCAAGCCGTCCCAGGCTGACAGGCATTGGATCCCCTTTGAATGACATCAATACTTAAGCCAATTGTTGAAATTGATCATCTTGCCTTTATATTTTGGCATCATTCTTGGTGAGGGTAAGATGCTACTCAAGGTCAGGGTCATACCGGCCTGGGCTACATGCTCAGAGAGCTCCTCTATGTCTCTTTTCATGTAGTCCAGGGAGGTACGTCTTAGGTCATTCACACCAGCATGGACAATGACTGAGTCATATTTGTACTTGCCTTGGAATGACCTGAGTGCGTATGTTATTTGGTGGATCCTAGCGCCCGACAGGCAGCTCACCGTGACCTTCTCCTTGTTCAGCCTGGTGAGCGGGACGTCAGTGTGCCTGATGATAGAGTCACCTATTATAAGTGTATCAGGTGTGTTGTTTAGCCTTAAGGGCTGTGATTGTTTGGCACACTGCCTTTGTGAGCTATGTGTTGCATGTGTTTTGTTTTGGGGTAGCGGTTGCTTGGTGTCTGCTTTAGAGGTCTCTGCTGCTTAGGCAGATTTTTATTTAGAGCCTCCGAGTATGTTTTTGTGTGTTTATGTGTTTGGTTTGCTGTCGTGGTAGGTCTATGTGAGACTGGAATTGTAGTGAGTGTGGTTTCCTTCTCCTCCTGACTGGTTATGCCAGTACTGAGTTGAGAGAGCTTAGCCTCCAGTTTGGCTATATGGTTGCATCTCTCACATGTGTTGGAATTTGTTGGGAGGAGGAGAGGGTTGTCTGTGTACATGAGGCAGTTGTAACATTGCCTCAAGATTCCCAGATTCACCAGCTGGACCGGAGAGATTGACAACTGACCTTTGGACATGCTAGAATAGTATTGGGAATTCCTTTATAATTGAAGAAAAGGGCCAATGGGGAACAAGGTACTCAAGGGGAGTTTGTGAGGGTGTAGTGCTTTAAATTTTTTAGTGCTGACTTAGTGAGCAAGTGTCAGGTAACTTAAATGCAATGTGTTACAGGTAACTTAAATGCCAAAACGACAAACAGTAACTTTCTTTCAAGTGAAACAAGGAAATAAGTACAGTAAGCAATGCAGATATCACTAGGGATCCACAGAAGTGCTGAAAAGCCGCATTTTAGGTGGAATTAGCATTTTAGGGAAATAACAAGCAAACAAACAACAAGCATACAAACAAAGCTAGATTCAGCAGGCCTGGATCTAGTCTATGCTACAGCAAACAAGGTGTACCAATTTCAGTAAGAAACAGTTCAAATATGCAGGCACTATAAGCCTTTAACCAGAAATTCACAGCTCAGAAGGGCAGAGTCCAGCCTCTCCTCCCACAAGAGTGCAGACCACGAACCTCCTTAATGTAAAATAACTGGCCTGAAGCCCAAGTGCTTAAACCAGAACTAATACACTTTTAGAGTAACAGACACTGAGCCCTCAATCAGCAGTTCCCAACTTAGAAGGATGTAAGCTACCTGTCCTGCCACCACAGTGCAGGCTACAAACCTTCCAAATGTAAAACAACTGGTCTGAAGCCCAAGGGCTTAATCCAAAAGACTTAGAATGATAGCTACAGTTTAATCAAGTTACTACCAAGCAGTAATAAATACAAATGAATACTTTAAAGAATGCCTGGATTAGTGCTCAAGTTATACAAGCAAAGCTAGATTCAGCAGGCCTGGATCTAGTCTATGCTACAGCAAACAAGGTGTACCAATTTCAGTAAGAAACAGTTCAAATATGCAGGCACTATAAGCCTTTAACCAGAAATTCCCAGCTCAGAAGGGCAGAGTCCAGCCTCTCCTCCCACAAGAGTGCAGACCACGAACCTCCTTAATGTAAAATAACTGGCCTGAAGCCCAAGTGCTTAAACCAGAACTAATACACTTTTAGAATAACAGACACTGAGCCCTCAATCAGCAGTTCCCAACTTAGAAGGATGTAAGCTACCTGTCCTGCCACCACAGTGCAGACCACAAACCTTCTTAATGTAAAACAACTGGTCTGAAGCCCAAGTGCTTAAAATAAAAGGCTTAGAATGAGTTACACCAAGCAGTAATAAATACAACTGAGTACTTTCAAGATGACGCAAAAGCAAAATAAAGTAGGAAGAAACACAAATACATTAAAAGCAGATATTTTGTTTTTTTTTGTGGAAAGAGAGAAAGGAAAGAGAGAAAGGAGTAGCAGAAACTAAGCTGATTGGCCTTCTCAAATGTTCTCCCTGTACTGGGTAGAATGAGGTAAACCTTAAACCTTTCAACTGTGGCTGTTTTATGTAGAGATAATTTAAGCTCTAAGAGTACATTGCATGTATATAGTGATGCTGTTCCAAGTCACTCCAAATGAGTCTTGACTTTTAGGTAACACTTACCATTTGGATAATAATAATACACAGCAATAATTGGATACCCTTTTAAGGCTCTTTGAGTAGCTGATAAATATTAGTGGGTGGAGGCAGCTGGTACTACCTTTTAGACTGGGTAGAAAAGCGGCACAACTGGAGAACCTGTGCCAGCCTTCCCCAGGAGTGTCTGTGTGGTTGTATAAACAGGAATGCTCGAGCTACAGAGTATGGTGTAGGGCAGCAGGTAATGGTTTTCATTCCTGTCAGACACAACAAGCTACAGGCAGCTTGGGAGGGGTGCTACGAGGTGGTAAGAAAGGTAAGTGATGTTAACTACATGGTCGAACTGCTAGGCAGGAGGCAGGAGCACAAATTGTACCATGTTAACTCAAGGGCCTCCTTATCATGGTAAGGTTTCATCATTTTTATTATTTATTATTAAATATTTTTAAACCTTTCAACTGTGGCTTTTTTGCGTAGAGATAATTTAAGCAATAGAGTACATTGCATGTATATAGTGTTACTGGCCAAGCCCTTACAAATAAGCCTTGACTGTTCAGTTGCTCTTACCATTTGGATAATAATATTGCACAGTATAATTGGACACCCTTTCACAAGGGTCTTTTGGTAGCTGATAAATATTAGTGAGTGGTGGCCAGTGGTACTACTGTATAGTGTGGGTAAAAGGGGCACAGCTGGAGAACCTGTGCCAGCTTTACCCAGGAGTGTCTGTGTGGTTGTATATACCTCTTATCTCAAAGTGTGTGTGTGTGTGTGTCTGCTACTTGGGACAGCAGGGACATGAAGGACTGGCTGAACAGAGAGGGTGCTATAGGTTTTAGCTTGCCCACTAGGATGAGATCTGGACCCTATAGCTGTGCCAGTGGGGAGTCTTATTGGGGACCTGGAGAGAAAGGGAGAAACCAGCCCCAGACTGACTGATCTCTGTGTGCTCTTAAGGGAAATTGTACTTTACTGTGTGTGTATTTATTATCCTTGCCCTATATGGATGCCCCTCATTGGTGTTAGTGGTGAGGATTGAGGCTTCTTGTTTGCTGGGCCAGTGCACAGGCATCACAGTGTGGTTCTGGGTTTTCTTGACATTAATTTCTAGGCAGGTGAACCAAATAAATTTTCACGAGAAATGTTTCTGAGATGAAGCAGATTAAGAAAAAACATTAGTATTGTCATGTTTAGACTTCTCCAACAGCTGTCTTGCACTTTGAACTGCACGTTCGGTCAGGCCATTCAATTGTGGGTATTCAGGACTACTAGTAACATGAACAAAGTCCCAGGTTTCAGCAAATCTTTTAAACCGTTGACTTGCAAGCTGTGCACCATTGTCAGAAATTACTTTGTGTGGACTACCATAGACAGAAAAATGTCTCTTCAACTTTGTTATGACAGTGATGGACATGAGATTATGAAGTAGGTCAATCTCAAACCCATTTGAATAAGAGTCTACTAACACCAAGTAATGCTGACCATTCCATTCAAAAATATTTGTAGCAACTGTCGACCAGAGTAGTTCAGGGAGCTGGCTTAGCTGAAGTGGTTCTTTTAGTTGATGTGGTTTAGTACCATTATAAACAGAGCAAGCTGAAAGTTCTTTCTCAATATCTTTTGACATAGAAGGCCAAAATACTAGTCCTCTTGCCCTTCTTTTGGTAGAATCAGTTCCTGGGTGGCCACAGTTCAAGATTTTAATATACTCTTGTTGCAACGAGTTTGGAACAATCACTTTTGGACCTTTCGTGATGATATCATCTTCCATCAAAATTTCATCTCTGTAAGGAAAATACTGCTGTATGTCTAGTGATAAACAAGATTGCTTCGATGGCTATCCTTGACTGAGAAAGTGGTTGAGCTTCTGGAGAACTTGATATCAAGCTGTGTAAGTTCTGAGCTCATCAAGATGTGTGGAAGAAGCATTTCTCACTTCCATGACTTTAAAATAAGGTTTCTCATTATTATGCTGTTTGGTGTTTTTTTTCTAGATGATCTGGATAAAGCATCAGCAAGATAAAGAAGATTGCCTTTTGTGTAAACCAAGTGAAAAATGTACTTTTGCAATTTCAACATCATGCGTTCCAATCTCGCAGGAGCTGTGCATTGTTTTTTTTAAAATAGTAACCAAAGATTGGTGGTCAGTCTCGATTTGAATAGGTCAGCCATAAATCCAATCATGGAAATTTGAACATGCAAACACAATTGCCAAGAGCTCTTTCTCTATTTGATCATACTACATCATGGCTTCGGTTAGAGTTCTGGATGCATAGGCTACTGATCTACCCTCTTGAAGAATGACTGCACCAAGACCAAGCTGCAAAGCATCACAAGAAAGAGTTACAGGTTTGTGAACTTCATAATATCTTAAAGTAGGTGGACTGGCAAATCTCTGTTTCAGGACATCATATGCTCTTTGGTGTTGTTCCAACCAGGGCCAAATAACATCTTTGCATGTCAGCTCTATTAGCGGTGCTGAAAGGTCACTCGAATCTGGAATAAACTTGCCCAAATAGTTGACCATGCCAAGAAAACATAAAGAAGTAACATTGACTGGAGCTGATATCTCAAGAATTGCAGTTTGCTTGGAAGGATCTGGTTGTAAGCCTGAACTGGTAAACGAATGACCCACATAAGTAACTTCATGTCACCTGAACTTGCATTTCTGAGGATTTAGCTTAAGATTCACTTCACGAGTACATTCCAGAACTTTCCTAATGTTTCTATCATGTTCAACTTCACCATTGCTTCCTACAAGAATATCATCTATTATAATAGCACATGGATAGCCAGAAAATATTTGCTCCATCACACGTTGAAAGACTTCATTGGTAGAATTTATCCCAAATGGCATTATCAAAAATCTGTACCTTCCAAATGGCATACTGAAAGTGATTAGCAATGAGGATTTTTGGTCTAGCAAAATTTGCTAAAATGAACTTTTTGCATCTAAGACAGAAAGAAAAGTGTCATTTGGCGTAAGAGCAGCAACTTCCTCAACTGTATGTATTGGATGATGCGGTTGTTTTAGTGCTTTGTTCAAATCTCTTGGATCAATACATATTCTAATATCATCTGAGCTTTTCTTATGAGCTACCACCATGGAGGATACCCATTCAGTTGGTTCTTCTACTGGACAAATTACTCCTAGATGCACCATTCTGTCTAGCTCAACTTGGACTCTGCCCTGCATGGCTACTGGAACTTTCTGTACTGGTCTGATAACTTGGCTTAACTCATGGTATAACTTTATGGAGTACACAACTGGGAGTTTGCCCAACTTGTCTTTGAAAAGATCTGCATAGTCAGAAAAAATAGTTTGTGTGAAATTTTCGTTGTTACACATGGACTTTTGTATCAAATGAAAGCAGTCCCACTTTCAAACTGTCTTTGAGGCCTAACAATGACTGCACTTGTCTTTTGACTATGTAAAATTTCAAGTCATAGCTGTTCCCAGCAGAATAACATGAAAGCATTATTGAGCCTTTGGTTTGAATTTCCTCACCACCATAAGCAACAAGCTCTGCACACTTTGCCAGATGCAGCTTTTACTTTAGCAAACATTTCTGCTAAAATAACATTGCACTTTGAACAAGTATCAGCTTTGAGTTCTACAGGTCTCCTATTAATCAGAACAGTACAAAATGCTTTATTCTTTGCCAACAAATCTACTGCACTGACCGTTTCATCAAGCACCGACACACCATCAACATAAAAAGTAAGGTCACAGCTTTCTAGTTGATCAACTTTCCTCTTTGAATGCTCTCTTATAATAAAAGAATGTGCCCCTTTTGATTTACAGAACCTTTTGAAATGATTTCACTTTTTTACATGTATGACACTGCTAACCAAAAGCTAAGCACTTCTCTTGTTTGGGCTCATGATTTCCCCTGCAATTACGACAGTTAGCTATGAGGCCTGTCACAAGTTTTGCTGACTCACCACTCTACTTTACTGAGTGTGCCTTAGGATTTACTATAGGTGCTCTGGGTTTTGCTAGGGAGGCCCAGGGCATGGCCCTGCCATTAGGCTTGTATCTTTTAACCTTGTGCTGCATACTATCAACATTAGCACTGGAAGGCACTGCAAACATGCTTTTCTCATTTGTAAGCATATTTGTCTACTTTTCTGTGAGCTCATATATCTGACAAATCTCTATGGCCTATTCAAAGTTAAATCACTGTCTCGAAGATAAAAATCTTTCAAGCATCATCTTTAATACCACTCACAAGCCTGTCTTTTATTAACTCATCTCTTAAATCACCAAATCTGCACATTTTTGACTTGCTTCTCAAGTCAGTTATATATGCTGCAAAAGTGTCAACAGGCTTTTGATCCCTTGTGTAAAATATGTGCCTTTCAATTGTAATATTTGTTTGGGGTTATACATTTTTCTAAATGTATGTTTTAAGCACTCAGGGTCATCCTGCGTTTCAGCTGGTACCACAATGTGGCAGTCTTCCCCCTCCCCTACATACATGGCTGGGGCATACACAAATGAACACTCCCTTTCAATGGTTTCTGACCTAGCTAGATTAAGCAGAATAAATGACTTTGTATGTGTGTCTTTATCAGAAAATGCAGCCTGTATGAAAATATCGTACTGTTGCTCAAACATCCTCCAATTTTCAGCAACATTATTATCAAATACAAGTGAAACAGGTCTGTGAAATCCTTCTGCCATGCCAACAAAATGCTTTTGTAATTATATTCAAATGCATACACCAGGTACTTGGAAAATATTCAACTGCACAACAATCTCTTTGAAATGACAAAATAACTGTAATTCTGCACAATCTCTTTGAAATGACAAAATAACTGTAATTCTACACAACAATCTCTTTGAAATGACAAAATAACTGTAATTCTGCACAACAATCTCTTTGAAATGACAAAATAACTAATTCTGCACACACTTGCAAACTCTTTCACACTTTGGATATTCCAAATAGCTTTAGTTAATATGCAAAAGAAGCATGGAGTGAAAAAATATGGTCATTTTTCTTTTATTTGTACATTTTATGCGATTTTGAGTTATTTCAAGCATTTTCGTAAACATTTTGAGTACTTTTGTCAATATATCATAGTTTTAAACATTTTACTTAATTAGAAACTCTTTTTGAATGGTTTTAATGCTTCATTTTATATTCTTTGAGTAAAAAAATCATTTAAATGAGTTTTGGTATTTGGATTTATCTTTCTGACTTGTTTCTGAGTCGTTTGAGCTTCAGATGATTCACTTCTATATAGACTGCTTAGAGGTGACCTGTGTCTGGCATACAATGCCATTTCAGACCCAGCCTTGATGGAGTTGCTGCATATTCATAAGACAAACTCCACTCATACAACCCTCATGCAAGGCCTTAACCTGGTCCATGACATTAATATAACTTGTTGGTGGGATAGATTTGTGTCGCAAAGACTCCTCCGTCTGTGGAATAGACTGCCTCTCTATGTGAAGCAGAGTACCTCTCTAGCCCTCATTAAGAAGAACCTGGACGACTGGATGGGAAACAGAAAATATACCCCTGGGATCCCACCTGTGTTGCTGCTGGACAATGGAAACAGGTGCTGACTTTGAGGGAACATGGGCGAAATTCTTGGCTAGGCTTATAAGGGCCTCCAGGCCAATAGCCTAGTATCATCCTATGAACCTATGAACCTATACATCAGAAGGATCTGCTACTAGTTTACCTGGCCATAAAGGCTTTTCAGCAGAATTTAAACCCAGGGACATTGTAGATCTGGACAGACAACACCACAGTGATATGGTACATAAACAAGCAAGAGTGTACCCTGTCCTACCCTTTGTACAGCCTCATGAGGAATCTTTGAATGATAGCTCAAAAATTAGGGTTAACTCTTACAGCATCTTATATTCTGAACAATACCCTGACAAATTCTCTATGGAGGGATCTCCTAGACCTCAGTGAACGGATGCTGAAGAGGGAGGCATTCCTGGACCTAACTGTACAGTGGTCTCAACAGATCTGTTCACCTGGCACAAGAACAGACAACTACAGAAGCTCTGCTCCAGAACTCTACAGACAGGGAGTAGGAAAACAGATGCTATCTCTTTCAAATGATCAAACTTGTTCTTGCATGAATTCCCACCCTTGCATCTGATCCTCAGGGTACTAATAAAAGTCAGGGCAGACAGACTCAGCATGATCCCAGTGGGCCCCTTCTGGCTGAGGCAACACTGGTTCTCCTGCTTCTCTTGACCCTCAGTGAGGGGAGATTATGCACCCTACCACAGGAAGATCTTCTCAACCAAGCCACGGGATCTGTCTTCTATCCTCACTTAGCCACACTCAGGTTAGCAGTCTGGAGGAATTGTAGTTTGACTCCAAGGAATGCCTCCTTTCCCACTAATGTGTTTTCCATTCTAAAGGAGACAATGGACTCTAATACCAGCAAATCATACCTGCCAAAATGGAAGAGATTTTCCATGTTGTTACAGCAAGAACATCAACCCATTTCAGGCAGATATCAACTCAGTCTTGGAGTACCTTTCAGGCCTGTTTAGGCAGGGATGTTCCTACTCCAGTATTAAGGTACTCACATCTGCCATATCAGCTTGTCTGTACAGTACCCCTTCTGTCTTCTTGCACCCCCATGTGAATCTTTTCCTAAAAGGGGTAATTGACTTGAGACCACACAGAATGAAACCTACTTCTGCCTGGATTCTAAACTACATGCTAGAGAAACTCATTTTGCCCCCACTTTGAACCTTCTACCATTGCATCTATAAAGATGCTCACTTGGAAGACCACATTCCATACAGAGGTCACATCAGCAAAGAGGGTCTTGAAGCTAGAAGCCCTCATGTGTAAGGAGCCTTTCACTGTCTTTCGCAGGGATATGATAACCCTTAGAACAAACCCATTATTTAAGCCTAAGGTGGTATCAGAACTTACCCTAAACCACCTACCAGTCTTCCTCCAAAATACATGAAAGACTTAGAGATGGTGCTGATGGACACCTTTCTTATACCCAGACATCTAGATGTCAGTTGTTGGATGTCCGTCAGCTAGGGAGGATGCAAAGACTCTAGAAACTGGATGATTTTATGGCTTTTGCATGGCAGGAAGACCCCCAGAAACAGTACTGCAACACTGATGTCAGCTATGATTATGGTAAGTGGGACAGTTGTAGCTTAATCATTGTAGTAACTGCAGGACCACTTTGTACTGCATGTGCTACATTCTTTTTGTAACTCTTTTCCCTATTTACATAATTTATTTTATAGTTCTTAGGTATTTTGTCAATATTATTGCAACATTTCACAGTATAAAACACATTCTGCATATATTACTTCCTGTTCTGCGGCTTCTCTTCCTTTATGCCCAAGTTGTGGTTGAAAAGGGTCAGGTGACCAGCCGAGCTTCCTGATTATCAAACTATAAATAAAATCGAAAGATTTTGCTTGTTACAGCTGCTAGTGCCCCATAGATCTTTTCCTTTCATGCACTAAATTGTTTTTGTTGATGTGCTGTTTTTCCCATGACGCACTGGGAATGAACATTGAGCCTATAAATGTTGCCATCAAGATTAAACTTATTTTTAGACTGTTACTGTTTGTTGATGACTAACCTGATGTAATTTGCAGATAATCTGAAGTACAGCTTACCTTAAACCACAGGTTTCATTTATTTATGAGCAAAACACGAATTCACAGAAATAGTTTAATGAGCATAGCCAAATATGCTTGAAATAGATCAAACATGTCACACTGAGGGAAACTCCAGGCTCACAGTTTGATTATAAACGACCTAGTGGCCATTAGCCTAGTATATACCTCTGAACCTATGATTTATGCAAATGTATGTGTTATTCTAATATGAATTCATGGAGAATATCCACTTGGCCCCTAAATATAATGCAGGGTGTCACTTTTTATTGCATATGCTGGAGAATTTTCACTGCACATTAATTAAAAGATGGGCTTTGTTTTAAGTTTTGGGATATATTCTCCTGTGCACCATCACAAATGGAAGCTATTCCTGTAGTTAGATGCCTCTATCACTGAGAAATATAGAATGTAGTAACATGGCACTTCATAGCTGTCAATTTACCATAGAAAATCCCTTAGATTATTATTGAATGAATAAGAAACATATAATCTGTTTACCTGTAAGTGTTTAAAGTGTACTGAAGGAAAAATCCAGTTTTAAGACCAGAGCACATAGCAGCAAATGTCTTCCTAAGTAATCACGTTATGCATTAAAGAAAACAGCATGTAATAGCAATGGAGTAGGTGACTGACTTTAGTGTAATAAAGCAGTTATGGAATGGGGAATTACTCCACAGTAAAGCAGTTCCAAGCAATACTGAAACCTACCTTTATCCATTTATTTATTTTTTGGCAACTGTTTTTGTCTCTCACACATCTGACCATCAGCAGACCCTAGTGTCTGTCATCAATTGCTGGGTCTATCTATCCCTCCTGGCCTACCCTGGACTGACTCTGACCAAGGCTGGGTGTCATTGAGGGGCTTAAAGCATCTTAGCATCATACTGCTGCCATGGCATTATTTCTCCTTACTACTACCCCCCCTCAGGTTATGTGTTTTTATGTGAATTCACTTTTCTGCAAGTCCTCCATACAAATAGGGCTATGAGTCCTTTGCAAGGTTGATGTTATCATGTCAGAATTTTGTAATTAACGTAGTATTAATGGAATGTAACACAAATTAGCTTACAGGTATATAACTAGGTAATGATCCAGTTGTACTGGTTTTCATAGAATGTCCAGGTTTTTCCTCACATTTTTAGTCCAGTCCATGTAAAATTTGTGTTTTTTGCAAATCATTGTGGAATGAAGTCACTAAATAGTGACTGACATTTAAGTTTCAAACTTCTTATCATTCAGAAGATGCAAGCAAAACCTGTTATACTGTTAACTTTCCATATTTCTAAGAATCTTCTTCTTCTTCTGGCTGCTGTCAGGGGTCGCCACAGCGGATCATCTGTTTCCATTTCTTCCTGTCCTCTGCATCCTGCTCTGTCACACCAACCACCTGCATGTCCTCTCTCACCACATCCATAAACCTTATCTTAGGCCTTCCTCTTTTCAGGTTACCTGGCAGCTTCACCCTTAGCATCTTTTTCCCAATATACGCTGCATCCCTCCTCACACATGTCCAAACCAACATAATCTTGCCTCTCTGGCTTTGTCTCTAAACCTTCCGACCTGGGCTGACCTTCTAATATACTTATTCCTAATCCTGTCCACCCTCATCACACCCAGTGCAAATCTTAACATCTTCAACTCTGCCACGTCCAGCTCTGACTCCTACCATTTTGTCAGTGTCACTGTCTCCAAGCCATATAACATAGCTGGTCTCACTCACCTCTTGTAGACCTTCCCTTTCAGTCTTACTGGTACTCATCTGTCACAAATCACTCCTGACACTCTTCTCCACCCAGTCCATCCTGCCTGTACTCTCTTCTTCACCTCACTTACACATTCACCATTACTCTGAACTGTTGATCCCAGGTATTTAAACTCATCCACCTTCACCACCTCAACTCCCTGCATCATCACTATTCCTCTATCCTCCCTCTCATTCACACATATAGTCTGCCTTAGTCCTGCTGACCTTCATTCCACTTCTCTCTAGAGCATATCTCCACCTCTCCAGGGTCTCCTCCACCTGTTCCCTACTCTCACTACAGATCACAATGTCATCTGCAAACATCATAGTCCACGGGGACTCCTGTCTGATCTTATCTGTCAACTTGTCCATCACCATTGCAAATAAGAAAGGGCTCAGAGCTGATCCTTAATGTAATCCCACCTCCACCTTAAACGCATTCATCAATCCCAATGCAGACCTCACCACTGTCACACTACCCTTGTACATATCCTGTACCACTCTTACATACTTCTCTGACACCCCCGACTTCCTCATACAATACCACGACTCCTCCCTAGGCACCCTGTTATGTGCTTTCTCTAAGTCCACAAAGACACAATGCAACTTCTTCTAACCTTCTCTATACTTCTCCATGAACAGTCTCTACTCTTTCCCATAACTTAATGCTGTGATTGATCACTTTAATCCCTCTGTAGTTACTACAGTTCTGCACATCGCCCTTATTCTTAAAAATTGGTACCAAAACACTTTTTCTCCATTCCTCAGGCATCCTCTCACTTTCCAAGATTTCATCAAACAATCTAGTTAAAAATTCCACTGCCATTTCACCTAAACACCTCCATGCTTCCACAGGTATGTCATCTGGACCAACAGCCTTTCAATTCTTCATCCTCTTCATAGCTATCCTTACTTCCTCCTTGCTAATCCATTGTACTTCATGATTCACTATCCACACATCGTCCGACCTTCTCTCTCTCTCATTCTCTTCATCCATCAGCCCCTCAAAGTACTCTTTCCATCTGCTCAACACACTCTCCTCGTTTGTATGTTTCCCTCATCATCCTTTATTTACCTGCTGCACATCTTTCCTAGGTTGGTCCCTTTGTCTAGCCAATTGGTACAGGTCCTTTTCTCCCTCCTTAGTGTCCAACCTTTCATACAACTCTCCATATGCCTTATCCTTAGCCTTTGCCACCTCTCTCTTTGCCATGCACCTCATCTCCTTATATTCCTGTCTACTTTCTTCATCTCTCTGACAATCCCACTTCTTCTTCACCAACTTCTTTCTCTGTAAACTCTCCTGTACTTCCTCATTCCACCAGAATAATATTTAAAATGTGTCCTTGATTTGGGCTTTTGTCCCTCATTATTTTGGCTTGTCCAGAATTCTGGCACTAAGAGGTTGAGTGGTATGCACCACACATATGCATTATATGAATATGTTCTTGTAATTTATACAGGAATTTGCAAGGGGAAGTTGAAAATAAAGTATAGCACAGCAGTGAGAGTCTCTATGCTATAATGATAAATGTCCAAATAAATTACTGGTGCTGCAGGAATCATATAATCATTAGGAGTTTATCCTCATGGAAATGCTGCTCACTTGCTTGCCATTTTCCAGCAGAGTGACATCCACACGGGCTTGTATTTTTGCTTTCCTGTGCTGTGACTGTTGAAGTATCTTGCTTGAAAAAGACAGCATCATGTGTTTCCTCAGTCTGTTCTCACTGAGGGTCAAAGAAAGTGCCAAATACAACTAATATGCTAATAATTTTTTTTGGAAAGGCCATTTAGGCCAAATAAATTTAGAGTATTTTAAAGTAGCACAAAAAAAAAATCCTAAATTTATTTTTATTTATTTATTTTCTATTTGTTTACCGGGTTAGTCCGACTGGACACAAGGTGACTGTTTTCAGCGGAGGCCTGGGGAGAAAAGCTCCAATTACATAGTAAAAAATTGTAGAAATAATAAAAATAATAAAAAAATTATATAAACATAGCTATTTTGTACAAAGAGCATAGAACATATAAAAGGAGTAAAAAGTTTTACAATTGATTCAGCATACAGTGGCTAGAATATTGAGAAACAATTGAACAAGATATTATACAGCAAATATAGAATTGCGTGAACATAAATTTAAAAATAAGTTTCCATAGACAAACAGGGTCATAAACTAGGAATCATAACTATAAAGGTGGCCCAAACACCTGGTTCATAGTACTATGCACTAAGTGAAACTACACAGTACACCTGTGATCTAGGGATGTTGAAAGTCGGGAACAGGTGAAATTAGTCTGGTTCTGTACAGGAACATATCCAAGTTTGAATAGGAGGTCTTTTAGTTGGGATTTGAAAGTATGTTTAGTATTTAGACATCTTATGTCAGGGGGTAGAAAGTTCCAGACCTTAGCAACTGCATAGGAATAAAGAGATTGGCCTGAGCTATCTAAGCAATTGTGACAGTCAGTAGGACGGTATTGGAAGATCTTAGTTGACGGGCAGTATTATGGAAGGTGAGCAGACCAGAGAGGGCAGATATTTTATTTGGTTGATATAGTAGTTGATGGGTCAGGAGAAGTTGATTATATTTTAGTTGGTCAGAGAGTTCTAACCATCCTAGCTGATTTAGGGAGAGGCAGTGATGAGAATGAAACTTAAGATTGGTTGCAAATTTTGAAATTTTATTGTAGCAGGTAGATAGTTTCAGAAGGTCAGATTTGTTTAGGTTAGTTAGAACTGGGAAAGTGTATGGTAAGGTGGAGAGTAGATGAGTACGAGATATAGTGATTCAGGATTCCTGTGTGAGGAAGCTCTTGCAGCGGTAGAGTGAACCTTGTTTTTTATGAAGTTTGGCAATTGTTAGTACTATATGTTTGTCGAATTTTAGGTTTTGGTCAATAGTTACACCTAGTAGCTTGGTTTGGGTTACTGGTGTGATAAGGGTATTGTTGGCGGATGTTATTGAGAATGGTGAGGTAAGGGTGAACGTTTTGGATGGGTGGAAGATCATGAGTTAGGAGGAATTTAGCCATTTTTCTATAGTAGTGAAGGCTTCCTGGGTTCTATCTTAGAGTAATTGTAGAGAGGGGGATGAGCAAATAAGGGTGATGTCGTCAGCATACTGTACTATATTAGTTTGTTGGGTAGCTGAGGGGAGGTTATTGGTAAAGATGGAAAATAGTAAGAGACCAAGAATGGATCCTTGCAGAACACCTTGTCCTACTGGGAGGAGAGAGGAGAGGAGAGAGAGTTATGCCATTTAACAGCTTGTTGCCGGAGGGACAGATATTTTTTAAATCACAGTAGAGAGGAGTTATCCAGATTGAGCTTAGAGAGAGTCAGTATTAATTTGCAGTGGGATACTGTGTCAAATGCCTTTGACAGGTCTAGGAAGACAACAGATATTAGGTTACCGAGATTTCTTTGTTGGTTGACATGGTCAGTAAACAATATAAGGGCAGAGGTGGTACTGTGGTTTGGCTGAAATCTATGTTGGGAATTTGCTAGCAGGTTATATCGAAGAAGATGATTCAGTAGTTGGGTGTGTACACATTTTTCTAAGATTTTTGATAGGGGAGATAGTATAGCTCTGGGGCGATAACTACTAAGTTCTGTCAAGGATCCACCTTTGTGTAGGGGGATGACGTAAGAAATTTTCCAGAGAGAGGGGATGGTGTGTTTAGCTATGGATCTATTTATGAGTATGGAAATAGGGTAGGCAATGGCAGAGACGGCAATCCTGAGGTAATCAGTGAGGAGTTTATCATCAGTGAGAGTAGTGGGTTTCAATTTGGCAAGGTTTTTATGAATTAGGCCAGTTGGAAATGGTTTGAGAGAGAATTGGGTGTTGGTCTTGCAGTGACAGTTTGTATTTTGGGGTATTTGTAATAGTAGTGGGGAAATTGTTGAATAACTTTTAGATGGAGGAGGTGAAATAGTCATTAAACTGGGTGGCAATATCATTATCACCCTCAGTGTTAGGGTTTGGGGAGGTGATTTTGCCTGGTTGGAGAATGTGGCTGATTGCAGACCAGAATTTTTGTGGATTGTTGTAGTGAGTTTTTTGTAGCTGGATATAATAACTTTTTTTGTCATTACTTATTTGTTTTTTGTTTTTTTGCTTTGCTTCTGAGCTCTAGGAAGTATTGTCAATTTGTACTTGTTTTGTTGGTATGCCAGGTTGCCCAAGCTATGTCTCATTGTTTGAGTAAAGATATTGTGTCCATTGAAATCCAGAGGGCTGGGTTGGTTTTAGTACGAATAATATGTTGTGGGGCCATAAGATTAAGGATACCTAAGAAGGTAGTATTAAAGAACTCCACAGCTTCCTCTAATGGTAGAGTTTTAATAGGTGACCAATTTATTTTTTTAAGGTGTTGATGAATTGATCTGGTAGGAAATTTTTGGAACTATTGATAGAAAGTAGGATGGGGGGTTATGGGTTTTGTTTGCTGTCTTAGTATGAATGTGGGTAGGTGATCACTGGGAGAGTCGGGTAATGTACCAGATATATGGTGTATGAGTAAACTGAGTAGTTTTTTATAATTAGTTTCTTTGTAGGTGAGCTTGGTGAGATCAAAGGTGGTGTGGTTGAAGATGGTAGGTGAAATGTATACGCAATTATTGTAGTGAGTGTTTGAATAGGTTAGCATGGGGGAGTTTAGGTGATTGTGATTAGTGATAGTGGAGTGGTAGGAAGTTAGATAGCAGCTTAGGGAGAGGAGACCTGCTAAGAAAATAGAAGGTGTAAGCATGATGAAAGTTAAAGATGGTGGTGGTAGTAGTATATGAGGAGTTAAGTTATCTGGTTTGGGAGTTATTAGAGGAAGAAAGGATAGTGTAATGTGGCAGAGCACCACAGAACAAATTAATGAGCAGGTGGTGAAAGGAAAGATGGGGGGAGTGGTTGGAGGATGATGCGATAGTTTGGTGGGAGGTGTTAGGAAAGTCATGTGATTGTGGTAATGAATAAATTGGGGTATAGGCAGGGTGGGTGGGATAAGGGGGCAGGGTGGGGAGTGAAGTGAGCCCAAGCAATAGCAAGGGTTAACATAATGAGCTGAATCCCACTCCACAAGGTAAGGAACTCAGCAAATAACCGAAATAGTGAACTAGAGTAGGTAAGGTATTGGTTAAAGTGTGATTATATTTAACTGTGACAGGCAACACCACTGTGAGTTTTATGGGCGGTAGCTAACAGTAAATCAGGAGGAAGATCACAGAGGTAAATAGAAAAGATGCACAAATAATGAATGTGTTTATCGGAAACAAGGTAGTTATATAATGGTTTTAACACCCTTGTGATATTAAAATCATAGTTAGGTCATCTGCAGCCCTGAGCAATTTCCCCTAACTGGCACCCTATCAACTCAAAACAAGCCCTTTGATTCTCTGATTTTTGCATGCTGCTTGCTACAACTGTAGTGAGCACCTTGTGATAAATGCTACCACACACTGATTCTTGACTTGCAGCTTTACAAATGAATGTTGTTACTGCACGTGTACCCCGTCATGTGCCAATTTCTACCTCTAACATCTTGCGGCTGTCATAGCTGCCCCTTTTCCCTACCCAACTTATGACTCTGTGTGAAATAGTAACTTCCCTCCAGAGCTAATTTTCAGACACAATACTTACTTACTGCTGACTGCTATACTTTAACCATCTCTACCACTAGTAAAACCTTGCTTATCACTAAGTTAAAAAAATAGTGTTCTTATCCAGTCTTCCAAGTTCACAACTTCATCTCACTTTTTTCTATCCTTAGCCCTTCTTATTTAACTAGCACATCACCTTTCTAGCCAACCACATCAACTCTCAACTCTTCACACACTTAAACATGCAAATTAAGGCACCAATGATTATTTCCATAACTTACTCAAAATTTACTTACTTCCAACATAGACTTAGTGATCATAAAAATCTTCAATCAGCCTCCTACCTTATAACACCCCAACCATTCCCACCTCACTTATGAAACACCCCAAAAAATCACTATCCGTACTATGGCCAACTCCAAAAAACATTCCTCAGATTTGCTATCAGGCTTCAGTGTCTACCATTTTGTAATGTCATAGAAATCAATCCTGACTAGATCAATCATCTCAACATTGCCTTGATTAATGCTAGAAGCTTTTTCAACAAACTCAAACAAATGCATTCATTCATCTTCACCCATAACCCAGACATCAGAGTTATTATGTAATCATGGGTTAAAACTGACACTGCAAGTCTCAGTTTTCATTTCCAACTACAACTACCTATACTAGACTAGGAAAATGGGTGGAAGAGGACACCCTCTTTCATATAAAAAAAGAGAGAGAAAGCTTTGTTCTATCACCTTACAAGCAAAAGTTATCCGATCATTATCAAAACCCAAACTGGTTAGCAATCTATTTCATCTACAGCTGCAGCCTCTAAACGCCACCAGTAGCCTATCTTCCATTCCACCCAACCCCAAGAAAAAGTCACTGTTTCCAGATGCTCAAAGCATTGTCCAAAAGCTTATCAAAAGCTTTGGGGCAATGCTTTGAGCATCTGGGAACATGCTCCTTCAGCAGAAACTAGACAACAGTTCAGTATTCTGAGAAGAATAGCTAAGAAAACAACTAGAAGACACAAGACAAATTTGCTAACTTCAACCCACAACTGACAACTCATCTAAGTACAAGAAAAAAAAATCTGGAAACTGGTGAATAACATCACCAAAAAAATGCCATCACAACCACCTCACAGTATATTCATTCCCTAGATGTCCTGCATGAAGTCACCTCACCACTGTCCTCTAACATCTACACCCATCATGCACCAGAAGCAGGCAGCATGAGACAATTTAATTAATCACTCTTTTCTGCTTTAAAACCATTGATACCAAAGGAAGCAGCTGGCAAAAATCTCTTCTGATGCCCATCTATGACCATTGCTTCCTATTTTCTTCTCTGGGAAAGAACAATGGGATTTGGGAGGCTGCTATTGGGAAAGGCTATGTAAGTCTCTACATATCAAGTCTTACAGTTCAGAAAATCATCTTGACATGGTGACTCCTGCCAAAAACAGATTCTTCCACAAAAGATACTTACAATCTTATGTGAGCACTTGTTCAAAAGGATGCAGTCTTTTTTGACATGACAACTGCATCAAACAACAGCAGAAGAATGTTCTGGTGATCTTAAATAGAGGTTGCTACTCAGAAACCGTTACATAGTAAAGGTACTGAGATCTAAGTGAACGGAGACGTGCAAGAAAAAATACACAACTGTAACAGAAGATTTTAGTCCAAACCAAGATTAAATACAGTGGAAAGATATTATAAAATGTATGGTATGAGACATGAAAGTGGATGTGCACATCTATCCTGAACCAAATATGATTTTTGATTTGAAGGCCTGTTGCATTTTTTCAGAACAAATCATATGTCTTACGAAAAGAATGACAGTTCGAAGCCAGCCTACATCTTCTGTGCCATTAGGCTTAGATAACACCGACTTGGAATTTCCATGCTCTGCCTTCTGGCTGAGTTAGAAGGTTACTATGAAGAAACAAGATCAGTAGCTGGACGGTCAACATCAGAGAGAAGAGAATTGGTTTTCAGTTTGTTAAATGGAACTTTTGAATAACAGGAGTTGATGGAAATGTACAGGGAAGCCCTGTGCTCCAGTTTTTTTTAATTTCTCCAATTATTTTGGGTTTCTAATACCATGACGGTAATGGACCCCATTCCTAAGTCAAAATATGATTAGAATTCATGAAATTAGTATTATTTCACTCTTTGATGTTAGCCAAAAGTGGTCTTTGCAGTACCCACAATGTGCCCAGCAATGACTCCTGCAATTCATATGGTTTTACATAAATTGGTAATATATCTAAATACAGCTACCAGGAGCAGCAGCACCATCACAGAGACCAGATTCTTCAGGAAGACCAATATCGACAGCACAGACATCAACCACCACACCAATACCAAAGCCAGCACCAGTACCAGAACAAGAATGACGACGACCACCAGAGCCCCAGAGCTTGTCCCTTTTACCAGGTCCCCCCATATCACAGCCACAGCGAGGAATACTACTACAACCCACCGAGATTCCAGAAAGCAGAGGAGGAATTCCAGAGGTCTCATACTCTATCCACAAACTCCCAGGGAGGCAGGAGAACCAAACAGTGGACAGGGGTGAGGGAAATACAATACCTGGGCAATCCCGACTGGAGCCCCAACTACAACCCAGGTCCCAGACTCAGACAGAGGAAACAGCCACAATAACAGGTACAATATCAACAACAACAGGTACCACAATAACAGATGCTCCACTTATCTGGAACCACTCTGTTAAAGCACTGACTGAAGAGGAAAAAAGTATGTTGTCCAAAGGACTTACTTTTGTACCAAGCTGCAGGAGTGAGGTTGCTCAAGTACTGATAGACCTTAAAATGTTTGTGAGGAAGCTCAACTTAAGGGTACAGTTTCATGGCAAAAGTAATGACACTGAAAATAAGCCTATTGATGAAACTATAAAAAGGCCTAGCAGCTATTGTCCACCACTACATCAAACACTAGCTGCTTTCGAAGTGAAATGTGAGATGGATATCAGGAAACTGCTTAAAAAACCTCCAAAGAAAAAACTTTATAACAACACAGGGAGAAATAAAAGCATTGCTTGAGCTAGGCAATGATAAATCCAGGCGTGTAATGAAGGCAGACAAGGGAGGAGGTATACTTGTGACTGATACCACTAGCTACAACCAAAAGATAGAGAACATGCTGGAGGATAACAGATTTTATGAGTTATTTGCCATGGATGACATAAAAAGAGCATATGATTTATGGAACACTAATTTCACCACATTATGGGAAGAAAAACTTATCACTGAAAATCTTTATAATTATTTATGGAGCCCATGCCCACGTTTACCTTACTTTTTTGGAATACCAAAGCCACACGAGAACAGAGAAGACCCACCTTATAGACCAGTGGTAGCAAGTGGAGGTTCCCTTACTGAAGCCACAGCCATTTACCTTGATTACTTGCTGAAACCTCTAGCAGAAAAGAATAAGTCATACATAACAGATTCATTGAATTTTTTGAAGAAAATAAAAAACATTACAGTGGAAGCTGACAGTATTTTGGTAACTATTGATGTGGAATCCTTGTACACAGTGCTCCCTCACAATTACTGTATAACATCAGCTATGGAGTCTTTTAAGAAACATAATCAGGGTACACAGGCACAACTGCAAAAGTTAAGCAAGCTCATTAATCTTGCACTGGACTTCAATTTCTTTACTTTCAATGGCAAACACTACAAACAAAAAACTGGTATAGCAATGGGGGCTGCCATGGCTCCCAGCATAGCTAACATAGCCCTGGGCAAATGGGAGGAGGACTTTGTGTTAAACAACACAGACTACATGCAGCATATCACATGCTATTTACGTTTTATTGATGATGTCTTTATTTTGTGGGAAGGTGACACCTTGCAGCTTGGAGATTTTATCACTTACCTCAATCAAACAACCCCCTTCCTGAAGTTTACCTCTTTCCATAGCTGTACTTCAACCACTTTCTTAGATATGCAGATTTCTAAGGACACCAACAATAACAGAATCACCATTGATCTGTTCAGAAAACCAACAAGGGTTAACTTATTACTCCACAGTAAAAGTCTACATCCTACAAAAAGCAAGTATAATATAATGAAATCCCAAGGCTATAGATTAGCTCGAATTACCACAGAGATGGAACCATTTTTGAGAAACCTGAACAACTTAGAGAATGATTTTCTAGTGAGAGGCTATGAAAGTCAGATGTTAAAAAACATCCTGGAATCCATTATAGAACTGAAAAGGACTGAAGCACCTTCACTCAACCTCCCCAGTAGAAAAATGTTAAGTAATCCCACAGAGAATAACAAATGCAAAAATAGCTGCATCCTGACATACACTTTGGATTATCACAGTATCAAAAATATTATTGAAGAAAACTGGGGCATTGTCACAGGAAACCCTTTTCTGATTAACATCTTAGGTGAAGCCCCATCATTTGTTTATAGGAAGGCCAGGAATATCAGAAGTTTTGTTGAATTTAAACCTAGACCATGTGAGAAAAGCTCTAAAAGATGTGAAACTAGTTGTACATTTTGTATATTTATACAGCAGGGTGATAGTTTTTATTGCCCTTATTTAAAGAAAATCATTAAAACCAGTGTAGGGGGTGACTGCAACACTAAAAAAGTAATTTACAGGGCACAGTGCAATGAATGTGATGCATTCTATGTGGGCAAGACTTTAAATAAACTCAAGCGTAGGATTTCATGTCATCTGTCAGAAATCCGCTCTGGATGTAAAAATAATGCACTAGCCAAACACCTTTCTCTTCATAAAAGACACACAGGTTTTAAGTTCCAGATCCTGGATCGCATAGACATGGGTGATCTTGAAGGAGACATCCCGAATATTTTGGAGAAACATGAACTCATGTGGCAATTAAAGCTGAACTCTTTTAGAAAGCCTGGACTAAACTACTACTGTTCAATTAAAAGTGCACTGGAACTTAGAAAATTGCCACGTTGTTTACATGACTAATTGTATTTTATTTTATTTTTTTTCTACAAATTGGTTTTAAATACCATTTTAAATCATTTGAAATTTAAGTGTATATTTTGTTTCCATCATCATACATATATATTTTTTTATTTTTATTTTTTTCTGGTTCTTTTTTCCACTTTATTCAAAATGATGGTAATAACAATACTAATTATACAATTATATAAGTTTTTAGGATTCTTGTACACAGACCTGAAGAAGTCTAGAAGGACAAAAGCGATCTTTGTTAACAATAGGTTATGAAAATAGAAACTGATTTTTACATGCAAAATGTATATGTATATATTTATATGTAATTTTTGATCGCAAAATGAACTAAGGTTGATATATTTCCAGCCATGTAGTATATTGCCTTGTATAAAATCACAGACTTAATAATCTACTTAATAATTTGATTAAATAAGATGTACCATTAAAGTACATTAGGGCTATATATTATTATGACCGCTACTAGGTAGGGCAGGACCAGCTCGAATGTCACACTGATGGGGGAAGGGATGTGAATTTAACATGTGTACCAATAACACTTTGTTTTACAGTACAGTAAACCACTCCCATGCCCGATAAAAAGTATATATATATTTAGAAAGCTTGTGAGGAAATTATTACTCTATTTTTGTTTTACTTGGATCGCTTGTCTGTGTACTTAAAGGATTTTCGACTGGAAACAGACTGCCTGCCTTGCTTGGATTACTTTCGAATACTTAGTAATGCTGTAGAATTATATATTTTCTATTATTACTTTTTGACTTGACGAGTTTACGTTCGCTACTTCTACCATTGTCTGATCTGATTAATATACAGTGATTAACTAGAAATATATGGAATGAAAATCTTCCACACAGAGAAGTTTCTTACACTGTTAAATTCTTTTTTATAAGACCAGTTGCTCATACTACTACTACTGGAACAGTCTGGGTATCTTTCTTCCACATGGCTCTCGATGCTGCCTGCAGATCGAGGTATTTTATGACTTTGTGTCTCTCTGTATGCAAGACACTATACTCACTAGGTGTGGCAAAGTCAATGATCAATGCTACTTTTGTCTTCTTTTCTTGGATCACTATGTCCGGTTTTCTAGCATCTGTCTTTTGGACTGTTGGTATTGGGTGATCCCATGTGATATAAACTTCATCATTTTCTATGATTCTCTGTGGCTCATGTTTCCAATGCTCCACAGTTTGAGGAAAACAATGGCTTCCCATACTTTGCTATGAGAGTATCGGAAGCAAAATGAAGGAAGTTATTGTGTTTCTATTTTCTTTGTTTATTTTGACACTTGTTAACATGGTATGTCCAACTGAGCCTGAGTTCTTTTTCAGCAGAGACCTAGGGAGAAAAGCTCCAAAATTGGAGCACAGTATGATACAATGAAAGGTAGTATGTAATAAAGCATCTAATATAAGTTATATCTAAGGCATAACTAGCTGTAGAAACAATTAAAAGTACAACGAATAGCAGTATGTACAAAAGTAACTATATACACTCTTAAAGATTCTGAAATTCAAAATAGAATGAGTTGGTGGTTCATGTACAAGGGAGAGCCATTCACCTTTGGAATATCTCACATGCATCTGATCATGACAAAAGTCTGTTTTTCTAGTGTAATTGAATATTTA
>NC_056744.1:321395880-321398380 GCF_019279795.1 Protopterus annectens | reverse complement strand
GTGTGCGCATCAGTATGAATGTCTGTGTGTATGTGTGAGTGTGCATGCATGTTAGTGTGTGTGAGAGTGTAACTGTCTATGTGTATGTATGAGTGTGCATGCATGTCAGTGTGTGTGTGAGAGTGTGAATCTCTGAGTGTATGTATGAGTGTGCATGCATGTCAGTGTGTGCGTGAGTGTGAATGTCTGGGTGTAGGTGTGAGTGTGCATGCATGTTGGTGCGTGTGTGTTTGTGTATGTTTGAATAACTGAGTCTATATGTGAATGTGCATGAATGTCAGTGTGTGTGTGTGTGTGTGTGTGTGTGTGTGTGTGTGTGTGTGTGTGTGTGTGTGTGTGTGTGTGTGTGTGTGTGTGTGTGTGTGTGTGTGTGTGTGTGTGTGTGTATGTATGAGTGTGCATGCATGTCAGTGTGCGTGTGTGTGTGACTGTGAATGTCTGGGTGTATGCATGACTGTACATGCATGTCAGTGTGTGTGTGTGTGTGTGTGTGTGTGTGTGTGTGTGTGTGTGTGTGTGTGTGTGAATGTCTGGCTGTATGTGTGAGGGTGCCTGCATGTTAGTGTGTGTGTGAGTGTAAATGTCTGGGTGGATGTGTGACGTGTGCATGCATGTCAGTGTGTGTGTGAGTGTGAATGTGCATGTCTATGTATGATTGTGCATGCATGTAATCGTGTGTTTGAGTGTATATGTCTAGGTGTATGTGAGAATTTGCATGCATGTCAGTGTGAGTGTGTGTGTGTGTGTGTGTGTGTATGTGTGTGATGTTTTGTGTGTGTGAATGTCTAGGTATATGTGAGAGTGTTTATGCATGTCCGTATGTATGTGAATGTCTAGATGTATCTGTTTGTGAGCGTATGTGTGATTGTTCTTGCATGTAAGTGTGTGTGAGTGTGAATGTGCCTTTGTATGTATGAGTGTGCATGCATGTCAGTGTGTGTGAGTGTGGATGTCTCAGTGTATGTATGAGTGTGCATGGATGTGAGTGTGAATGCATGTCAATGTGTGTGTGAGTTGCTATCTAGGTGCATGTGTGAGTTTACCGATGTCAGTGTGTGGGTGTGTGAGCGTAAATGCCTGTTTGTATGTGAGAGTGTGTATGCATGTCATTGTATGTGTGAGTTTGAATGTCTGGGTGTATGTGTGAGTGTGCATGCATGGGTGTGCATGCATGGGTGTGCATGCATGGGTGTGCATGTGTGTGTGTGTGTGTGTGTGTGTGTGTGTGTGTGTGTGTGTGTGTGTGTGTGTGTGTATGTGTGATTGTGAATGTCTGGGTGTATGTGTGAATGTGCATGCATGTCAGTGTGTGTATGTCAGTGTGTGTATGTGTGTGTGTGTCAGTATGAATGTCTAGTTGTATTTGTGAGTGTGCAGCATGTCAGTGTGTGTGAGTGTGAATCGCTGGGTGTATGTATGAGTGTGCATGCATGTCAGTGTGTGTGCGTGAGTGTGAATGTCTGGGTGTAGGTGTGAGTGCACATAAATGTCGGTGTGTGTGTGTGTGTGTGTGTGTTTGTGTATGTGTTAATGCCTGAGTCTATATGTGAGTGTGCATGAATGTCAGTATGTGTGTATGTATGTGTGTGTGTATGTGTGTGTGTGTGTCTGTGTGTGTGTCTGTGTGTTTATGTATGAGTGTGCATGCATGCCAGTGTATGTGTGTGACTCTGAATGTCTGGGTGTATGTGTGAGGGTGCATGCATGTTAGTGTGTGTGTGAGTGTAAATGTCTGGGTGGATGTTTGACGTGCATGCATGTCAGTGTGTGTGTGAGTGTGAATGTGAGTGACTATGTATGATTGTGCATGCATGTAATTGTGTGTGTGAGTGTGAATGTCTAGGTGTATGTGAGAATTTGCATGCATGTCAGTGTGTGTGTGTGTGTGTGTGTGTGTGTGTGTGTGTGTGTGTGTGTGAATGTCTAGGTATATGTGAGAGTTTTCATTCATGTCCATGTGTGTGTCAATGTCTAGGTGTATGTGTTTGTGAATGTGAATTTCTGAGCGTATGTGTGAGTGTGCTTGCATGTATGTTTGTGTGAGTGTGAATGTGTCTGTGTATGTATGAGTGTGCATGCATGTCAGTGTGTGTGTGTGAATATTTGGGTGTACATATGAGAGTGCATGCATGTCAGTGTGTGTCTGAGTGTGAATGTCTGGGTGTATGTGTGAATGTGCATGCGTGTCAGTGTGTGTGTGTGAGTGTTGATATCTAGGTGTATGTGAGAGTTTGCATCCATGTCAGTGTGTGGGTGTGTGAGCGTGAATGCCTGGTTGGATGTGAGAGTGTACATGCATGTCATTGTATGTGTGAGTTTGAATGTCTGGGTATATGTGTGAGTGTGCATGCATGTCAGTGTGTGTGTGTGTGTGTGTGTGTGTGTGTGTGTCAGTGTGAATGTCTGCATGAATGTATGAGTCTGCATGCATGTCAGTGTGTGTGAGAGTGTGAAAGTCTAGGTGTAAGTATGAGTCTGCATGCATGTCAGTGTATATGTG
>NC_056744.1:321260583-321387880 GCF_019279795.1 Protopterus annectens | reverse complement strand
TAAAGGGTTTCCCTGATCTGCTTGTTTATACTAATGGACTCTCATTCCCTCATTTGCTTGTTTATACTTATTCGGGACTCTCATTCCCTTATCTGCTTGTTTATACTAATGAGGGACTCTCATTCCCTGATCTGCTTGTTTATACTAATGAGGGACTCTCGTTCCCTGATCTGCTTGTTTATACTAATGAGGACTCTCGGTCACTGATCTGCTTGTTTATACTAATAAGGGACTCTCGCTCCATGATCTGCTTGTTTGTACTAATGAAAAACTCTCGTTCCCTGATCTACTTGTTTATACTAATGAGGGACTCTCGTTCCCTGATCTGCTTGTTTATACTAATGAGGGACTCTCATTCCCTGATCTGCTTGTTTAGACTAATGAGGGACTCTCATTCCCTGATTTGCTTGTTTATATAAATGAGGAACCCTCATTCCCTGATATGCTTGTTTATACTAATGAGCGACCTAACATTCTTTGATCTGCTTGTTTAGACTAATGAGGGACTCTCGTTCCCTGCTCTGCTTGTTTATACTAATGAGGGACTCTCATTCCCTGATCTGCTTGTTTATACTAATGAGGGACTCTCGTTCCCTGATCTGCTTGTTTATACTAATGAGGGACTCTCATTCCCTGATCTGCTTGTTTATACTAATGAGGGACTCTCATTCCCTGATCTGCTTGTTTATACTAATGAGGACTCTCATTCCCTGATCTGCTTGTTTATACTAATGAGGGACTCTCGTTCCCTGATCTGCTTGTTTATACTAATGAGGGACTCTCATTCCCTGATCTGCTTGTTTATACTAATGAGGGACTCTCTTTCCCTGATCTGCTTGTTTAGACTAATGAGGGACTCTCATTCCCTGATCTTCTTGTTAATACTAATGAGGAACTCTCATTCTCTGAACTGCTAGTTTATACTAATGAGGGACTCTCATTCCCTGATCTGCTTGTTTATACTAATGAGGGACTCTCTTTCCCTGATCTGCTTGTTTATACTAATGAGGAACTCTCATTCCCTGATCTGCTTGTTTATACTAATGAGGGAGTCTCATTCCCTGATCTGCTTGTTTATACAAATGAGGGACCCTCATTCCCTGATCTGCTTGTTTATACCAATGAGGGACTCTCATTCTTTGATCTGCTTGTTTAGACTAATGAGGGACTCTCATTCCTGATCTGCTTCTTTATACTAATGAGGGACTCTCGTTCCCTGATCTGCTTGTTTATACTAATGAGGGACTCTCATTCCCTGATCTGCTTGTTTATACTAATGAGGGACTCTCATTCCCTGATCTGCTTGTTTATACTAATGAGGGACTCTCATTCCCTGATCTGCTTGTTTATACTAATGAGGGACTCTCGTTCCCTGATCTGCTTGTTTATACTAATGAGGGACTCTCATTCCCTGATCTGCTTGTTTATACTAATGAGGGACTCTCGTTCCCTGATCTGCTTGTTTATACTAATGAGGGACTCTCATTCCCTGATCTGCTTGTTTATACTAATGAGGGACTCTCATTCCCTGATCTGCTTTTTTATACTAATGAGGGACTCTCATTCCCTGATCTGCTTGTTTATACTAATGAGGGACTCTCATTCCCTGATCTGCTTGTTTATACTAATGAGGGACTCTCATTCCCTGATCTGCTTGTTTATACTGAGCGTCTCTTGTTCCCTGATCTGCTTGTTTATACTAATGAGGGACTCTCTTTCCTGATCAGCTTGTTTATACTAATGAGGGACTCTCTTTCCCTAATTTGCTTGTGTATACTGAGGGACTCTGATGCCCTGATCTGCTTGTTTATACTAATGAGGGACTCTCATTCCCTGATCTGCTTGTTTATACTAATGAGGGACTCTCGTTCCCTGATCTGCTTGTTTATACTAATGAGGGACTCTCATTCCCTGATCTGCTTGTTTATACTAATGAGGGACTCTCATTCCCTGATCTATTTGTTTATATTAATGAGAGACTGTCATTCCCTGATCTGCTTGTTTATACTAATGAGGGACTCTCATTCCCTGATCAACTTGTTTATACTAATGAGGGACTCTCATTCCCTGATCTGCTTGTTTATACTAATGAGGGACTCTCATTCCCTGATCTGCTTGTTTATACTAATGAGGGACTCTCATTCCCTGATCTGCTTGTTTATACTAATGAGGGACTCTCATTCCCTGCTCTGCTTGTTTATACTAATGAGGGACTCTCATTCCCTGATCTGCTTGTTTATACTAATGAGGGACTCTCATTCCCTGATCTGCTTGTTTATACTAATGAGGGACTCTCATTCCCTGATCTGCTTGTTTATACTAATGAGGGACTCTCGTTCCCTGATCTGCTTGTTTATACTAATGAGGGACTCTCATTCCCTGATCTGCTTGTTTATACTAATGAGGGACTCTCATTCCCTGATCTGCTTGTTTATACTAATGAGGGACTCTCGTTCCCTGATCTGCTTGTTTATACTAATGAGGGACTCTCATTCCCTGATCTGCTTGTTTATACTAATAAGGGACTCTCATTCCCTGATCTGCTTGTTTATACTAATGAGGCACTCTCGTTCCCTGATCTGCTTGTTTATACTAATGAGGGACTCTCATTTCCTGATCTGCTTGTTTATACTAATGAGGGACTCTCGTTCCCTGATCTGCTTGTTTATACTAATGAGGGACTCTCGTTCCCTGATCTGCTTGTTTATACTAATGAGGGACTCTCGTTCCCTGATCTGCTTGTTTATACTAATGAGGGACTCTCGTTCCCTGATCTGCTTGTTTATACTAATGAGGGACTCTCATTCCCTGATCTGCTTGTTTATACTAATGAGGGACTCTCATTCCCTGATCTGCTTGTTTATACTAATGAGGGACTCTCGTTCCCTGATCTGCTTGTTTATACTAATGAGGGACTCTCATTCCCTGATCTGCTTGTTTATACTAATGAGGGACTCTCATTCCCTGATCTGCTTGTTTATACTAATGAGGGACTCTCATTCCCTGATCTGCTTGTTTATACTAATGAGGGACTCTCGTTCCCTGATCTGCTTGTTTATACTAATGAGGGACTCTCATTCCCTGATCTGCTTGTTTCTACTAATGAGGGACTCTCATTCCCTGATCTGCTTGTTGAGACTAATGAGGGACTCTCATTCCCTGCTCTGCTTGTTTATACTAATGAGGGACTCTCATTCAATGATCTGCTTGTTAATACTAATGAGGGACTCTCATTCCCTGATCTGCTTGTTTATACTAATGAGGGACTCTCATTCCCTGATCTGCTTGTTTATACTAATGAGGGACACTCATTCCTCATCTGCTTGTTTATACCAATGAGGGACTCTCATTCCCTGATCTGCTTGTTTATACTAATGAGGGACTCTCATTCCCTGATCTGCTTGTTTATACTAATGAGGGACTCTCATTCCTTGATCTGCTTGTTTATACTAATGAGGGACTCTCATTCCCTGATCTGCTTGTTTATACTAATGAGGGACTCTCATTCCCTTATCTGCTTGTTTATACTAATGTGGGACTCTCATTCCATGATCTGCTTGTTCATACTAATGAGGGACTCTCATTCCCTGATCTGCTTGTTTATACTAAAGAGGGACTCTCATTCCCTGATCTGCTTGTTTATACTAATGAGGGACTCTCATTCCCTGATCTGCTTGTTTATACTAATGAGGGACTCTCGTTCTCTGATCTGCTTGTTTATACTAATGAGGGACTCTCGTTCCCTGCTCTGCTTGTTTATACTAATGAGGGACTCTCATTCCCTGATCTGCTTGTTTATACTAATGAGGGACTCTCATTCCCTGATCTGCTTGTTTATACTAATGAGGGACTCTCATTCCCTGATCTGCTTGTTTATACTAATGAGGGACTCTCATTCCCTGATCTGCTTGTTTATACTAATGAGGGACTCTCATTCCCTGATCTGCTTGTTTATACTAATGAGGGACTCTCATTCCCTGATCTGCTTGTTTATACTAATGAGGGACTCTCATTCCCTGATCTGCTTGTTTATACTAATGAGGGACTCTCGTTCCCTGATCTGCTTGTTTATACTAATGAGGGACTCTCATTCCCTGATCTGCTTGTTTATACTAATGAGAGACTCTCGTTCCCTGATCTGCTTGTTTATACTAATAAGGGACACTCGTTCCCTGATCTGCTTGTTTATACTAATGAGGGAGTCTCCTTCCCTGATCTCCTTGTTTGTACTAATGAGGGAGTCTCGTTCTCTGATCTGCTTGTTTATACTAATTAGGGACTCCCGTTCCCTGATCTGCTTGTTTATACTAATGAGGGACTCTTGTTCCCTGATCTGCTTGTTTATACTAATGAGGGACTCTTGTTCCCTGATCTGCTTGTTTATACTAATGAAGGACTCTCGTTCCCTGATCTGCTTGTTTATACTAATGAGGGACTCTCATTCCCTGATTGGCTTGTTTATTCTAATGAGGGACTCTCGTTCCCTAATCTGCTTGTTTATACTAATCAGGGACTCTCGTTCTCTGATCTGTTTGTTTAAACTAATGAGGGACTCTCATTCCCTGATCTGCTTGTTTATACTAATGAGGGACTCTCGTTCCCTGATCTGCTTGTTTATACTAATGAGGGACTCTCATTCCCTGATCTGCTTGTTTATACTAATGAGGGACTCTCATTCCCTGATCTGCTTGTTTATATTAGTGAGGGACTCTCGTTCCCTGATCTGCTTGTTTATACTGAGAGACCCTCGTTCCCTGATCTGGTTGTTTATACTGATGGACACTCATTCCCTGATCTGCTTGTTTATACTAATGAGGGACTCTCTTTCCCTGATCTGCTTGTTTATACTAATGAGGGACTCTCATTCCCTGATCTGCTTGTTTATACTAATGAGGGACTCTCATTCCCTGATCTGCTTGTTTATACTAATGAGGGACTCTCGTTCCCTGATCTGCTTGTTTATACTAATGAGGACTCTCATTCCCTGATCTGCTTGTTTATACTAATAAGGGACTCTCATTCCCTGATCTTCTTGTTAATACTAATGAGGAACTCTCATTCTCTGAACTGCTAGTTTATACTAATGAGGGACTCTCATTCCCTGATCTGCTTGTTTATATTAGTGAGGGACTCTCATTCCCTGACCTGGTTGTTTATACTGAGGGACTCTCGTTCCCTGATCTACATGTTTATACCAATGAGGGACTCTCATTCCCTGATCTGCTTGTTTATACTAATGAGGGACTCTCATTCTGATCTGCTTGTTTATACTAATGAAAGACTCTCATTCCCTGATCTGCTTGTTTATACTAATGAGGGACTCTCGTTCCCTGATCTGCTTGTTTATACTAATGAGGGACACTCATTCCCTGATCTGCTTGTTTATACTAATGAGGGACTCTCATTCCCTGATCTGCTTGTTTATACTAATGAGGGACTCTCATTCCCTGATCTGCTTGTTAATACTAATGAGGAACTCTCATTCTCTGAACTGCTAGTTTATACTAATGAGGGACTCTCATTCCGTGATCTGCTTGTTTATACTAATGAGGGACACTCGTTCTCTGATCTGCTTGTTTATACTAATGAGGGACTCTCATTCCCTGATCTGCTTGTTTATTCTAAAGAGGGACTCTCGTTCCATGACTTGTTTGTTTATACTAATGAGGGACTCTCATTCCCTGATCTACCTGTTTCTACTAATGAGGGACTTTCATTCCCTGATCTGCTTGTTTATACTAATGAGGGACTCTCATTCCCTGATCTGCTTGTTTATACTAATGAGGGACTCTCATTCCCTGATCTGCTTGTTTATACTACTGAGGGACTCTCATTCCCTCATCTGCTTGTTTATACTAATGAGGGACTCTCATTCAATGATCTGCTTGTTAATACTAATTAGGGACTTTTTTTCCTCATCTTCTTGTTTATACTAATGAGGGACTCTCATTCCCTGATCTGGTTGTTTATACTAATGGACACTCATTACCTGATCTGCTTGTTTATACTAATGAAAAACTCTCGTTCCCTGATCTACTTGTTTATACTAATGAGGGACTCTCGTTCCCTGATCTGCTTGTTTATACTAACGAGAGACTCTCATTCCCTGATTTGCTTGTTTATATAAATGAGGAACCCTCATTCCCTGATATGCTTGTTTATACTAATGAGGGATTCTCATTCCCTGATCTGCTTGTTTATACTAATGAGGGACTCTCATTCCCTGATCTGCTTGTTTATACTAATGAGGGACTCTCGTTCCCTGATCTGCTTGTTTATACTAATGAGGGACTCTCATTCCCTGATCTGCTTGTTTATACTAATGAGGGACTCTCGTTCCCTGATCTGCTTGTTTATACTGATGGACACTCATTCCCTGATCTGCTTGTTTATACTAATGAGGGACCCTCTTTCCCTGATCTTCTTGTTTATACTAATGAGGGACTCTCGTTTCCTGATCTACTTGTTTATACTAATGAGGGACTCTCGTTCCCTGATCTGCTTGTTTATACTAATGAGGGACTCTCATTCCCTGATCTGCTTGTTTAGACTAATGAGGGACTAATTTTCCCTGATCTGCTTGTTTATACTAATGAGGGACTCTCATTCCCTGATCTGCTTGTTTATACTAATGAGGGACTCTCGTTCCCTGATCTGCTTGTTTATACTAATGAGGGACTCTGATTCCCTGATCTGCTTGTTTATATTAATGAGCGACTCTCATTCCTGATCTGCTTGTTTATACTAATGAGGGACTCTCGTTCCCTGATCTGCTTGTTTATACTAATGAGGGACTCTCATTCCCTGATCTGCTTGTTTATACTAATGAGGGACTCTCGTTCCCTGATCTGCTTGTTTATACTAATGAGGGACTCTCATTCCCTGATCTGCTTGTTTATACTAATGAGGGACTCTCATTCCCTGATCTGCTTGTTTATACTAATGAGGGACTCTCGTTCCCTGATCTGCTTGTTTATACTAATGAGGGACTCTCATTCCCTGATCTGCTTGTTTATACTAATGAGGGACTCTCGTTCCCTGATCTGCTTGTTTATACTAATGAGGGACTCTCATTCCCTGATCTGCTTGTTTATACTGATGGACACTCATTCCCTGATCTGCTTGTTTATACTAATGAGGGACTCTCGTTTCCTGATCTACTTGTTTATACTAATGAGGGACTCTCGTTCCCTGATCTGCTTGTTTATACTAATGAGGGACTCTCATTCCCTGATCTGCTTGTTTATACTAATGAGGGACTCTCATTCCCTGATCTGCTTGTTTATACTAATGAGGGACTCTCGTTCCCTGATCTGCTTGTTTATACTAATGAGGGACTCTCATTCCCTGATCTGCTTGTTTATACTAATGAGGGACTCTCATTCCCTGATCTGCTTGTTTATACTAATGAGGGACTCTCATTCCCTGATCTGCTTGTTTATACTAATGAGGGACTCTCATTCCCTGATCTGCTTGTTTATACTAATGATGGACTCTCGTTCCTGGTCTGCTTGTTTATACTAATGAGGGACTCTCATTCCCTGATCTGCTTGTTTAGACTAATGAGGGACTCTCATTCCCTGATCTGCTTGTTTATACTAATGAGGGACTCTCATTCCCTGATCTTCTTGTTTATACTAATGAGGGACTCTCGTTTCCTGATCCACTTGTTTATACTAATGAGGGACTCTCGTTCCCTGATCTGCTTGTTTATACTAATGAGGGACTCTCATTCCCTGATCTGCTTGTTTATACTAATGAGGGACTCTCGTTCCCTGATCTGCTTGTTTATACTAATGAGGGACTCTCGTTCCCTGATCTGCTTGTTTGTACTAATGAGGGACTCTCAGTCCCTGATCTGCTTGTTCATACTAATGAGGGACTTTCATTCCCTGATATGCTTGTTTATACAAATGAGAGACCCCTTTTCCCTGATCTGCTTGTTTATACTAATGAGGGACTCTCGTTCCCTGATCTGCTTGTTTATACTAATGAGGGACTCTCGTTCCCTGATCTGCTTGTTTATACTAATGAGGGACTCTCATTCCCTGATCTGCTTGTTTATACTAATGAGGGACTCTCATTCCCTGATCTGCTTGTTTATACTAATGAGGGACTCTCGTTCTCTGATCTGCTTGTTTATACTAACGAGAGACTCTCATTCCCTGATTTGCTTGTTTATATAAATGAGGAACCCTCATTCCCTGATATGCTTGTTTATACTAATGACGGACTCTCATTCCCTGATCTGCTTGTTTATACTAATGAGGGACTCTCATTCCTGATCTGCTTGTTTATACTAATGAGGGACTCTCATTCCCTGATCTGCTTGTTTATACTAATGAGGGACTCTCGTTCCCTGATCTGCTTGTTTATACTAATGAGGGACTCTCATTCCCTGATCTGCTTGTTTATACTAATGAGGGACTCTCATTCCCTGATCTGCTTGTTTATACTAATGAGGGACTCTCGTTCCCTGATCTGCTTGTTTATACTAATGAGGGACTCTCATTCCCTGATCTGCTTGTTTATACTAATGAGGGACTCTCATTCCCTGATCTGCTTGTTTATACTAATGAGGGACTCTCGTTCCCTGATCTGCTTGTTTATACTAATGAGGGACTCTCATTCCCTGATCTGCTTGTTTATACTAATGAGGGACTCTCGTTCCCTGATCTGCTTGTTTATACTAATGAGGGACTCTCATTCCCTGATCTGCTTGTTTATACTAATGAGGGACTCTCGTTCCCTGATCTGCTTGTTTATACTAATGAGGGACTCTCATTCCCTGATCTGCTTGTTTATACTAATGAGGGACTCTCATTCCCTGATCTGCTTGTTTATACTAATGAGGGACTCTCATTCCCTGATTTGCTTGTTTATACTAATGAGGGACTCTCATTCCCTGATCTGCTTGTTTATACTAATGAGGGAGTCTCATTCCCTGATCTGCTTGTTTATACTAATGAGGGACTCTCGTTCCCTGATCTGCTTGTTTATACTAATGAGGGACTCTCATTCCCTGATCTGCTTGTTTATACTAATGAGGGACTCTCATTCTCTGATCTGCTTGTTTATACTAATGAGGGACTCTCATTCCCTGATCTGCTTGTTTATACTAATGAGGGACTCTCATTCCCTGATCTGCTTGTTTATACTAATGAGGGACTCTCATTCCCTGATCTGCTTGTTTATACTAATGAGTGACTCTCATTCCCTGATCTGCTTGTTTATACTAATGAGGGACTCTCATTCCCTGATCTGCTTGTTTATACTAATGAGGGACTCTCGTTCCCTGATCTGCTTGTTTATACTAATGAGGGACTCTCATTCCCTGATCTGCTTGTTTATACTAATGAGGGACTCTCATTCCCTGATCTGCTTGTTTATACTAATGAGGGACTCTCGTTCCCTGATCTGCTTGTTTATACTAATGAGGGACTCTCATTCCCTGATCTGCTTGTTTATACTAATGAGGGACTCTCATTCCCTGATCTGCTTGTTTATACTAATGAGGGACTCTCATTCCCTGATCTGCTTGTTTATACTAATGAGGGACTCTCATTCCCTGATCTGCTTGTTTATACTAATGAGGGACTCTCGTTCCCTGATCTGCTTGTTTATACTAATGAGGGACTCTCATTCCCTGATCTGCTTGTTTAGACTAATGAGGGACTCTCATTCCCTGATCTGCTTCTTTATACTAATGAGGGACTCTCATTCCCTGATCTGCTTGTTTATACTAATGAGGGACTCTCATTCCCTGATCTGCTTGTTTATACTAATGAGGGACTCTCATTCCCTGATCTGCTTGTTTATACTAATGAGGGACTCTCGTTCCCTGATCTGCTTGTTTATACTAATGAGGGACTCTCATTCCCTGATCTGCTTGTTTATACTAGTGAGGGACTCTCATTCCCTGATCTGCTTGTTTATACTAATGAGGGACTCTCATTCCCTGATCTGCTTGTTTATACTAATGAGGGACTCTCATTCCCTGATCTGCTTGTTTATACTAATGAGGGACTCTCGTTCCCTGATCTGCTTGTTTATACTAATGAGGGACTCTCATTCCCTGATCTGCTTGTTTATACTAATGAGAGACTCTCTTTCCCTGATCTGCTTATTTATACTAACGAGGGACTCTCATTCCCTGCTCAGCTTGCTTATACTAAAGAGGGAACCTCATTCCCTGATCTGCTTGTTTAGACTAGTATGGGACTCTCAGTCCCTGATCTGCTTGTTTATACTAATGAGGGACTCTCCATCCCTGATCTGCTTATCTATACTAATAAGGGGCTCTCATTCCCTGATCTCCTTGTTTGTACTAATGCGAGACTCTCGTTCCCTGATCTGCTTGTTTATACTAATGAGGGGCTCTTGTTCCCTGATCTGCTTGTTTATACTAATGAGGGACTCTCCTTCCCTGATCTGCTTGTTTATACTAATGAGGGACTCTCATTCCCTGATCTGCTTGTTTATACTAATGAGGGACTCCCATTCCCTGATCTGCTTCTTTATACTAATTAGGGACTCCCATTCCCTGATCTGCTTGTTTATACTAATGAGGGACTCTTGTTCCCTGATCTGCTTGTTTATACTAATGAGGGACTCTCATTCCCTGATCTGCTTGTTTATACTAATGAGGGACTCTCATTCCATGATCTGCTTGTTCATACTAATGAGGGACTCTCATTCCCTGATCAGCTAGTTTATACTAATGAGGGACTCTCGTTCTCTGATGTACTTGTCCTTACTAATGAGGGACTCTCATTCCCTGATCTGCTTGTTTATACTAATGAGGGACTCTCATTCTCTGATCTGTTTGTTTAAACTAATGAGGGACTCTCATTCCCTGATCTGCTTGTTTATACTAATGAGGGATTCTCGTTCCCTGATCTGCTTGTTTATACTAATGAGGGACTCTCATTGCCTGATCTGCTTGTTTATATTAGTGAGGGACTCTCGTTCCCTGATCTGCTTGTTTATACTAATGAGGGACTCTCATTCCCTGATCTGCATGTTTATACTAATGAGGGACTCTCATTCCCTGATCTGCTTGTTTATACTAATGAGGGACTCTCATTCCCTGATCTGCTTGTTTATACTAATGAGGGACTCTCTTTCCCTGATCTGTTTGTTTATACTAATGGAGACTCATTCCCTGATCTGCTTGTTTATACTAATGAGGGACTCTCGTTCCCTGATCTGCTTGTTTATACTAATGAGGGACTCTCATTCCCTGATCTGCTTGTTTATACTAATGAGGGACTCTCATTCCCTGATCTGCTTGTTTATACTAATGAGGGACTCTCGTTCCCTGATCTGCTTGTTTATACTAATGAGGGACTCTCATTCCCTGATCTGCTTGTTTATACTAATGAGGGACTCTCATTCCCTGATCTGCTTGTTTATACTAATGAGGGACTCTCATTCCCTGATCTGCTTGTTTATACTAATGAGGGACTCTCGTTCCCTGATCTGCTTGTTTATACTAATGAGGGACTCTCATTCCCTGATCTGCTTGTTTATACTAATGAGGGACTCTCATTCCCTGATCTGCTTCTTTATACTAATGAGGGACTCTCATTCCCTGATCTGCTTGTTTATACTAATGAGGGACTCTCATTCCCTGATCTGTTTGTTTATGCTAATGAGGCACTCTCGTTCCCTGATCTGCTTGTTTATACTAATGAGGGACTCTCATTCCCTGATCTGCTTGTTTATACTAATGAGGGACTCTCATTCCCTGATCTGCTTGTTTATACTAATGAGGGACTCTCATTCCCTGATCTGCTTGTTTATACTAATGAGGGACTCTCATTCCCTGATCTGCTTGTTTATACTAATGAGGGACTCTCATTCCCTGATCTGCTTGTTTATACTAATGAGGGACTCTCGTTCCCTGATCTGCTTGTTTATACTAGTGAGGGACTCTCATTCCCTGATCTGCTTGTTTATACTAGTGAGGGACTCTCATTCCCTGATCTGCTTGTTTATACTAATGAGGGACTCTCATTCCCTGATCTGCTTGTTTATACTAATGAGGGACTCTCATTCCCTGATCTGCTTGTTTATACTAATGAGGGACTCTCGTTCCATGATCTGCTTGTTTATACTAATGAGGGACTTTCTTTCCCTGATCTGCTTGTTTATACTAATGAGGGACTCTCATTCCCTGATCTGCTTGTTTATACTAATGAGGGACTCTCATTCCCTGATCTGCTTGTTTATACTAATGAGGGACTCTCGTTCCCTGATCTGCTTGTATAGACTAATGAGGGACTCTCATTTCCTGATCTGCTTGTTTATACTAATGATGGTCTCTCATTCCCTGATCTGCTTGTTTATACTAATTAGGGACACTCATTCTGATCTGCTGTTTTATACTAATGAGGGACTCTCATTCCCTGATCTGCTTGTTTATACTAATGAGGGACTCTCGTTCCCTGATCTGCTTGTTTATACTAATGAGGGACTCTCATTCCCTGATCTGCTTGTTTAGACTAATGAGGGACACTCATTCCCCGATCTGCTTGTTTATACTAATGAGGGACTCTCATTCCCTGATCTGCTTGTTTATACTAATGAGGGACTCTCAGTCCCTGATCTGCTTGTTTATACTAATGAGGGACTCTCGTTCCCTGATCTGCTTGTTTATACTAATAAGGGGCTCTCATTCCCTGATCTCCTTGTTTGTACTAATGAGGGACTCTCGTTCCCTGATCTACTTGTTTATACTAATGAGGGACTCTCATTCCCTGATCTGCTTGTTTATACTAATGAGGGACTCTCATTCCCTGATCTGCTTGTTTATACTAATGAGGGACTCTCATTCCCTGATCTGCTTGTTTATACTAATGAGGCACTCTCATTCCCTGATCTGCTTGTTTATACTAATGAGGGACTCTCATTCCCTGCTTTGCTTGTTTATACTAATGAGGGACTCTCGTTCCCTGATCTGCTTGTTTATACTAGTGAGGGACTCTCATTCCCTGATCTGCTTGTTTAGACTAATGAGGGACTCTCGTCCCTGATCTGCTTGTTTATACTAAGAGGGACTCTCATTCCCTGATCTGCTTGTTTATACTAATAAGGGGCTCTCATTCCCTGATCTCCTTGTTTGTACTAATGAGGGACTCATTCCCTGATCTGCTTGTTTATACTAATGAGGGACTCTCTTTCCCTGATCTGCTTGTTTATACTAATGAGGGACTCTCATTCCCTGATCTGCTTGTTTATACTAATGAGGGACTCTCGTTCCCTGATCTGCTTGTTTATACTAATGAGGGACTCTCGTTCCCTGATCTGCTTGTTTATACTAATGAGGGACTCTCATTCCCTGATCTGCTTGTTTATACTAATGAGGGACTCTCATTCCCTGATCTGCTTGTTTATACTAATGAGGGACTCTCATTCCCTGATCTGCTTGTTTATACTAATGAGGGACTCTCATTCCCTGATCTGCTTGTTTATACTAATGAGGGACTCTCATTCCCTGATCTGCTTGTTTATACTAATGAGGGACTCTCATTCCCTGATCTGCTTGTTTATACTAATGAGGGAATCTCCTTCCCTGATCTCCTTGTTTGTACTAATGAGGGACTCTCATTCCCTGATCTGCTTGTTTAGACTAATGAGGGACTCTCATTCCCTGATCTGCTTGTTTATACTAATGAGGGACTCTCGTTCCCTGATCTGCTTGTTTATACTAATGAGGGACTCTCATTCCCTGATCTGCTTGTTTATATTAGTGAGGGACTCTCGTTCCCTGATCTGCTTGTTTATACTGAGAGACCCTCGTTCCCTGATCTGGTTGTTTATACTGATGGACACTCATTCCCTGATCTGCTTGTTTATACTAATGAGGGACCCTCTTCCCCTGATCTTCTTGTTTATACTAATGAGGGACTCTCGTTTCCTGATCCACTTGTTTATACTAATGAGGGACTCTCGTTCCCTGATCTGCTTGTTTATACTAATGAGGGACTCTCATTCCCTGATCTGCTTGTTTATACTAATGAGGGACTCTCGTTCCCTGATCTGCTTGTTTGTACTAATGAGGGACTCTCAGTCCCTGATCTGCTTGTTCATACTAATGAGGGACTTTCATTCCCTGATCTGCTTGTTTATACTAATGAGGGACTCTCGTTCCCTGATCTGCTTGTTTATACTAACGAGGGACTCTCATTCCCTGATCTGCTTGTTTATACTGAGGAACTCTCATTCCGTGATCTGCTTCTTTATACTGAATGGCTCTCGTTCCCTGATCTGCTTGTTTATACTAATGAGGGACTCTAGTCCCTGATCTGCTTGTTTATACTAATGAGGGACTCTCGTTCCCTGATCTGCTTGTTTATACTAATGAGGGACTCTCGTTCCCTGATCTGCTTGTTTATACTAATGAGGGACTCTCGTTCCCTGATCTGCTTGTTTAGACTAATGAGGTACTCTCGTTCCCTGATCTGCTTCTTTATACTAATGATGGACTGTCGTTCCTGATCTGCTTGTTTATACTAATGAGGGACTCTCATTCCCTGATCTGCTTGTTTAGACTAATGAGGGACTCTCGGTCCCTGATCTGCTTGTTTATACTAATGAGGGACTCTCGTTCCCTGATCTGCTTGTTTATACTAATGAGGGACTCTCATTCCCTGATCTGCTTGTTTATACTAATGAGGGACTCTCGTTCCCTGATCTGCTTGTTTATACTAATGAGGGACTCTCATTCCCTGATCTGCTTGTTTATACTAATGAGGGACTCTCATTCCCTGATCTGCTTGTTTATACTAATAAGGGACTCTCATTCCCTGATCTGCTTGTTTATACTAATGAGGGACTCTCATTCCCTGATCTGCTTGTTTATACTAATGAGGGACTCTCATTCCCTGATCTGCTTGTTTATACTAATGAGGGACTCTCGTTCCCTGATCTGCTTGTTTATACTAATGAGGGACTCTCATTCCCTGATCTGCTTGTTTATACTAATGAGGGACTCTCATTCCCTGATCTGCTTGTTTATACTAATGAGGGACTCTCATTCCCTCATCTGCTTGTTTATACTAATAAGGGACTCTCGTTCCCTGATCTGCTTGTTTATACTAATGAGGGACTCTCATTCCCTGATCTGCTTGTTTATACTAATGAGGGACTCTCATTCCCTGATCTGCTTGTTTATACTAATGAGGGACTCTCTTTCCTGATCAGCTTGTTTATACTAATGAGGGACTCTCGTTCCCTGATCTGCTTGTTTATACTAATGAGGGACTCTCATTCCCTGATCTGCTTGTTTATACTAATGAGGGACTCTCTTTCCCTGATTTGCTTGTGTATACTGAGGGACTCTGATTCCCTGATCTGCTTGTTTAGACTAACGAGGGACTACCGTTCCCTGCGCTGCTTGCTTATACTAAAGAGGGAACCTCATTCCCTGATCTGCTTGTTTAGACTAGTATGGGACTCTCGGTCCCTGATCTGCTTGTTTATACTAATGAGGGACTCTCATTCCCTGATCTGCTTGTTTATACTAATGAGGGACTCTCATTCCCTGATCTGCTTGTTTATACTAATAAGGGGCTCTCATTCCCTGATCTCCTTGTTTGTACTAATGAGGGACTCTCGTTCCCTGATCTGCTTGTTTATACTAATGAGGGACTCTCGTTCCCTGATCTGCTTGTTTATACTAATGAGGGACTCTCGTTCCCTGATCTGCTTGTTTATACTAATGAGGGACTCTCGTTCCCTGATCTGCTTGTTTATACTAATGAGGGACTCTCATTCTCTGATCTGCTTGTTTATACTAATGAGGGACTCTCATTCCCTGATCTGCTTGTTTATACTAATGAGGGACTCTCATTCCCTGATCTGCTTGTTTATACTAATGAGGGACTCTCGTTCCCTGATCTGCTTGTTTATACTAATGAGGGACTCTCATTCCCTGATCTGCTTGTTTATACTAATGAGGGACTCTCATTCCCTGATCTGCTTGTTTAGAGTAATGGTGGACTCTCATTCCTTATCTGCTTGTTGAGACTAATGAGGGACTCTCATTCCCTGCTCTGCTTGTTTATACTAATGAGGGACTCTCATTCCCTGATCTGCTTGTTTATACTAATGAGGGACTCTCATTCCCTGATCTGCTTGTTTATACTAATGAGGGACTCTCGTTCCCTGATCTGCTTGTTTATACTAATGAGGGACTCTCATTCCCTGATCTGCTTGTTTATACTAATGAGGGACTCTCATTCCCTGATCTGCTTGTTTATACTAATGAGGGACTCTCATTCCCTGATCTGCTTGTTTATACTAATGAGGGACTCTCATTCCCTGATCTGCTTGTTTATACTAATGAGGGACTCTTGTTCCCTGATCTGCTTGTTTATACTAATGAGGGACTCTCATTCCCTGATCTGCTTGTTTATACTAATGAGGGACTCTCGTTCCCTGATCTGCTTGTTTGTACTAATGAGGGACTCTCAGTCCCTGATCTGCTTGTTCATACTAATGAGGGACTTTCATTCCCTGATATGCTTGTTTATACAAATGAGAGACCCCTTTTCCCTGATCTGCTTGTTTATACTAATGAGGGACTCTCGTTCCCTGATCTGCTTGTTTATACTAATGAGGGACTCTCATTCCCTGATCTGCTTGTTTATACTAATGAGGGACTCTCGTTCCATGATCTGCTTGTTTATACTAATGAGGGACTTTCTTTCCCTGATCTGCTTGTTTATACTAATGAGGGACTCTCATTCCCTGATCTGCTTGTTTATACTAATGAGGGACTCTCGTTCCCTGATCTGCTTGTTTATACTAATGAGGGACTCTCATTCCCTGATCTGCTTGTTTATACTAATGAGGGACTCTCATTCCCTGATCTGCTTGTTTATACTAATGAGGGACTCTCATTCCCTGATCTGCTTGTTTATACTAATGAGGGACTCT
Source organism: Protopterus annectens (assembly GCF_019279795.1). NCBI lineage: Eukaryota > Metazoa > Chordata > Ceratodontiformes > Protopteridae > Protopterus > Protopterus annectens. The sequence continues at coordinate 321,370,936 of NC_056744.1, read as the reverse complement.
CATTCCCTGATCTGCTTGTTTATACTAATGAGGGACTCTCGTTCCCTGATCTGCTTGTTTATACTAATGAGGGACTCTCATTCCCTGATCTGCTTGTTTATACTAATGAGGGACTCTCATTCCCTGATCTGCTTGTTTATACTAATGAGGGACTCTCATTCCTGATCTGCTTGTTTATACTAATGAGGGACTCTCATTCCCTGATCTGCTTGTTTATACTAATGAGGGACTCTCGTTCCCTGATCTGCTTGTTTATACTAATGAGGGACTCTCATTCCCTGATCTGCTTGTTTATACTAATGAGGGACTCTCATTCCCTGATCTGCTTGTTTATACTAATGAGGGACTCTCATTCCCTGATCTGCTTGTTTATACTAATGAGGGACTCTCGTTCCCTGATCTGCTTGTTTATACTAATGAGGGACTCTCATTCCCTGATCTGCTTGTTTATACTAATGAGGGACTCTCATTCCCTGATCTGCTTGTTTATACCAATGAGGGACTCTCATTCTTTGATCTGCTTGTTTAGACTAATGAGGGACTCTCATTCCCTGATCTGCTTGTTTATACTAATTAGGGACTCTCATTCCTGATCTGCTTGTTCATACTAATGAGGGACTCTCATTCCCTGATCTGCTTGTTTATACTAGTGAGGGACTCTCGTTCCCTTATCTGCTTGTTTATACTAATGAGGGACTCTCATTCCCTGATCTGCTTGTTTATACTAATGAGGGACTCTCATTCCCTGATCTGCTTGTTTATACTAATGAGGGACTCTCGTTCCATGACTTGTTTGTTTATACTAATGAGGGACTTTCATTCCCTGATCTACTTGTTTATACTAATGAGGGACTTTCGTTCCCTGATCTGCTTGTTTATACTAATGAGGGACTCTCGTTCCCTGATCTGCTTGTTTATACTAATGAGGACTCTCGGTCCCTGATCTGCTTGTTTATACTAATAAGGGACTCTCGCTCCATGATCTGCTTGTTTGTACTAATGAAAAACTCTCGTTCCCTGATCTACTTGTTTATACTAATGAGGGACCCTCATTCCCTGATCTGCTTGTTTATACTAATGAGGGACTCTCATTCCCTGATCTGCTTGTTTATACTAATGAGGGACTCTCATTCCCTGATCTGCTTGTTTATACTAATGAGGGAGTCTCATTCCTGATCTGCTTGTTTATACTAATGAGGGACTCTCATTCCCTGATCTGCTTGTTTATACTAATGAGGGACTCTCGTTCCCTGATCTGCTTGTTTATACTAATGAGGGACTCTCATTCCCTGATCTGCTTGTTTATACTAATGAGGGACTCTAATTCCTGATCTGCTTGTTTATACTAATAAGGGACTCTCATTCCCTGATCTGCTTGTTTATACTAATGAGGGACTCTCATTCCCTGATCTGCTTGTTTATACTAATGAGGGACTCTCGTTCCCTGATCTGCTTGTTTATACTAATGAGGGACTCTCATTCCCTGATCTGCTTGTTTATACTAATGAGGGACTCTCGTTCCCTGATCTGCTTGTTTATACTAATGAGGGACTCTCATTCCCTGATCTGCTTGTTTATACTAATGAGGGACTCTCATTCCCTGATCTGCTTGTTTATACTAATGAGGGACTCTCATTCCCTGATCTGCTTGTTTATACTAATGAGGGACTCTCATTCCCTGATCTGCTTGTTTATACTAATGAGAGACTCTCATTCCCTGATCTGCTTGTTTATACTAATGAGGGACTCTCATTCCCTGATCTGCTTGTTTATACTAATGAGGGACTCTCATTCCCTGATCTGCTTGTTTATACTAATGAGGGACTCTTATTCCCTGATCTGCTTGTTTATACTAATGAGGGACTCTCATTCCCTGATCTGCTTGTTTATACTAATGAGGGACTCTCATTCCCTGATCTGCTTGTTTATACTAATGAGGGACTCTCGTTCCCTGATCTGCTTGTTTATACTAATGAGGGACTCTCATTCCCTGATCTGCTTGTTTATACTAATGAGGGACTCTCATTCCCTGATCTGCTTGTTTATACTAATGAGGTACTCTCGTTCCCTGATCTGCTTGTTTGTACTAATGAGGGACTCTCAGTCCCTGATCTGCTTGTTCATACTAATGAGGGACTTTCATTCCCTGATATGCTTGTTTATACAAATGAGAGACCCCTTTTCCCTGATCTGCTTGTTTATACTAATGAGGGACTCTCGTTCCCTGATCTGCTTGTTTATACTAATGAGGGACTCGTTCGATGATCTGCTTGTTTATACTAATGATGGACTTTCTTTCCCTGATCTGCTTGTTTATACTAATGATAGACTCTCATTCCCTGATCTGCTTGTTTATACTAATGAGGGACTCTCATTCCCTGATTGGCTTGTTTATTCTAATGAGGGACTCTCGTTCCCTAATCTGCTTGTTTATACTAATCAGGGACTCTCGTTCTCTGATCTGTTTGTTTAAACTAATGAGGGACTCTCATTCCCTGATCTGCTTGTTTATACTAATGAGGGACTCTCATTCCCTGATCTGCTTGTTTATATTAGTGAGGGACTCTCATTCCCTGACCTGGTTGTTTATACTGATAGACCCTTGTTCCCTGATCTGCTTGTTTATACTAATGAGGGATTCTTTTCCCTGATCTGCTTGTTTATACTAATGAGGGACTCTCATTCCCTGATCTGCTTGTTTATACTAATGAGGGACTCTCATTCCCTGATCTGCTTGTTTATACTAATGAGGGACTCTCATTCCCTGATCTGCTTGTTTATACTAATGAGGGACTCTCATTCCCTGATCTGCTTGTTTATACTAATGAGGGACTCTCGTTCCCTGATCTGCTTGTTTATACTAATGAGGGACTCTCATTCCCTGATCTGCTTGTTTATACTAATGAGGGACTCTTGTTCCCTGATCTGCTTGTTTATACTAGTGAAGGACTCTCATTCCCTTATCTGCTTGTTTATACTAATGTGGGACTCTCATTCCCTGATCTGCTTGTTTATACTAATGAGGGACTCTCTTTCCCTGATTTGCTTGTGTATACTGAGGGACTCTGATTCCCTGATCTGCTTGTTTAGACTAATGAGGGACTCTCATTCCCTGCTCTACTTGTTTATACTAATGAGGGACTCTCATTCCCTGATCTGCTTGTTTATACTAATGAGGGACTCTCATTCCCTGATCTGCTTGTTTATACTAATAAGGGGCTCTCATTCCCTGATCTCCTTGTTTGTACTAATGAGGGACTCTCGTTCCCTGATCTGCTTGTTTATACTAATGAGGGACTCTCATTCCCTGATCTGCTTGTTTATACTAATGAGGGACTCTCATTCCCTGATCTGCTTGTTTATACTAATGAGGGACTCTCATTCCCTGATCTGCTTGTTTATACTAATGAGGGACTCTCGTTCCCTGATCTGCTTGTTTATACTAATGAGGGACTCTCGCTCCCTGATCTGCTTGTTTATACTAATGAGGGACTCTCGTTCCCTGATCTGCTTGTTTATGATCTGCTTGTTTATACTAATGAGGGACTCTCGTTCCCTGCTCTGCTTGTTTATACTAATGAGGGACACTCATTCCTGATCTCCTTCTTTATACTAATGAGGGACTCTCATTCCCTGATCTGCTTGTTTATACTAATGAGGGACTCTCATTCCCTGATCTGCTTGTTTATACTAATGAGGGACTCTCGTTCCCTGATCTGCTTGTTTATACTAATGAGGGACTCTCATTCCCTGATCTGCTTGTTTATACTAATGAGGGACTCTCATTCCCTGATCTGCTTGTTTATACTAATGAGGGACTCTCATTCCCTGATCTGCTTGTTTATACTAATGAGGGACTCTCATTCCCTGATCTGCTTGTTTATACTAATGAGGGACTCTCGTTCCCTGATCTGCTTGTTTATACTAATGAGGGACTCTCATTCCCTGATCTGCTTGTTTATACTAATGAGGGACTCTCGTTCCCTGATCTGCTTGTTTATACTAATGAGGGACTCTCATTCCCTGATCTGCTTGTTTATACTAAGGAAGGACTCTCATTCCCTGATCTGCTTGTTTATACTAATGAGGGACTCTCATTCCCTGATCTGCTTGTTTATACTAATGAGGGACTCTCATTCCCTGATCTGCTTGTTTATACTAATGAGGGACTCTCGTTCCCTGATCTGCTTGTTTATACTAATGAGGGACTCTCATTCCCTGATCTGCTTGTTTATACTAATGAGGGACTCTCATTCCCTGATCTGCTTGTTTATACTAATGAGGGACTCTCGTTCCCTGATCTGCTTGTTTATACTAATGAGGGACTCTCATTCCCTGATCTGCTTGTTTATACTAATGAGGGACTCTCATTCCCTGATCTGCTTGTTTATACTAATGAGGGACTCTCATTCCCTGATCTGCTTGTTTATACTAATGAGGGACTCTCGTTCCCTGATCTGCTTGTTTATACTAATGAGGGACTCTCATTCCCTGATCTGCTTGTTTATACTAATGAGGGACTCTCGTTCCCTGATCTGCTTATTTAGACTAATGGGCTCTCATTCCTGATCTGCTTGTTTATACTAATGCAGGACTCTCGTTCCCTGATCTGCTTGTTTATACTAATGAGGACTCTTGTTCCCTGATCTGCTTGTTTATACTAATGAGGGACTCTCGTTCCCTGATCTGCTTGTTTATACTAATGAGGGACTCTCATTCCCTGATCTGCTTGTTTATACTAATGAGGGACTCTCATTCCCTGATCTGCTTGTTTATACTAATGAGGGACTCTCATTCCCTGATCTGCTTGTTTATACTAATGAGGGACTCTCATTCCCTGATCTGCTTGTTTATACTAATGAGGGACTCTCGTTCCCTGATCTGCTTGTTTATACTAATGAGGGACTCTCATTCCCTGATCTGCTTGTTTATACTAATGAGGGACTCTCATTCCCTGATCTGCTTGTTTATACTAATGAGGGACTCTCATTCCCTGATCTGCTTGTTTATACTAATGAGGGACTCTCATTCCCTGAACTGCTAGTTTATACTAATGAGGGACTCTCATTCCCTGATCTGCTTGTTTATACTAATGAGGGACTCTCATTCCCTGATCTGCTTGTTTATACTACTGAAGGACTTTCATTCCCTGATCAGCTTGTTTATACTAATGAGGGACTCTCATTCCCTGATCTGCTTGTTTATACTAATGAGGGACTCTCATTCCCTGATCTGCTTGTTTATACTAATGAGGGACTCTCATTCCCTGATCTGCTTGTTTATACTAATGAGGGACACTCATTCACTGATCTGCTTGATTATACAAATGAGGGACTCTCATTCCCTGATCTTCTTGTTTATACTAATGAGGGACTCTCATTCTCTGATCTGCTTGTTTACACTAATGAGGGACACTCATTCCCTGATCTGCTTGTTTATACTAATGAGGGACTCTCATTCCCTGATCTGCTTGTTTATACTAATGAGGGACTCTCATTCCCTGATCTCCTTGTTTATACTAATGTGGGACACTCATTCCTGATCTGCTTGTTTATACTAATGAGGGAATCTCGTTCCCTGATCTGCTTGTTTATACTAATGAGGGACTCTCATTCCCTGATCTGCTTGTTTATACTAATGAGGGACTCTCATTCCCTGATCTGCTTGTTTATACTAATGAGGGACTCTCATTCCCTGATCTGCTTGTTTATACTAATGAGGGACTCTCATTCCCTGATCTGCTTGTTTATACTAATGTGGGGCTCTATTTCCCTGCTCTGTTTGTTTATACTAATGAGGGACTTTCATTCCCTGATCTACTTGTTTATACTAATGAGGGACTTTCGTTCCCTGATCTGATTGTTTATACTAATGAGGGACTCTCGTTCCCTGATCTGCTTGTTTATACTAATGAGGACTCTCGGTCCCTGATCTGCTTGTTTATACTAATAAGGGACTCTCGCTCCATGATCTACTTGTTTATACTAACGAGAGACTCTCATTCCCAGATTTGCTTGTTTATATAAATGATAGACCCTCATTCCCTGATATGCTTGTTTATACTAATGAGCGACTCTCGTTCTTTGATCTGCTTGTTTATACTAATGAGGGACTCTCATTCCCTGATCTGCTTGTTTATACTAATGAGGGACTCTCGTTCCCTGATCTGCTTGTTTATACTAATGAGGGACTCTCATTCCCTGATCTGCTTGTTTATACTAATGAGGGACTCTCATTCCCTGATCTGCTTGTTTATACTAATGAGGGACTCTCATTCCCTGATCTGCTTGTTTATACTAATGAGGGACTCTCGTTCCCTGATCTGCTTGTTTATACTAATGAGGGACTCTCGTTCCCTGATCTGCTTGTTTATACTAATGAGGGACTCTCATTCCCTGATCTGCTTGTTTATACTAATGAGGGACTCTCATTCCCTGATCTGCTTGTTTATACTAATGAGGGACTCTCATTCCCTGACATGCTTGTTTATACTAATGAGGGACTCTCATTCCCTGATCTGCTTGTTTATACTAATGAGGGACTCTCATTCCCTGATCTGCTTTTTTATACTAATGAGGGACTCTCATTCCCTGATCTGCTTGTTTATACTAATGAGGGACTCTCATTCCCTGATCTGCTTGTTTATACTAATGAGGGACTCTCATTCCCTGATCTGCTTGTTTATACTAATGAGGGACTCTCGTTCCCTGATCTGCTTGTTTATACTAATGAGGGACTCTCATTCCCTGATCTGCTTGTTTATACTAATGAGGGACTCTCATTCCCTGATCTGCTTGTTTATACTAATGAGGGACTCTCATTCCCTGATCTGCTTGTTTATACTAATGAGGGACTCTCGTTCCCTGATCTGCTTGTTTATACTAATGAGGGACTCTCATTCCCTGATCTGCTTGTTTATACTAATGAGGGACTCTCATTCCCTGATCTGCTTGTTTATACTAATGAGGGACTCTCATTCCCTGATCTGCTTGTTTATACTAATGAGGGACTCTCGTTCCCTGATCTGCTTGTTTATACTAATGAGGGACTCTCTTTCCCTGATCTGCTTGTTTATACTGAGGGTCTCTTCTTCCCTGATCTGCTTGTTTATACTAATGAGGGACTCTTTTTCCCTGATTTGCTTGTTTATACTAATGAGGGACTCTCTTTCCCTGATTTGCTTGTGTATACTGAGGGACTCTGATTCCCTGATCTGCTTGTTTAGACTAATGAGGGACTCTTGTTCCCTGATCTTCTTGTTTATACTAATGAGGGACTCTCATTCCCTGATCTGCTTGTTTATACTAATGAGGGACTCTCATTCCCTGATCTGCTTGTTTATACTAATAAGGGACTCTCATTCCCTGATCTGCTTGTTTATACTAATGAGGGACTCTCGTTCCCTGATCTGCTTGTTTATACTAATGAGGGACTCTCATTCCCTGATCTGCTTGTTTATACTAATGAGGGGCTCTCATTCCCTGATCTGCTTGTTTATACTAATGAGGGACTCTCGTTCCCTGATCTGCTTGTTTATACTAATGAGGGACTCTCATTCCCTGATCTGCTTGTTTATACTAATGAGGGACTCTCATTCCCTGATCTGCTTGTTTATACTAATGAGGGACTCTCATTCCCTGATCTGTTTGTTTATTCTAATGAGGGAGCCTCATTCCCTGAGCTGCTTGTTTATACTAATGAGGGACTCTCATTCCCTGATCTGCTTGTTTATACTAATGAGGGAGTCTCATTCCCTGATCTGCTTGTTTATACTAATGAGGGACTCTCATTCCCTGATCTGCTTGTTTATACTAATGAGGGACTCTCATTCCCTGATCTGCTTGTTTATACTAATGAGGGACTCTCGTTCCCTGATCTGCTTGTTTATACTAATGAGGACTCTCGGTCCCTGATCTGCTTGTTTATACTAATGAGGGACTCTCATTCCCTGATCTGCTTGTTTATACTAATGATAGACTCTCATTCCCTGATCTGCTTGTTTATACTAATAAGGGACTCTCGCTCCATGATCTGCTTGTTTGTACTAATGAAAAACTCTCGTTCCCTGATCTACTTGTTTATACTAACGAGAGACTCTCATTCCCAGATTTGCTTGTTTATATAAATGATAGACCCTCATTCCCTGATATGCTTGTTTATACTAATGAGCGACCTCTCGTTCTTTGATCTGCTTGTTTATACTAATGAGGGACTCTCATTCCCTGATCTGCTTGTTTATACTAATGAGGGACTCTCGTTCCCTGATCTGCTTGTTTATACTAATGAGGGACTCTCATTCCCTGATCTGCTTGTTTATACTAATGAGGGACTCTCATTCCCTGATCTGCTTGTTTATACTAATGAGGGACTCTCGTTCCCTGATCTGCTTGTTTATACTAATGAGGGACTCTCGTTCCCTGATCTGCTTGTTTATACTAATGAGGGACTCTCGTTCCTGATCTGCTTGTTTATACTAATGAGGGACTCTCATTCCCTGATCTGCTTGTTTATACTAATGAGGGACTCTCTTTCCCTGATCTGCTTGTTTATACTAATGAGGGACTCTAACTCCCTGATCTGCTTGTTTATACTAATGAGGGACTCTCATTCCCTGATCTGCTTGTTTATACTAATGAGGGACTCTCATTCCCTGATCTGCTTGTTTATACTAATGAGGGACTCTCATTCCCTGATCTGCTTGTTTATACTAATGAGGGACTCTCATTCCCTGATCTGCTTGTTTATACTAATGAGGGACTCTCATTCCCTGATCTGCTTGTTTATACTAATGAGGGACTCTCATTCCCTGATCTGCTTGTTTATACTAATGAGGGACTCTCAGTCCCTGATCTGCTTGTTTATACTAATGAGGGACTCTCGTTCCCTGATCTGCTTGTTTATACTAATGAGGGACTCTCGTTCCCTGATCTGCTTGTTTATACTAATGAGGGACTCTCGTTCCCTGATCTGCTTGTTTATACTAATGAGGGACTCTCGTTCCCTGATCAGCTTGTTTATACTAATGAGGGACACTCATTCCCTGATCTCCTTGTTTATACTAAACAGGGAATCTCGTTCACTGATCTGCTTGTTTATACCAATGAGGGACTCTCGTTCTTTGATCTGCTTGTTTAGACTAATGAGGGACTCTCATTCCCTGATCTACTTGTTTATACTAATGAGGGACTCTCATTCCCTGATCTGCTTGTTTATACTAATGAGGGACTCTCATTCCCTGATCTGCTTGTTTATACTAATGAGGGACTCTCGTTCCCTGATCTGCTTGTTTATACTGATGGACACTCATTCCCTGATCTGCTTGTTTATACTAATGAGGGACCCTCATTCCCTGATCTGCTTGTTTATACTAATGAGGGACTCTCATTCCCTGATCTGCTTGTTTATACTAATGAGGGACTCTCATTCCCTGATCTGCTTGTTTATACTAATGAGGGACTCTCATTCCCTGATCTGCTTGTTTATACTAATGAGGGACTCTCGTTCCCTGATCTGCTTGTTTATACTAATGAGGGACTCTCATTCCCTGATCTGCTTGTTTATACTAATGAGGGACTCTCATTCCCTGATCTGCTTGTTTATACTAATGAGGGACTCTCATTCCCTGATCTGCTTGTTTATACTAATGAGGGACTCTCGTTCCCTGATCTGCTTGTTTATACTAATGAGGGACTCTCATTCCCTGATCTGCTTGTTTATACTAATGAGGGACTCTCGTTCCCTGATCTGCTTGTTTATACTAATGAGGGACTCTCATTCCCTGATCTGCTTGTTTATACTAATGAGGGACTCTCGTTCCCTGATCTGCTTGTTTGTACTAATGAGGGACTCTCTGTCCCTGATCTGCTTGTTCATACTAATGAGGCACTCTCATTCCCTGATCTGCTTGTTTATACTAATGAGGGACTGTCATTCTCTGAACTGCTAGTTTATACTAACGAGGGACTCTCATTCCCTGATCTGCTAGTTTATACTAATGAGGGACTCTCATTCCCTGATCTGCTTGTTTATACCAATGAGGGACTCTCATTCCCTGATCTGCTTGTTTATACTAATGAGGGACTCTCATTCCCTGATCTGCTTGTTTATACTAATGAGGGACTCTCGTTCCCTGATCTGCTTGTTTATACTAATGAGGGACTCTCGTTCCCTGATCTGCTTGTTTATACTAATGAGGGACTCTCATTCCCTGATCTGCTTGTTTATACTAATGAGGGACTCTCATTCCCTGATCTGCTTGTTTATACTAATGAGGGACTCTCATTCCTGATCTGCTTGTTTATACTAATGAGGGACTCTCATTCCCTGATCTGCTTGTTTATACTAATGAGGGACTCTCGTTCCCTGATCTGCTTGTTTATACTAATGAGGGACTCTCATTCCCTGATCTGCTTGTTTATACTAATGAGGGACTCTCGTTCCCTGATCTGCTTGTTTATACTAATGAGGGACTCTCGTTCCCTGATCTGCTTGTTTATACTAATGAGGGACTCTCATTCCCTGATCTGCTTGTTTATACTAATGAGGGACTCTCATTCCCTGATCTGCTTGTTTATACTAATGAGGGACTCTCGTTCCCTGATCTGCTTGTTTATACTAATGAGGGACTCTCATTCCCTGATCTGCTTGTTTATACTAATGAGGGACTCTCATTCCCTGATCTGCTTGTTTATACTAATGAGGGACTCTTGTTCCCTGATCTGCTTGTTTATACTAATGAGGGACTCTCATTCCCTGATCTGCTTGTTTATACTAATGAGGGACTCTCATTCCCTGATCTGCTTGTTTATACTAATGAGGGACTCTCGTTCCCTGATCTGCTTGTTTATACTAATGAGGGACTCTGTTCCCTGATCTGCTTGTTTATACTAATGAGGGACTCTCATTCCCTGATCTGCTTGTTTATACTAATGAGGGACTCTCGTTCCCTGATCTGCTTGTTTATACTAATGAGGGACTCTCATTCCCTGATCTGCTTGTTTATACTAATGAGGGACTCTCATTCCCTGATCTGCTTGTTTATACTAATGAGGGACTCTCGTTCCCTGATCTGCTTGTTTATACTAATGAGGGACTCTCATTCCCTGATCTGCTTGTTTATACTAATGAGGGACTCTCATTCCCTGATCTGCTTGTTTATACTAATGAGGGACTCTCATTCCCTGATCTGCTTGTTTATACTAATGAGGGACTCTCGTTCCCTGATCTGCTTGTTTATACTAATGAGGGACTCTCATTCCCTGATCTGCTTGTTTATACTAATGAGGGACTCTCATTCCCTGATCTGCTTGTTTATACTAATGAGGGACTCTCGTTCCCTGATCTGCTTGTTTATACTAATGAGGGACTCTCATTCCCTGATCTGCTTGTTTATACTAATGAGGGACTCTTGTTCCCTGATCTGCTTGTTTATACTAATGAGGGACTCTCATTCCCTGATCTGCTTGTTTATACTAATGAGGGACTCTCATTCCCTGATCTGCTTGTTTATACTAATGAGGGACTCTTGTTCCCTGATCTGCTTGTTTATACTAATGAGGGACTCTCATTCCCTGATCTGCTTGTTTATACTAATGAGGGACTCTCATTCCCTGATCTGCTTGTTTATACTAATGAGGGACTCTCATTCCCTGATCTGCTTGTTTATACTAATGAGGGACTCTCGTTCCCTGATCTGCTTGTTTATACTAATGAGGGACTCTCATTCCCTGATCTGCTTGTTTATACTAATGAGGGACTCTCATTCTCTGATCTGCTTGTTTATACTAATGAGGGACTCTCTTTCCCTGATCTGCTTGTTTATACTAATGAGGGACTCTCATTCCCTGATCTGCTTGTTTATACTAATGAGGGACTCTCGTTCCCTGATCTGCTTGTTTATACTAATGAGGGACTCTCGTTCCCTGATCTGCTTGTTTATACTAATGAGGGACTCTCATTCCCTGATCTGCTTGTTTATACTAATGAGGGACTCTCATTCCCTGATCTGCTTGTTTATACTAATGAGGGACTCTCATTCCCTGATCTGCTTGTTTATACTAATGAGGGACTCTCGTTCCCTGATCTGCTTGTTTATACTAATGAGGGACTCTTGTTCCCTGATCTGCTTGTTTATACTAATGAGGGACTCTCATTCCCTGATCTGCTTGTTTATACTAATGAGGGACTCTCGTTCCTGATCTGCTTGTTTATACTAATGAGGGACTCTCGTTCCCTGATCTGCTTGTTTATACTAATGAGGGACTCTCATTCCCTGATCTGCTTGTTTATACTAATGAGGGACTCTCATTCCCTGATCTGCTTGTTTATACTAATGAGGTACTCTCATTCCCTGATCTGCTTGTTTATACTAATGAGGGACTCTCATTCCCTGATCTGCTTGTTTATACTAATGAGGGACTCTCGTTCCCTGATCTGCTTGTTTATACTAATCAGGGACTCTCGTTCTCTGATCTGTTTGTTTAAACTAATGAGGGACTCTCATTCCCTGATCTGCTTGTTTATACTAATGAGGGACTCTCATTCCCTGATCTGCTTGTTTATACTAATGAGGGACTCTCGTTCCCTGATCTGCTTGTTTATACTAATGAGGGACTCTCATTCCCTGATCTGCTTGTTTATACTAATGAGGGACTCTCATTCCCTGATCTGCTTGTTTATACTAATGAGGGACTCTCATTCCCTGATCTGCTTGTTTATACTAATGAGGGACTCTCATTCCCTGATCTGCTTGTTTATACTAATGAGGGACTCTCGTTCCCTGATCTGCTTGTTTATACTAATGAGGGACTCTCATTCCCTGATCTGCTTGTTTATACTAATGAGGGACTCTCATTCCCTGATCTGCTTGTTTATACTAATGAGGGACTCTCATTCCCTGATCTGCTTGTTTATACTAATGAGGGACTCTCATTCCCTGATCTGCTTGTTTATACTAATGAGGGACTCTCATTCCCTGATCTGCTTGTTTATACTAATGAGGGACTCTCATTCCCTGATCTGCTTGTTTATACTAATGAGGGACTCTTGTTCCCTGATCTGCTTGTTTATACTAATGAGGGACTCTCATTCCCTGATCTGCTTGTTTATACTAATGAGGGACTCTCATTCCCTGATCTGCTTGTTTATACTAATGAGGGACTCTCATTTCCTGATCTGCTTGTTTATACTAATGAGGGACTCTCATTCCCTGATCTGCTTGTTTATACTAATGAGGGACTCTCATTCCCTGATCTGCTTGTTTATACTAATGAGGGACTCTCGTTCCCTGATCTGCTTGTTTATACTAATGAGGGACTCTCATTCCCTGATCTCCTTGTTTATACTAAACAGGGAATCTCGTTCACTGATCTGCTTGTTTATACCAATGAGGGACTCTCGTTCTTTGATCTGCTTGTTTAGACTAATGAGGGACTCTCATTAATGATGATCAGGGGTGACTAATAATGATCAGCGGTGACTTCCCTTTTATGGATTTTGTTCTATCATGTAATAGCTTTCTCCTCTTATTGTAAAGTTTGTTAATGGCTGGGGTCCACCAGACTGGACGTTTGCCCTTTGTGGAAAGAGTCTTGGTTTTATTTGGGATTGCCTGATCCATGCAGTCCTGGAGGTGTTCATAGAAGGCATTTGTAAGGGCTTCCGCAGCTTGGGTTGTGGTTTCCACTGGCTCAGGGGCCTTGAAGGATACCACACCAGTCTTGCGTAGTGTGAAGTTTGCTTTAGAGAAGTTCTTCACTATGGTCTTTTTTGTTTGGCGTGGGGGCGGGATGTGGATTTCCAGTGAGATTAGTTTATGATCAGATCTCACCAATGAGGGATATACTTCCGGTGTGGAGCATTTTGTCCCCATGTTTGTGACAATGAGATCTAGTATATTTTCTCCTCTCGTGGGAACAGTGACTAGCTGTTCCATGGCATTTGAATTTATGAACTCCAGGAACCGTTGGGCTAGAAAGTTAGGGCTTGAGTAATGTTCCCAGTCTATATTCGGTAGTTGAAGTCACCCAATATGATGGTGTTTGAGATACATTTATACCCTCCAGTGTCTTCAGGAAGGCTGTGTGGGGTTCCTGAGTTTGAGAGGGTGGCCTGTAGCATGCTACAATTTGTAGAGCAGTTTTGCCTATGGTTAGTTGCACCTGGATGGTTTCCGAGCTTTGTGCTGCCACCAACCTGGAGGTGTGGGTATCCTTTATGAATATGGATACACCCCTCCTTTTGTGGTGTGGTCCGGGTTTTGGGGCCGAACGCATGATATGAGGTAAAACCTAATAGTGCCAGGGTGCTCTCAGGAGCCTTGAACCAGGTTTCAGTTACAGCACAGACATCGATGTTCTCCATACTTAGAAGGGCCTCGAGTTGCATTTTGAGATTTAGACTTCTGACATTGAGCAGCATTACCCTCAGTTTTTTCCCATTTTTGTTTTCTAGGGTGGTAGGTTTAGAATTTGAGCCTTGCCTAAAAAGGCACTATGGGGTGGCAAGAGCCTTAGCCAATATCCGGAATCCCAGGGGTGACAGGTGCAAGCCATCCCTTGCGAAGCAGCGTGGCTTGTCAAGCATGTCATCCCAGGCAGACAGACACTGGATCCCCTTTGAATGACACCAGACATTAAGCCAATTGTTAAAGCTGATCATCTTGTCTCTATATTGTGGCATCATTCTTGGTGAAGGAAGGATACTGCTCAGGGTTAGGGTCATACCTGCCTGGGCTACATAATCAGAGAGCTCCTCTATGTCTCTTTTCATGTAGTCCAGGGAGGAGAGTCCAGCCTCCTGGACATCTCAAATGCGCAGGTGAAAGCTGCTCTCTCTAAAGCTAAAAACACAGCATCAATGGGACCGGATGGTGTCCCCGGCTGTGTGCTACACGAGCTAAATGAGGAATTAAACCCGCACATAAGGCAGCTGTTTAATCTCAGCCTTACCACAGGATACGTGCCCAAGGAGTGGCGTACGGCAACTGTGGTCCCACTCCACAAAGGCGGCGCCTCTACGGACCCTGATAATTACCGCCCCATAAGCTTAACAAGTCTAGTCTGCAAAGCTATGGAGAGGATCATAATGGAGCTCATAAACAAAGATATAGGGGACTTGCAGACATTGGACCCGACCCAGTTTGGCTTTGTCAAGGGAAGATCATGCCTTTTGAACTTGGTCGCCTTCTTCGAAACAGTCACCAAGGCCATTGATGAGGGAAAGGCAGTCCATACAGCCTACCTTGACCTTGCAAGGCTTTCACACAATACCCCACTCGGGTATTGTAGAAAAACTTACCAGCTTAAATGTAAACCCATATGTCACAAGATGGGTTGCAAACTGGCTTAAGGACAGAACCCACAGGGTTAGAGTTGCTGGCGCTGTGTCAGACTCCAAGCCGGTCACAAGTGGTGTCCCACAGGGCTCGGTCCTTGGCCCCTATTGTTTGGCATCTACTTCTCAGAAGTACAGGCCAACATGGGAGGACTTTGGCTGACAAAGTTTGCAGACGACTGCAAACTGGGTGCCATAGTGGAAAGTGCATTGGACACGGATATCCTTCAGAAGGGACTCATGGAAACAGATAGCTGGTGCCAGAGCCATGGCCTGAAGTTAAACGCCAAAAAATGTATAGTCATACCCTTCGGGAAAACAAGGTAACCCCAAGCTACCATATAGGTGGCAATCCACTAAGCACAGAAGAGGTTATCAGGGACCTGGGGACCCAGGTTGACAGTGGCCTTTCTTTTGACACTCACGTTGCTAAAGTGGTTAGAAAGACCTTCTACATTGCCCACCTGATCATGAAGGGATTCACATCCAGATCTAGTGAGGTCATTGTTCCCTGTACTCTTCACTTATCAGACCAATGATCGAGTACAATGCCCCATTCGGGATGTATCTCACCCGACATCTGCAGCAATTGGAGAGACTCCAAAAGTTCCTCACCAAAAGGATAAAGGGACTCCAAAATCTGTCATATGCTGCCAGATTGAAGAAACTCCAGCTCTATTCAGTCGCATACCGCCTGCTCAGAGGTGACATGTGCCTGACATACAAGGCCATGTCCAACCCGGAATTAATGGACATGCTCCACCTCAAAAAATCCAAATCCACCAAAACCACTAGAGCAAGCGACTTAAACCTTAGCACGGACATAAATAGGACGTGCTGGAGGGATAGATTTATCACTCAGAGACTCCCTATGCTGTGGAATAAAATCCCAGTCCATGTGAGGCAGAGCACCTCGTTGACTCTGTTCAAGAGAAATCTAGACCTGTGGATGGGAGATCGTAGGTTTACCCCGGGAATCATCTCTGTGTCACTGCTGGACAGAGGCACAACAAACTAATGGGCACAGTATTTTTTCATATAAGGGGTGGCGTAAGCCACAAAAATTTGGGCTAGGCTTATAAATGCCTTAGGGCAGATAGCCTAGTATAAACCTATGAAATCTATGAAACCTATTCCCTGATCTACTTGTTTATACTAATGAGGGACTCTCATTCCCTGATCTGCTTGTTTATACTAATGAGGGACTCTCATTCCCTGATCTGCTTGTTTATACTAATGAGGGACTCTCGTTCCCTGATCTGCTTGTTTATACTAATGAGGGACACTCGTTCCCTGATCTCCTTGTTTATACTAAAGAGGGAATCTCGTTCACTGATCTGCTTGTTTATACAAATGAGGGACCCTCATTCCCTGATCTGCTTATTTATACCAATAAGGGACTCTCATTCCCTGATCTGCTTCTTTATACTTATGAGGGACTCTCGTTCCCTGATCTGCTAGTTTATACTAATGAGGGACTCTCGTTCCCTGATCTGTTTGTTTATACTAATGAGGGAGCCTCATTCCCTGAGCTGCTTGTTTATACTAATGAGGGACTCTCGTTCCCTGATCTGCTTGTTTATACTAATGAGGGAGTCTCGTTCCCTGATCTGCTTGTTTAGACTAATGATGGACTCTCGTTCCCTGATCTGCTTGTTTATACTAAAGAGGGACTCTCGTTCCCTGATCTGCTTGTTTAGACTAAT
Source organism: Protopterus annectens (assembly GCF_019279795.1). Classification (NCBI taxonomy): domain Eukaryota; kingdom Metazoa; phylum Chordata; order Ceratodontiformes; family Protopteridae; genus Protopterus; species Protopterus annectens. Next base: position 321,353,897 of record NC_056744.1, on the reverse strand, counting down.
GAGGGACTCTCGTTCCCTGATCTGCTTGTTTAGACTAATGAGGGACTCTCGTTCTCTGATCTGCTTGTTTATACTAATGAGGGACTCTCATTCCCTGCTCTGCTTGTTTATACTAATGAGGGACTTTTGTTCCCTGATCTTCTTGTTTATACTAATAAGGGACTCTCATTCCCTGATCTGCTTGTTTATACTAATGAGGCACTCTCGTTCCCTGATCTGCTTGTTTATACTAATGAGGGACTCTCATTCCCTGCTCTGCTTGTTTATACTAATGAGGGACTCTCGTTCCCTGATCTGCTTGTTTATGGTAATGAGGGACTCTTGTTCCCTGATCTGCTTGTTTATACTAATGAGGGACTCTCATTCTCTGATCAACTTGTTTATACTAATGAGGGACTCTTGTTCCCTGATCTGCTTGTTTATACTAGTGAAGGACTCTCATTCCCTTATCTGCTTGTTTATACTAATGTGGGACTCTCATTCCCTGATCTGCTTGTTTATACTGAGAGACTCTCGTTTCCTGAACTGCTTGTTTATACTGAGGGACTCTGTTCCCTGATATGCTTGTTTATACTAATTAGGGACCCTAGTTCCCTGATCTGCTTGTTTATACTAATGAGGGACTCTCGTTCCCTGATCTGCTTGTTTATACTAATGAGGGACTCTCATTCCCTGATCTGCTTGTTTATACTAATGAGGGACACTCATTCCGAGAAATGGTTGTTTATACTTATTAGGGACTCTCGTTCTCTGATCTGCTGTTTTATACTAATGAGGGACTCTCATTCCCTGATCTGCTTGTTTATACTAATGAGGGACTCTCGTTCCCTGATCTGCTTGTTTAGACTAATGAGGGACTCTTTTTCCCTGATCTGCTTGTTTATACTAATGATGGACTCTCTTTCCCTGCTCTGCTTTTTTATACTGATGAGGGACTGTCATTCCCCGATCTGCTTGTTTATTCTAAAGAGGGACTCTCATTCTGAGAAATGTTTGTTTATACTTATTAGGGACTCTCGTTCTCTGATCTGCTGGTTTATACTAATGAGGGACTCTCATTCCCTGATCTGCTTGTTTATACTAATGAGGGACTCTCGTTCCCTGATCTGCTTGTTTATACTAATGAGGGACTCTCGTTCCTTGATCTGCTTGTTTATACTAATGAGGGACTCTCGTTCCCTGATCTGCTTGTTTATGGTAATGAGGGACTCTTGTTCCCTGATCTGCTTGTTTATACTAATGAGGGACTCTCATTCTCTGATCAACTTGTTTATACTAATGAGGGACTCTTGTTCCCTGATCTGCTTGTTTATACTAGTGAAGGACTCTCATTCCCTTATCTGCTTGTTTATACTAATGTGGGACTCTCATTCCCTGTTCTGCTTGTTTATACTGAGGGACTCTCTTTCCCTGATCTGCTTGTTTATACTGAGGGTCTCTTCTTCCCTGATCTGCTTGTTTATACTAATGAGGGACTCTTTTTCCCTGATTTGCTTGTTTATACTAATGAGAGACTCTCATTCCCTGATCTGCTTGTTTATACTAATGAGGGACTCTCATTCCGAGAAATGGTTGTTTATACTTATTAAGGACTCTCGTTCCCTGATCTGCTGGTTTATTCTAATGAGGGACTCTCATTCCCTGATCTGCTTGTTTATACTAATGAGGGACTCTCGTTCCCTGATCTGCTTGTTTAGACTAATGAGGGACTCTTTTTCCCTGATCTGCTTGTTTATACTAATGATGGACTCTCTTTCCCTGCTCTGCTTTTTTATACTAATGAGGGACTGTCATTCCCTGATCTGCTTGTTTATTCTAAAGAGGGACTCTCATTCTGAGAAATGGTTGTTTATACTTATTAAGGACTCTCGTTCCCTGATCTGCTGGTTTATACTAATGAGGGACTCTCATTCCCTGATCTACCTGTTTCTACTAATGAGGGACTTTCGTTCCCTGATCTGATTGTTTATACTAATGAAGGACTCTCATTACCTGATCTGTTTGTTTATGCTAATGAGGCACTCTCGTTTCCTGATATGCTTGTTTGTAGTAATGAGAGACTCTTGTTCCTTGATCTGCTTGTTTATATTAATGAGGGACTCTCGTTCCCTGATCAACTTGTTTATACTAATGAGGGACTCTCATTCCCTGATCTGCTTGTTTATACTAGTGAGGGACTCTCATTTCCTGATCTGCTTGTTTATACTAATGAGGGACTCTCGTTCCCTGATCTGCTTGTTTATACTAATGAGGGACTCTCATTCCCTGATCTGCTTGTTTATACTAATGAGGGACTCTCGTTCCCTGATCTGCTTGTTTATACTAGTGAGGGACTCTCATTTCCTGATCTGCTTGTTTACACTAGTGAGGGACTGTCGTTCCCTGATCTAGTTGTTTGTACTGAGGAACTCTCATTCCGTGATCTGCTTGTTTATACTGAGTGGCTCTCATTCCCTGATCTACTTGTTTATACTAATGAGGGACTCTCGTTCCCTTATCTGCTTGTTTATACTGAGGGACTCTGATTCCCTGATCTGCTTGTTTAGACTAACGAGGGACTCTCGTTCCCTGCTCTGCTTGCTTATACTAAAGAGGGAACCTCGTTCCCTGATCTGCTTATTTAGACTAATTTTGGACTCTCAGTCCCTGATCTGCTTGTTTATACTAATGAGGGACTCTCGTTCCCTGATCTGCTTGTTTATACTAATGAGGGACTCTCGTTCCCTGATCTGCTTGTTTATACTAATGAGGGACTCTCGTTCCCTGATCTGCTTGTTTATATTAATGAGGGACACTCGTTCCCTGATCTCCTTGTTTATACTAAAGAGGGAATCTCGTTCACTGATCTGCTTGTTTATACAAATGAGGGACCCTCATTCCCTGATCTGCTTGTTTATACCAATGAGGGACTCTCATTCCCTGATCTGCTTCTTTATACTAATGAGGGACTCTCGTTCCCTGATCTGCTTGTTTATACTAATGAGGGAGTCTCGTTCCCTGATCTGCTTGTTTATACTAGTGAGGGACTCTCGTTCCCTGATCTGCTTGTTTAGACTAATGATGGACTCTCGTTCCCTGATCTGCTTGTTTATACTAAAGAGGGACTCTCGTTCCCTGATCTGCTTGTTTAGACTAATGAGGGACTCTCGTTCCCTGATCTGCTTGTTTAGACTAATGAGGGACTCTCATTCTCTGAACTGCTAGTTTATACTAATGAGGGACTCTCGTTCTCTGATCTACTTGTCTTTACTAATGAGGGACTCTCGTTCCCTGATCTGCTTGTTTATACTAATGAATGACTTTCATTACCTGATCAGCTTATTTATACTAATGAGGGACTCTCGTTCCCTGATCTGCTTGTTTGTACTAATGAGGGACTCTTGTTCCCTGATCTGCTTGTTTGTACTAATGAGGGACTCTCATTCCCTGACCTGCTTGTTTAAACTAATGAGGGACTTTCGTTCCCTAATATGCTTGTTTATGGTAATGAGGACCTCTCTTTCCCTGATCTGCTTGTTTATACTAATGAGGGACTCTCATTCCCTGATCTGCTTGTTTATACTAATGAGGGACACTCGTTCCCTGCTCTGCTTGTTTATACTAATAAGGGACTCTCATTCCCTGATCTGCTTGTTTATACTAATGATGGACTCTCGTTCCCTGATCTGCTTGTTTATACTGAGAGGCTCTCATTCCCTGACCTGCTTGTTTACACTAGTGAGGGACTCTCATTCCCTGATCTGCTTGTTTACACTAGTGAGGGACTCTCATTCCCTGATCTGCTTGTTTATACTAATGATGGACTCTCTTTCCCTGATCTGCTTGTTTATACTGAGGGACTCTCATTCCCTGATCTACTTGTTTATACTAATGAGGGACTCTCGTTCCCTGATCTGATTGTTTATACTGAGGGACTCTCGTTCTCTGATCTGCTTGTTTATACTAATGAGGGACTCTCTTTCCCTGATCTGTTTGTTTATACTGACGGACTCTTGTTCCCTGATCTGCTTGTTTATACTAATGAGGTACCCTCGTTCCCTGATCTGCTTGTTTATACTATTGGAGGATTCTCGTTCCCTGATCTGCTTGTTTATACTAATGAGGGACTCTCGTTCCCTGATCTGCTTGTTTATACTGTTGAGGGATTCTCGTTCCCTGATCTGCTTGTTTATACTAATGAGGGACTCTCATTCCCTGATCTGCTTGTTTATACTAATGAGGGACTCTCATTCCCTGATCTGCTTGTTTACACTATTGAGGGACTCTAGTTCCCTGCTCTGCTTGTTTATACTAATGAAGGACTCTCGTTCCCTGATCTGCTTGTTTATACTAATGAGGGAGCCTCATTTCCTGAGCTGCTTGTTTATACTAATGAGGGACTCTCGTTCCCTGATCTACTTGTTTAGACTAATGAGGGACTCTCGTTCCCTGATTTGCTTGTTTAGAATAATGAGGGACTCTCATTCCCTGATCTGCTTGTTATACTAATGAGGGACTCTCGTTCCCTGATCTGCTTGTTTAGACTAATGAGGGACTCTCGTTCCCTGATCTGCTTGTTTAGACTAATGAGGGACTCTCATTCCCTGATCTGCTTGTTTATACTAATGAGGGACTCTCATTCCCTGCTCTGCTTGTTTATACTAATGAGGGACTCTCATTCCCTGATCTGCTTGTTTATACTAATGAGGCAGTCTCGTTCCCTGATCTGCTTGTTTATACTAATGAGGGAGCCTCATTCCCTGATCTGCTTGTTTATACTAATGAGGGACTCTCGTTCCCTGATCTGCTTGTTTATACTAATGAGGGACTCTCATTCCCTGCTCTGCTTGTTTATACTAATGAGGGACTCTCATTCCCTGATGTGCTTGTTTATACTAATGAGGGACTTTTGTTCCCTGATCTGCTTGTTTATACTAATAAGGGACTCTCGTTACTTGATCTGTTTGTTTATACTAATGAGGGACTCTCGTTACCTGATCTGTTTGTTTATACTAATGAGGGAGTCTCGTTCCCTGATCTGCTTGTTTATACTAATGAGGGAACCTCATTCCCTGATCTGCTTGTTTGTACTAATGAGGGACTCTCGTTCCCTGATCTGCTTGTTTATACTAATGAGGGACTCTCGTTCCCTGATCTGCTTGTTTATACTAATGAGGGACTCTCATTCCCTGATCTGCTTGTTTATACTAATGAGGGACACTCGTTCCCTGCTCTGCTTGTTTATACTAATAAGGGACTCTCATTCCCTGATCTGCTTGTTTATACTAATGATGGACTCTCGTTCCCTGATCTGCTTGTTTATACTGATGGGCTCTCATTCCCTGACCTGCTTGTTTACACTAGTGAGGGACTCTCATTCCCTGATCTGCTTGTTTACACTAGTGAGGGTCTCTCATTCCCTGATCTGCTTGTTTGTACTAATGATGGACTCTCGTTCGTTGATCTGCTTGTTTATACTAAGGGGCTCTCATTCCCTGACCTGCTTGTTTATACTGAGGGACTCTCGTTCCCTGATCTACATGTTTATACTAATGTGGGACTCTTGTTCCCTGATCTGTTTGTTTATACTGAGGGACTCTCGTTCTCTGATCGGCTTGTTTATACTAATGAGGGACTCTCTTTCCCTGATCTGTTTGTTTATACTGACGGACTCTCGTTCCCTGATCTGCTTGTTTATACTAATGAGGTACCCTCGTTCCCTGATCTGCTTGTTTATACTATTTAGGGACTCTCGTTCCCTGATCTGCTTGTTTATACTAATGAGGGACTCTCGTTCCCTGATCTGCTTGTTTATACTAATGAGGGACTCTCGTTCCCTGATCTGCTTGTTTATACTAATGAGGGACTCTCATTCCCTGATCTGCTTGTTTATACTAATGAGGGACTCTCATTCCCTGATCTGCTTGTTTATACTAATGAGGGACTCTCATTCCCTGATCTGCTTGTTTACACTATTGAGGGACTCTAGTTCCCTGCTCTGCTTGTTTATACTAATGAGGGACTCTCGTTCCCTGATCTGCTTGTTTATACTAATGAGGGACTCTCGTTCCCTGATCTGTTTGTTTATACTAATGAGGGAGCCTCATTCCCTGAGCTGCTTGTTTATACTAATGAGGGACTCTCGTTCCCTGCTCTGCTTGTTTATACTAATGAGGGACTCTCGTTCCCTGATCTGCTTGTTTAGACTAATGAGGGACTCTCATTCCCTGATCTGCTTGTTTATACTAATGAGGGACTCTCGTTCCCTGATCTGCTTGTTTAGACTAATGATGGACTCTCGTTCCCTGATCTGCTTGTTTATACTAATGAGGGACTCTCGTTCCCTGATCTGCTTGTTTATACTAATGAGGGACTCTCATTCCCTGATCTGCTTGTTTATACTAATGAGGGACTCTCATTCCCTGCTCTGCTTGTTTATACTAATGAGGGACTCTCATTCCCTGATCTGCTTGTTTATACTAATGAGGGACTTTTGTTCCCTGATCTTCTTGTTTATACTAATAAGGGACTCTCATTACCTGATCTGCTTGTTTATACCAATGAGGGACTCTCGTTACCTGATCTGTTTGTTTATACTAATGAGGGAGTCTCGTTCCCTGATCTGCTTGTTTATACTAATGAGGGAACCTCATTCCCTGATCTGCTTGTTTGTCCTAATGAGGGACTCTCGTTCCCTGATCTGCTTGTTTATACTAATGAGGGACTCTCATTCCCTGATCTGCTTGTTTATACTAATGAGGGAGCCTCATTCCCTGATCTCCTTGTTTATACTAATGAGGGACACTCGTTCCCTGATCTGCTTGTTTAGACTAATGAGGGATTCTCGTTCCCTGATCTGCTTGTTTTGACTAATGAGGGACTCTCATTCCCTGATCTGCTTGTTTATACTAATAAGGGACTCTCGTTCCCTGCTCTTCTTGTTTATACTAACGAGGGACTCTTGTTCTCTGATCTGCTTGTTTATACTAACGAGGGACTCTCGTTCTCTGATCTGCTTGTTTATACTAACGAGGAACTCTCATTCCCTGATCTGCTTGTTTATACTAACGAGGGACTCTCGTTCTCTGATCTGCTTGTTTATACTAACGAGGGACTCTCGTTCCCTGATCTGCTTGTTTAGACTAATGAGGGACTCTCATTCCCTGATCTGCTTGTTTATACTAATAAGGGGCTCTCGTTCCCTGCTCTGCTTGTTTATACTAACGAGGGACTCTCGTTCTCTGATCTGCTTGTTTATACTAACGAGGGACTCTCGTTCTCTGATCTGCTTGTTTATACTAACAAGGGACTCTCGTTCTCTGATCTGCTTGTTTATACTAACGAGGGACTCTCGTTCTCTGATCTGCTTGTTTATACTAATGAGGGACTCTCGTTCTCTGATCTGCTTGTTTATACTAACGAGGGACTCTCATTCTCTGATCTGCTTGTTTATACTAATGAGAGACTCTCGTTCCCTGATCTGCTTGTTTATACTAACGAAGGGCTCTCGTTCCCTGATCTGCTTGTTTATACTAATGAGGGACTCTCGTTCTCTGATCTGCTTGTTTATACTAACGAGGGACTCTCGTTCTCTGATCTGCTTGTTTATACTAATGAGGGACTCTCGTTCTCTGATCTGCTTGTTTTTACTAATGAGTTACTCTCCTGCACATTCTCTTTTGCTTCTTGACCGGATTTTCTTTCTTTCATTGTAAAACCTATTAATACATGGGGTCCACCAAGATGGTTTGTTTTTTAGCTTTGCTCTAGGTTCATTTTGGTCTTTTACTACCATTTCTATGCAGTTGTTTATATGGTCATAGAGGGCATTTGTGTACACTTCTGCATAGGCTCCTGTGTTTTCTGGATTTGGGGGAGTTTGGAATCTTGCTATGCAGTCACTTAATATGATGTAGTTTGCCTTAGAAAAGTTCTTAATGGTTTTGGGGTTATGTGGGCGGTCTAGTTTTATCTTTATTTCCAGGGAAATACTTTGTAATCTGATTTTACGAGTGAGAACATCACATTTTGGTGGGGGGGGGGGGGTTGCAGCACTCACATATATTTTTAAGTACCAGATCTAGTATATTTCTTCCTCTAGTGGGAGTGCAGAGTACCTGCTCCAAGGCATTTGAATTTACAAAGTCAATATATCTTTGGGCCTGTGTATAAGTGGTTGTGTATGCTTCCCACTTAATGGAGTGGCTAGTTAAAATCACTCATGAGTATGGTATTTGGCTGGATGGTGAGTGATTCAAGTAACTTCAGATATGATATGTGGGATTCCTGGTTCATGGTGGGGGACGTGTAGCTAGCAGGAATATGGTAATGGATTTTTCCTATGATTAGTTGGACATGGAGTAGCACAAGCTGTCATTGTTTGACCAGCCTTGAGCTGGGCATATCCTTTATTTAGGTAGACACACCTCCTTTTGCTCTTATGTGTTCAGTGGGTGATTGGAACATATGAAAGGCATTATATCCATTCACTGCCGCAGTGCTTTCCATGACTTTGAAGTATGTTTCAGTAACTTGTACAGATGTCAGCATTCTCCAGGGTGAGGAGAGCTTCTAAGAAGTACAGCTTCTTGTTGAGACTCTTAGCACTGAGCCGTAACACCTTTAGCTTATGATGAGTAGCTTTCATTATGTTGGAAGGTTTGTTAATTTTGCAGTGCCTAAAGAATGCACTATAGGGGTGGATAATGTTTTGGCCAATATCTGAAAGCCTAGAGATGACAGGTGAAGACCATCCCTGGCAAAGCGGTGTGGTCTGTTGACCTAGTCCTCCCAGGCTGACAAATACTGGACCCCTTTGAAATGACACCAATAGCTAAGCCACTTATTAAAGTAAATAATGTTCTGTTGGTATTTTGGCATCATCCTTGGGGATGGTAGAATACTGCTCAGTGTTAGGCTCATGCCTGCCTGTGACACATATTCTGAGAGCTCAATCATGTCTCTCTTCCTATAGTCCAAGGGGGTACATCTCAGGTCACTGGCACTCACGTGTTCTTTGATTGAGCTATGCTGGTACTTAGGGATAAGTGACCCAAGTGCTTGTGTGATCTGATGGATCCTGGCACCTGATAGACAACTAACTGCAACTCTCTCCTTATCCATCCTGGTAAGGTGGACATCAGTATGTCTCACAACGGAGTCACCTCAGACCAGAATGTTGGGTTGTGGAGTGTTTTGCCTTATGCCCTTGGTAGATGAGACACAATGAAATGTAGCTTTATGTGTTGCGATGGGAATTGTTTTGTTTGTGTGCATGTAGAGTTTCTCAGGACTGTCCCTGGGAGGCCTTTGAGGTTTGGATAAGTTATATGTGAGCATCTCCGCATATACAAGTCTATATATGTGGTCCTTTGTGGATGAGGTGAGCAGTCTGTATGAGTCACTGACAGCCTACTTGTTGCTTTTTGTGTCTGTATGTGAGAGTCTACCCTCCAGTTGCAATGTGTAACTACATCTCTCACACTCTGTATTTATCTGTTTGAGAATTAAGTAGTTGTCAGTATACATAAGATAAACGCTACATTGCCTCAGGATGCTCATGTCCACCAAGCTTGATACAGAGAAGGTAGGAAAGTGCCTATCCATGGTTGATGGTCCTGATGTGTCCTTTGCAAGGAATAGGAGTTGGGGGTGTTTGTAATCAGATGAGGAGTGGCTGCTTATTTGATGTAATCTGCTACTAACCTAGTCAGCGATGCTGCCCAGTGCCCAAACCAGATGATGTCTGAGCAGCGATAGTAATACAGACCTCATTAAAAGTGTAAGGGCTGCTCACCACACAAACTAGTTGCCAGGTAAGTAACAAATGAGGTGAAGTTCCGAGGTGTTTTTTTAGGGAAATTTCAACTTCTGGTTATTGTGTATAAATAAGGCACCACTAACTGCCGCTGCATGAAGGACAGCTTTGTGCAAATGTGAGGCTTATATACGCTCAGAAAAAAAATCAAATTTGTACACTAACTTATGCCCTAAGGTCAATTAGGTAAGCACACAATGAGCTTTCAGACAATAATTCCCAGCTCAAATAGGTGAAATTAGCACTTGCCTGCCACAGGAATGTGAACTTTGACTCTCCTAATGTAAAAATGACTGGTTTGGAATCCAAGTATTAAGGAAACATAAACAGATGCCTGTAACTAAAGAAAAAATCACAAGATACAAAGTATTTCAGATCAGCAGCCCTTACAGCAATTTGAAAAGCAACTTTAAAGCTCATAAAAGTGTAGGAAAAACAATAAATATCACAGTAACTCTGCACAGTGTAATGTGAATAAGCAATGCAAATGGAAAAATTGTACTTAAGTTACATTTATTTGCCACAGATGGCTTCAGATGCTTGCAAAACCTCTAAAAGTCTCTGGCATCATCATCAAATGATGAGCAGCTGTGGATAAATGAGTCCTTTGTAAAGCTTATTACTATTCTAATAGTTTGTACATTGTACGCCTATCAGGATTTGTAAATGTTTTGGGCCCTTTTTTTTACTCTTTCATACCTAGTTTTATTTCATGTTTCTACTTTTGCTTACGGTGGCAATCAGTAGGTAGACATCACAGAATTGCTCTGTTACTCTGGCATACCCTACAATGTGTCAGCCTAGTACCACCTCAGTAACTTCACACTATATTTCTAGTCCAAGAATGCATGGCTGAATTTTGATGTGACTCTAAACACATCATTTAATGATTGTGACAAAGTCACTTAATCAGACAGCGCTCTTGGGGTGAGTCTGATAATGGTCTGTGTGATCAGTGCTCCACTTTGGTTAACAAATAAAATAAATACAGGACTTCATAGAAAAATGTACCCTTCACACCGAAACATTTCCAAACATTATGTCATCGAAGTAAACAACTGAACATTTTGACTCAAATTGTAAGATATTCAGCTGAAATTAGTTCAGAGTTATACATCCATCTTTAACATAAACCCCACTAAACAGATACATTTTCCTTTCCTGCTTAACTGTACTTGCATATGAAATAGTTGTTAAGGACAACTATAATTCTCCTGGTCCCCTTCAATGAACACATCACACCGAATGACATTTGACAACCTTTATTAAACTTCCATAACTTTGATTACCAATTTTATTTACAACTGGACATAGTATAATTGATTCTAACACAGCATAAACATCCTTTTAATGTTAATCAGAACAGCGTACCTGCTTATCCTGCCTGGTAAGCAGCGTACATACCTCTGCTCATTTGCTTTACTTATGAAGCAGCGTCCCATCTCACTTCATACACCATTCATTAAATTACCAACCCAATAAGCTGCATCCTTACCTCCGTTTGCTTACCTGTTCAGCAAACTTCCTCCAGCTGCTCATTTCCTTTCCACAAATCCTTGGAATAAATCTCCACACACCGGAGGGGGAACAGAAGAGGGCAAGCCTGTCCCTCTTCTCCCCCAACCAGCCTGACCAGGCTGTTCCCCCTCCCTTCAACTCATATTCTTCAACCCATTATTTCCCATACAGGGAAGAATCAAGCCAAACATCATTTGGTGTACCATCATCTGGAAAGCACTTTAGAATCCTGTCACAAACCCACTGTGTCATACCAGCACTGAAACACACCCTAATGAAACTAATTAAAGTAGCCCATGTACACAAAACATCCATAGTCGGGCTATTATAGCCTATTACCAAACTTGAGGTGCAACTCCCCCCACAGCTCAACCTATATCCCTTTTGAACACGGGCAACAATCACCCACATCCCCTTAAATAAGAGCAACATGCAGTGCCCTCTGGATTAAGAAGTCTTACTTACCTGAAGCTTGCTAGTTCAGCAAAACCTTAGAGCCACCAACCTAGTAACTACACCCGCTCCTGAAATGGTGCCGCACTTCTCCCACCAGTAAGAACCCAAAACTACCCGTAAGGAATTTTAAAACCCACTATAACTTAGCCTCAACATACCTTATCTTCCCTTGGCCTTACACGACCCAGCTGTAACAACCTTAAAATTCCTTAATGAGTACAAAATAAACACGTTTAACTTCCTATTTACTAGACATCAAACCAGCCTCCCCCAGCAGAATACCTTACCTCCAAATTCAAGTGCATAGTAACCAAAACATCCCCCAAAATCATGTTACAAGAATTCCGTCCTTTATAGCCACCCCAATTCCCCTTGAACACCACCAATCCTGCTTCACCCTGCCTATAAGTTAACTTAACTCAGCACCATGCCCCAAATCTGACATGTCAAAGTACTTACCGAAGTAGGCTTAGCAAGCATCACCTCTCAAGAGCGCTTATACAATCCACCAACTAATGGTCCTCTGGGCTTCACATTTTCAAAATAAGACAAAATAATAGCTGTGCACATTAACTCCTTCACACATAGACACTGCTAGGTGCCACCTTGCTCATGAATTTCACCTCTTTTATCCTAAAAAACTCCCCGAAAAAATGCGGCAGTAACCATTTCCCAAACCATACTATTCATTTAGGGCACTAAAGCTGGACAAAGTCACACCCAAAAGTAGAACAAATGGCCCGTCAGGCATAACTTTCAGCTATAGCTCCTAAAACCTAAAAGTTTGGACTTCTTGAAGCTCCACATTGAAAGGAGTTTTGTAACACATTCTGTAATGAATAGACTAATAGGGGTCCATTCCACTCCACCTCTTAATGCAAGAATCTGAGAGAGCTTAACGTAATGGGGGGACAAATGCGTGCAATACTGACAGATCTTAAAATATTGTTCCTATAAACTCAGTAGTTTGCTAGATTAACCAAACTGGGTGTAGCATGCTTTGTCTGAGAAATATGGAACCCAAAACTAACATGCATGTCATTAGTTAGCCAAAGTAATTTACCAGGCAACCCCATGTTTTATGAAGATCAGACCAAAACTAAGACAACATCTGAATGTTATGTGGACATCTGTACTATTTCGAGCTATCAGCTGAAAATAAAGGTCTCACTGACTGTTAATAGTGCTCAGCGCATGTACAACTAAGCTGTTCCACCATAAATAATGAGGGACTGAGGCCCGGAAATAGGGACAGTCTTTAAATATTGCTGTTACCGACTTTGAAAGTAAGTAGAACAAGTTTCCACTAGCATTCATTTTCTGAAGAGGATGAAATCTGCAACTCAAAAGTCTGTCTTTTTTGTCAATTCAATGATTTACTAGAAAAAAAAACATAATGTTATGAAAGATGGACCAAAATATGAGGCAAAATCTGGACATTCTGTGAAAACCTGTATAAATGAAAGGTATGACTCAAAATGCCTGCTTCCCATAACCAAGGTCCACCCCTCCATGACCACAGAGAAAACTCTCATGCTACAACTCCCCCTTTCTTCTGTTCTGCTCAGTATGTTCGTGCTACAACTCCCTCTTCCTTCTGTTCTGCTCAGTATGTTCATGCTACAACTCCCTCTTCCTTCTGTTCTGCTCAGTATGTTCATGCTACAACTCCCCCTTCCTTCTGTTCTGCTCAGTATGTTCATGCTACAACTCCCCCTTCCTTCTGTTCTGCTCAGTATGTTCATGCTACAACTCCCTCTTCCTTCTGTTCTGCTCAGTATGTTCATGCTACAACTCCACCTTCCTTCTGTTCTGCTCAGTATGTTCATGCTACAACTCCCTCTTCCTTCTGTTCTGCTCAGTATGTTCATGCTACAACTCCCCCTTCCTTCTGTTCTGCTCAGTATGTTCATGCTACAACTCCCCCTTCCTTCTGTTCTGCTCAGTATGTTCATGCTACAACTCCTTCTTCCTTCTGTTCTGCTCAGTATGTTCATGCTACAACTCCCCCTTCCTTCTGTTCTGCTCAGTATGTTCATGCTACAACTCCCTCTTCCTTCTGTTCTGCTCAGTATGTTCATGCTACAACTCCCCCTTCCTTCAGTTCTGCTCAGTATGTTCATGCTACAACTCCCTATTCCTTCTGTTCTGCTCAGTATGTTCATGCTACAACTCCCTCTTCCTTCTGTTCTGCTCAGTATGTTCATGCTACAACTCCCCCTTCCTTCTGTTCTGCTCAGTATGTTCATGCTACAACTCCCCCTTCCTTCTGTTCTGCTCAGTATGTTCATGCTACAACTCCCCCTTCCTTCTGTTCTGCTCAGTATGTTCATGCTACAACTCACCCTTCCTTCTGTTCTGCTCAGAATGTTCATGCTACAACTCCCTCTTCCTTCTGTTCTGCTCAGTATGTTCATGCTACAACTCCCCTTCCTTCTGTTCTGCTCAGTATGTTCATGCTACAACTCCCCCTTCCTTCTGTTCTGCTCAGTATGTTCATGCTACAACTCCCCCTTCCTTCTGTTCTGCTCAGTATGTTCATGCTACAACTCCCTCTTCCTTCTGTTCTGCTCAGTATGTTCATGCTACAACTCCCCCTTCCTTCTGTTCTGCTCAGTATGTTCATGCTACAACTCCCTCTTCCTTCTGTTCTGCTCAGTATGTTCATGCTACAACTCCCCCTTCCTTCTGTTCTGCTCAGTATGTTCATGCTACAACTCCCTCTTCCTTCTGTTCTGCTCAGTATGTTCATGCTACAACTCCCCCTTCCTTCTGTTCTGCTCAGTATGTTCATGCTACAACTCCCCCTTCCTTCTGTTCTGCTCAGTATGTTCATGCTACAACTCCCCCTTCCTTCTGTTCTGCTCAGTATGTTCATGCTACAGCTCCCCCTTCCTTCTGTTTTGCTCAGTATGTTCATGCTACAACTCCCCCTTCCTTCTGTTCTGCTCAGTATGTTCATGCTACAACTCCCTCTTCCTTCTGTTCTGCTCAGTATGTTCATGCTACAACTCCCCCTTCCTTCTGTTCTGCTCAGTATGTTCATGCTACAACTCCTCCTTCCTTCTGTTCTGCTCAGTATGTTCATGCTACAACTCCCTCTTCCTTCTGTTCTGCTCAGTATGTGGCATCGAACCTAATCGGGGCCCCAGTTACCTGCCGCACAGTAGTCATGCACTGCTCCCTTCACTTTTTTTTTTTTATAAAAAAGAATTTCCTCTACAAAACATTAAATCTGTTTTCTTATTAATGGGGTCCTGTTTCATGACTCCTCGAGCTGCAGACTAGCAGCCATTGGACACTCCCCCGCCTTATTCCTTCCATCTGCAAGCAGAAGCCAGCCAACACAAATGCCCACCAACTGGTAGGACAAATGCACAAAATGCAGAGCATGCATACTCTGCCTACAGCTTTGTAAGGCTGAGTAAATTAAGGAATAAAGAAATTGGTGTCATCATGTATTAACAGCTAACATGAATGACTTCCTAATAATCAACAAATGAACTCGTAAAAGCCGTAGTTCACCCTTCAGCTACAGACCCACTGTCTCCTTAGAAACATAACAGGGCTAACACAAGGATGAAATTGCCTCAACCCCCCCTTCCCCCATGACTATTAGTGGCACAGATGCAACAAAACAACGTTACATCAAGTCCACACCCTGTGTCGTAAGGCAAGCATCCAACCACCAAATAAATCCACCTCATGCACAGAAAAGCTGCCACTTTAGTTTTTTTTTCCTTTCTCTTATTAACCCTGCCATCCCTCAAAACACTGGTGCCACAACCCGCATGCGCAGTAGGCAGAATCAACTAAAAGCCTGCAAAAACACTAGAAGTTGTTACCTGCGACTCTGGTTGGGTGAGGTCCAGCCATAAGAGCAGAAATGCACTAAATAGAGCTCTACTTATAAATTCAACCGAAACATCAGACTAAAACAATCTATAATAAGCAGATCAGTCAACTTTCAGACTGTAATACAACATTGTGAACCAATCATGTTATTAAAAGCACAACACTTTTACCAGTTTGCTAGATAGAGATTTTATAACAGTCAATTTCGCCAAAGGTAAACCAGAGATGCCTTCTCCCAATTGCAGAAGGATTCAGTACTGGTCATATTGTCAGCAAAGGTAAACCAGAGATGCCCTCTCCCAATTGCAGAAAGATTCAGTACTGGGCATATTGTGGGTGCTGCGAAGAGCACTTCTGACTAACTTCAAGGAGCAAAATACTAATTTCCAGAACTTTAATCATCCCTTGACTTACGGACGAGCCCCATTCTAATCCTGGTATTAAACACACAAAGACATGCCGAGAAAGGAATGAGTATTTGAGCAGAAGATTTTATGGCTAGCACATCTCCCACTGCACCTGTGCATTATGTAACTGCCATTCCCCACAGCTCTCAGCCCACAGCAGGTACTCCTGCTGCACTAGGCCCTAGTCCCACCTTCAGATCTTTACCACAGCCCACCATCCACTGACACCAGGGAAGAACAAAAGAGAAATGGATTAAACTCTGAGGTGAAATACAGCCCTCCTGAAAATTTTGAGAAGTATATGCTGAGCTTTTACACTCACCTCATAGTTCTGATGCACTGTCCTGTCATCTAGCTGCCATTTTGAAAGAAATGAGACAACCTGACCCTTAACCTTCCACTCAGCTGTGCTTCCCTTGAAACACGACTGAAAAAAAAAAATCTAAGTCAGATACAAAGAAATAAACTCATCAAAGCCATCTCTTCCAAAATCATCAGAACGGGTTTCACCCCAGCACAACCCTCCACCACTTCTGAAAACTGAAACCAAAAATGTCTATCACTATTCCTCACCTCACTTTTCAATCATTTACCCCATACTTTGCCAGAACCACAGTTGCATGAAAGCCAGGACTAGACATGTATAAAGCGAACTCCGTACCTCCACGAAATCTGCACTGTAAAAAGTATGTTGTCCAAACTCCATGCTACACCCCATCAACCCATGCACACACATGCAAAAACATCCGCTCCATTTGCATCATCACCCTCAGCAATCCAACAATTCCACCGCAATGCCACACTCAATCCAGCATGGCAAGGGCCCCTCCAAAAAAAAAAAAAAAAACGGGCAAAATGCTGCAGTCCACAAAATTCCCACCAACGAACCACCAACATCCCCACTGACCAAGGTGGGGGGGGGACTCCAACAACCCACAGACTCCCCAAAGCAACCATCAATGGACAACCACTATAAAATGACAGCATTACCGACTGCATCCAAATCCAGTTATCACTGGCCAAATGCAAAGTTAACAACCCCACAGCCAAACACAGCCTTAAACTACTTGAAGACCCTGAGTACTGGCCAAATGCAAATTTAACAACCTCACGGTCAAGCACAGCCTTAAACTACCTGAAGACCCTGAGTACACCATGTCCAAAAAAAAAAATGTTTAACAGTAGCCCCTCCCACATACACTAGCATACCAGCATCAACCAAGGCCTACCATCACAAAACCTAGCGGTCATCGGGACGCAAACCCGCAGTAGCAAGCTCGCAACAAAATGTGATTACTTACCCAGTTACACTTGTCTAAACTTCTTAAGCCCCTCCCCACCCTTATCTCATTTCCTCCCAATCATCCCTCCCTCCATTTAACCCTTTTACCTCTGACGCCCACTTAACTCTCATTAATATATCAGCCTAACCCTTTCTGAAGATGTCCCAGGACAACTTGGTTTGTTACCAAACCTCATTTATACATTAGTTCAGTGCAGTTAAAGTTGATTGTCCACATATGTGAGTACTTAGCTTTAATGTACAGCACGTGTACAAGCACAAAGCACACATACCAAAGAGTGCAAATAACATGATGCAGTGTCTTCTATCTGCCTCAAGGCAGGCGTGTACAAGCACAAAGCACACATACCAAAGAGTGAAAATAACATGATGCAGTGTCTTCTATCTGCCACAAGGCACACACATACCAAAGAGTGAAAATAACATGATGCAGTGTCTTCTATCTGCCACAAGGCAGGCGTGTACAAGCACAAAGCACACATACCAAAGAGTGCAAATAACATAATGCAGTGTCTTCTATCTGCCTCAAGGCAGGTGTGTACAAGCATAAAGCACACATACCAAAGAGTGCAAATAACATGATGCAGTGTCTTCTATCTGCCTCAAGGCAGGCGTGTACAAGCATAAAGCACACATACCAAAGAGTGAAAATAACATAATGCAGTGTCTTCTATCTGCCTCAAGACAGGTGTGTACAAGCATAAAGCACACATACCAAAGAGTGCAAATAACATGATGCAGTGTCTTCTATCTGCCACAAGGCAGGCGTGTACAAGCACAAAGCACACATACCAAAGAGTGCAAATAACATGATGCAGTGTCTTCTATCTGCCTCAAGGCAGGTGTGTACAAGCACAAAGCACACATACCAAAGAGTGCAAATAACATGATGCAGTGTCTTCTATCTGCCTCAAGGCAGGCGTGTACAAGCATAAAGCACACATACCAAAGAGTGCAAATAACATGATGCAGTGTCTTCTATCTGCCACAAGGCAGGCGTGTACAAGCACAAAGCACACATACCAAAGAGTGCAAATAACATGATGCAGTGTCTTCTATCTGCCTCAAGGCAGGTGTGTACAAGCACAAAGCACACATACCAAAGAGTGCAAATAACATGATGCAGTGTCTTCTATCTTCCTCAAGGCAGGCGTGTACAAGCACAAAGCACACATACCAAAGAGTGCAAATAACATAATGCAGTGTCTTCTATCTTCCTCAAGGCAGGTGCTTTCCCCAGACATCTGTTAACTTGATTTATAAGTTAAAAGATCACTGCATTGAAGGCAAAGGAATATTTGGTTTAAAAGCAAAGATGTATTAAGATTTTTCTCCCATAGGAAAGGAGTTACTGAAGTTAACTTAATTCTATTTCCTTTTCTACCACGGATGTATAGTCTCAGAATTATCAGGTATAAGCAGCAGGAAGTGAGGGGATACAGGGCAATGTACCCCCCCCCAAAAAAAAGTTGCATAATTTCTATGTTTATTTTTTTGTGTTTCTCTTACTTTTGAGACATCTGCTGTGTGTATTATCCTATGTAGGACATGCTTGGATTAGCAGGGTCAGTCAGTGGTCTCTAGACAAGCAGAACTGTGATACTTAGTCCATCTTTTCACATTATTACAGTAATGGTGTAAGACAGGGTAAAATTCAAAATAAAGAAAGAATAAATCATCTAAGATGAAACATGTTGAAGGGACATGACTAGTTTCTTGAATCCTAAACACTGACTTCTCCAGATGTGGTACAGTATGAGGCAGCCTTTACTTTCTTAGAATGTGGAAGTGAAAATGCTTACTACCGCCTTATTTTTAAAGAACATCTCCAAGCTACAACTCTGATTGCTGCAACTTCCCTCTGTCCCCTTTTCTGATTGGTTGTGGAGCATTCCATCAACTTCAAATGAGTATTCTCATCCTAGACTCATGCTAATTGAAAAGAAACTTAGCAGGTGCTCATCAGTAGATCACTGTTGCACTAGCATACAGCTGCAGCTTGCAGATCTAAGAGATTTTCTTTCTCTGATATCCTCCATGTGGGAGGAATAAAGACACCTTGTTGAAGTTTCTAGTAGTTTATTCAGTGTCCATCTACCTGCTTAGAGAGAGAGAGAGAGATAGTCTCCTAGATCTGCTAGCTAAAAATGATTTTATCTGGACTAATCCTTTATACTCCATTTCTTGTTAGTCCTGTTAACCTCTGGGTCACAGGTAGGATACCAGACTTCACTCAAAACCTCTGGATTACCTCTGTTTTCAGCATATAGCTACAGGGGGCATATACTGCTAATGACCAATCATCCATCCATTATACAAAAGCTTTTGGGCACTTCCATGTGCACTGGAAGTCTGAGGAACTCAAGGGCATACTGTTATAAAAGCAGATGAACAGGCGCCAAAGTTCAGAGGTTTCTTACTGTTGAAACTTTAAGCCAGACTTTGGTCTCATCTGCACCAGCAGTCAACGCAACAAATGACTGACACTGCTACCAGTGTATCCCTCCCCTTCTCCTTTTTTTTAAATGCTTGTATTCAAACTCAACAAAGTCTGGAACATTATGTTATCGGGATTTACTTATTCAAATTATAAATATAAAAACCTTTAACACATAAAAAGTTAGACTTTTTCCCCTAATGGAAAGGATTCATAGCTTAGAGATACTTTTAAGAATTTTGTAGTAACTTTTAATTAAGGAGAATGGCATAAAAAGTATAGTACCCTGAATAGGGTTATCTTACAGTAATCTTTTAAAATATAAACAATCTACACTGAAAAGTTTTACTGTATGGTTCAGTTAGCACAAGCCATGCAACATCCTTGTTGAGGTAAGGGTCATCTCTCCATGTTAATCCTTTTAGTCTTAATACCCCAAAAAGAGGGAACCTGGAGACTTGTACTGGACCTATCTTTTCTCAATCGCTTCATAAAAATTTCAAAATTCAAAATGTTCACCCTCCAAGATCTTTTTTCTTCTGATTCAACCTCTATTTTTTATGGTGACGCTGGGCCTCAAAGATGCTTTTTATCACATACCTGTTCACACAGACTTCAGGTGTTATTTAAGGTTTTTTGTTTCTGGTTTACATTTTCAGTTCTCTTCTTTCCCCTTTGGCTGTTCTGTAGATCCAAGCATATTCACAAAATATCTAGCACCAATAATTACTTTTTGCAAACTGAAGTGCACTCACATATTCTCCTATTTGGGTGATTGATTATTTTTGCAGACTCCCTTCAAAGTTGTCAAGACTAAGAGTCACTGCTTTTTGTCAGAAATTTATTTCAAAACCAAAGTTTTCCTCTCTCTTTGGAAAACTTATGTCTTATTCCTTCTCACAAACTGGGTTTTTTTTTTGCTTATTTGACATAACTAAAATGACACCTTACTTACCAGCAGAACAAACTACATTTTACCACCTCCATTTCTTACAGTTTTCCCAACAAACAGTGATTAGTGCAAGGGGGATTATCTTAGGATTCTGTGATACATAATTATCTTAGGTTTCTGTAGTACATGGCTTCCACTGTACTGATGATGCCTCTCGCCAGATTACATATGAGGAAAACAATGGATCCTCAAGATGGTATGGATTCAGCACCAGCATCCTGTATCTTTTCCTGTTCCGGTGCTGACCTTTATCAGGAAGAAATGTTTATGGTAGACAGACAAACCATTCTAAATACAGGTATCCCCATATCCATTCTGTTCTGTTCTCAGTCCGTATTGACACATGCATCAGACTTTGCACGGCGGGCATTTTCCAAGGGATTTAAAGTACATTGGCTTTGGGACCCTCATCTGAAGAAAAAACATAGAACTATCAAAGAAATTATGACCTTGATATATGCTTTAAATGCACTAAATCTTTATCGACTTTGTGACCTTTACAAGTAAAACTGTTAATACTACTGTGATGTGATACATACACAAACATGGTGGGGGGGGGTGGCTTTACCTTTTAAGCAGAATAGCCATGATAGCTTGGATAATTGCAACTCAGCTCACCCTGTCCCTTCAGGCTATTTATATTCCATCAGAGCAGAACACAGTGGCTGATAACTTGAGTTGATCCAGGACAGACACCTACAAATGGAAATTGCACACAGGGTTCTTCCAAGAGATTATCCACTTGCAGGGTACTCCACAGATAGATCTGTTTGACCCCATTCAGAACAGACAGGTAATGAGATTCTGCTCCAGAACTCCTTGCATAAAGGCCTGGAATACAGATACCTTTTCCCTCCCAGGGGTGTGAATGTTCCCTTATGCCTTCCTCCACTTTCATCTCATATCCAGAGTTCTCATAAAGATGTAAAAGGATTTTCCCAAAGTCATCTTGATAACCCTTTTTGACCCAGTTAACACTGGTTCTCCCTTTTCATGAAAATGGTCAAGGAAAATTACCACAACCTTCCAACAAAATGGATAAATTCACACAGGACAAGGGATTACTGATCCACCCAACCAGAAGAACCTGTATTTGACTGCTTGGATGAAAGGATTTTGATCCAACTAAGGCAGCTACTTTGAGGGCATGCAGCAGGTATAAAAAGAAGGATAAAAAACTGCCGCTAGAAAATCATACTTGGCCAAAGGGAAGAGATATTCAAGTTGGTGCCACAAGAACAACCTGGAACCATCCAAGGCAGAAACCCACTTTGATTCCACTATTTGTGTAAATCACTCAGTTCAGGCGTTTCTTACTCATGTATTAACATTTTCCTTTTGGCCATTTCTGCATGTCTGAATTTACATCCTCCTTTCTTCTGTATTCCAGATAAAACAATTTCTAAAAAGGATTTTATGCTTCTGTCCACTAAGAAAACAAGTGGTGCCTCCATGATCTGAGATATGTCTTAGGAAAACTCACTTTACCACCATTTGAGTTGGCTCATTATGCTGATTTGAAATTGACGACATTGGAAACTGTTTTATTTCTGCTCTAACTTCAGCAGGATGACTATCTGAGTTGCATACTTTGATGGCAATTCAACCCTTCTTAATTTACAAGACAGATGTGACACCTTTAAGTATTAATCCTTCCTTTATGCTAAATTGATCTCAGAATTTATTTTGAATCAATACATTCATCTCCCAATGTTTTCTTCTGAACCTAAAATCAGGGAGAATAGAAGAGACAAGAAGAGAAGAGAAGAGACGAGACAAGAAGAGAACAGAAGAGACAAGAAGATTAGAGACGAGAAGAGAACAGAAGAGATGAGAAGAGAAGTGAAGAGATGAGATGAGAAGAGAAGAGAAGGGAAGAGATGAGAAGAGACGAGAAGAGAAGAGATGAAAAGATACGAGAAGAGAAGATACAAGAAGAGAAGAGATGAGAAGAGAAGAGACGAGATGAGAAGAGAAGAGAAGAGATGACAAGAGAAGAGACGAAAATAGACGAGATGAGAGGAGACGAGAAGAGAAGAGACGAGAAGAGAAGAGAAGAGAAGAGAAGAGAAGAGAAGAGAATACTACAATACTGTGGATGTCCACAGACAACTCAGATACTTCTTCTTCTTCTTTCGGCTTTTCCCGGTTAGTGGTCGCCACAGCAGATCATCTGTCTGCTCGTGATTGGCAGTGGAGTTTTACGGTGTCGAGTTGCCAGCCTGGCGCCCAACCTTCCATAGAAGGCATACACAAGCACACACTCACGCCTAGGGCCAATTTAGTGTGTCCAATCCACCTATTGCATGTCTTTGGGATGTGGGAGGAAACCGGAGCATCCGGCGGAAACCCACGCGACCACAGGGAGGACATGCAGACTCCACACAGAAGGCACCCTAGCCGAGAATCGAACTGGAGAACCTCTTGCTGTGAGGCAACAACGCTAACCACTGCACCACCATGGCCGCCCCACAGACAACTCAGATACTACATTGGCAAAACAAAATTCTAGAAGTTCAGACTATCTCTTAAGTTTGTTGACAGAAAGAAAAAAGGAGCAAGTAGTACTAAAACAGATAGTTTGCAAGTTGTTATCCTATTGCATGTATTTTTGTTATTCCCTCCGTGGTGTGTACCTGCCTCAGAAGGTTAAATCTCACTTTTTCAGCGGCCTGACAACTTCTATGACATTTTGGAAAAGTCTTGACTCACAAATATTCTAGAGGCAGCTAACTGGTTTTCTATTCACATCTTCACCAAACATTACAAGACTGGCATATTTTCCAGGGCCAGGTCAGGGTTTGCTAGAATATATATTTTTTTCAGTGGATGTTTTAACTTTTCTTATGTGTCTCAAATGGATTTGTGATGCTTGCCTTTTAAGCACTTTGTTCATTCTTAATTGATCAACCAATGATTCATACCATTAGAGGTATATATATATATATATATATATATATATATATATATATATATGATTTTAATTGAAATGTTTTTTTTTATTCTGATAACATCCAGCTTCTTCGGATGATAGTGCTTAATCACAATAAAGTTTTAGTGGATGAACTGTTTTTAAAATGCATTTACAGGGTCTTTATTGTCTGGTGTGCAGCTTACAAGCAGCTGATGCAAACAAAATGCATTTATGGGGTCTTTATTGTCCGGTGTACAGCTTACAGTCACCTGATGTGAATACTACTTTCTGGGGGAGTTTGTTTTTTACAGTGTCGCTACCTTTGTGAGTTTATTTATAATTTGCTAGATCTCTGCTTGAAGGTCTCCTAGACTCTTATCTTCTGTCTTCCTCCCTGGATACTTTACCTTTGACAATTGTCCCAACAAGTTATACGCTAAGCAACAGTGATCTAATAATGAACATAGTACAGTTGCATAAGTAAACTTCCTATAACAGTAAACAGCAAGCAGTCCTCCATCCCCCAATCTTTTTTTTCTGTTTATTCTTCCTTTCTGGATATAATTTTTAACCAGGATGAGATTCTCTTTCCCCTGTCCCTTTTTTCCCGAGCACATAAAGTGGCAACCCGGCCAGGTCGCTTCCCTTTCACGACTGTCCTTTTGGAGGAAGACAATAACCCTCTGTATTTTGACATCCATGCTTCTGCTTTTATACCAGCATGCCCTGAGCTAACTCTGATGGACAGTGCATGTGAAAGGTGCCGAAAAGCTTTTGCATAGTGGCCAGATATCCATTCCTTTGAAGTATACAGTCCGTATATCAATATGCTACTTCACCAGTGAGCTATTTGAACATTTACTGTTATAGTAAGTTTGCTTATGGAACTCTGTTTTATTTTTGTATGATTGTAATACCAGCACATCTCATAAACAACAATCTAATATATAGTTTGTCCTGTGTACTTTAGTTTTAGAGCAGTGCTTTTGCTAAGAGGTATTTTGTTTATTTATTTTTGCTGTTCCGTACTTCCTCTACGAACAGTCTCTCAGAAATGTTTTGCTTGCTCATATTAGAGAAACAGCAGTGATTGTCTGAGGCTGATGTACACTGTTTTGAGGAGATTCTCTCTTCCTAAATGCTGTGCACTTGTGGAGTAAGTTATCCATATAGATATGTAGAGGTGCGGGGGGGGGATTCTTTCCTTCAGAAAATGTATTTTAATCTCTTGCAGTAGGGAGCATGATATCTCACGTTGGTGTCACCCAGTGTATGCAGTTAATCCATTCCCTAATGTGCCACTCTTTTCATTTCTGAAGTGTCACATGTGCAGGGTGGCATCATATAATATTAAGAACGTCTAATAACTAACTATCCAAATGAAATCAAATCATCTTAACATGTTGATAGGTGACTTCATTGCAATTGATCATATAATGCATTATGGCTAACATTAATAAATGGATGATGGTATATAATGTTACCTGTGATGGCGCTTAGTTCCCTATATTAAAAAAAGGTATCTGACTTTCGTCTCACAGTATAATCTCTTTGTATAATATTGTTATTTATTTTTATTGGACAACCAATATTCTGAATACTTGTAGGACTCTACAGTATTTACTTACTCTACAAATACCTACTTGCCATGGATACAGAAATACTGAAACGAAGCAAGACAAGGTCCTTTGCTGTTCTTGTAGTTCAGAAACACTGATGACTTGTGATACTGCTCATGGGTTGACTTAGAATTCAACATGGACCTCATGCAGTTAGATGTGGCCTTTATTAATCATGGAGGATAAATGTTAGTCTTAATAATTATGCACTTATTTACATTATCAAATATCTATGCATTAATTCCACTGATGTTATAGGAGTCCAGGCACACAGCCAAACATTTTCAACATAATTTTGAAAACCGTTAATAATCTTAGCAACAGTTCTAAGTATATTTTCTTCCAAAAGACACGATAAAAGTATGAGACAATAATGAATTGGCAATTATATATTACTGTTGGATAGCTATTGTCTTGTAGCTATAGCATACAAAATGTTACATAAACACTGTTCACACATGTCAGGGTACGTACTGTTTTCTTCTTTACTTCTACAATGATTAGAGATATTTAAAACTTTTATTTCAAATTTTATAGCACAAACACTGATAGACATTTGCTAAATAAACAATGCAGACTCACAATAAAAACAGACTTGGCATGCAGAGTAAAATTCTCTGCTCTTGAAACTCACATGCATTGAAATGGCATTAAAATCCACATTGAAAGAAAATGTATCTGGCTAAAGGTGGATTAAGTTTACCTTTGGGCTGTTTTCAAACCATAGGTCCTTTCTACACATTTTAGGACCATGCATACATGCATTTGCTTTTTGATGCACCATCCTGATTGTATAAAGTTTATATTCCTTACATAATAATACAGCATGACTTGTTAGACTGTGTTTTACATTTGTAGGTAAGCAATGAAACAAAACACATGAACCAGTAATGACAAAACTATCCATTACAGAACACTTCAACTGCAAAACCTCACTCAAACTTTTGTCATTTCAATCCACCAGTATAACTCAATATGCACAACCTCTGCAGAGGTAAAAGTCATCTAAATAATTCCACATTTAAGAGATCTGTAACTAATAAAGAGGTTGCTGGTATCAAACAACTTTACATTTCAGCATTTCAGTGTTTCTATACATTCCTTTGATGTGGTTAAATGTTTTATTGTTTTTAAGCTTATAGTATGGGGGCTGTGAGTATGTGTCTTTAAAAATTCCCACATATTAAATTAGACTTGTTTAATGATGTAATCGAATTTGTGGACCAATCCCTTTTAGTCTGTGTATTATAAATAGGAAGATGTGTAAAGTATGTTTATTCAAAAGAAGTTTCATGTTTTTGAAACGAAAGCGCTAAATCTGTGTTGTTTTATACATTAAAAGTGATTTTACATCTACAAGTGGATTCTTGGGGAGAGGACGGACCTTTATTGACCTAGTGGTTGCCTTTGCTGTTCTGGTTCTTGGTATTTCAACATTTCATAGACAAATTCAGTGCCTGCTGCCCTTCTAGAATAAATTGCCCATGGAACATTTAAAAAGAATTGATAAGCTGGAGATATTGCAATAGGGAATGCGTGTCAAACCAGCAACAGGTTCATATTTACTAGATATCTCATCCAAAGGAGAACACATTCAGGAGTGTAGCAAACCATTCCCCCTTAAAGAGGGCTGTAACATCAGCACTCCATATACATGGTGCAAGAGTAGAACCCACAGCCTTCTGCACCAAAGGCAAGTACACTACCTGTTTTGCTACTAACACCGCTTTCAAATTTTATAGCACAAACACTGATAATGGCCATTTGCTAAACAAAACACATTTTGAAAGCAGACTCAGCATGAACAACAGTAAACTTCTCTTTCTTTAAAATTCAACATTTCATGAAAATGCACTGAAACTCAGCAGTCTTTAAAATAGGCACAAAGTAGTTGGTATAGAGGATTCAGGCTCTCATCTTCTATAATCAAGGCACAGGGTTTGAGTCTGAATAAGTTAACCGACCTGGCATCCCTAACGGGAGCACTTCACACACACACACATACAATTACAGATGCACCTTGTGTACATCCTTAAGGAAAAAAATATAAGCTTTGTGGGACCCCCCCCCTCCAAGCCAGCTGCCCATAGGCAACTGCCCAGGTTGCTTAATGCTGGATAGGTCTTTGACTGATAGCAGTTTCTTATAGGTTCATAGGTTCATAGGTTCATACTAGGCTATCTGCCCTAGGGCATTTATAAGCCTAGCCAGAATGTGTTTGGCTTTCGCCACACATTTTAAATTTATTTTGCTATGCCCTTTTTCGAGGTTAGTATACTTGTGCCTCTGTCTAACAGTGACACAGAAGTGATACCCTGGGTAAACCTGCTATTTCCCATCCACTCATCAAGATTCCTCTTGAAGAGAGTCAATGTGGGACTCTGCCTAACCTGGACTGGGATTTTATTCCAGAGTGAAGGGAGCCTCTGGGTTATGAATCTGTCCCTCCAGCATGTCCTATGTATTTCAGTGCTGAGGTTCAAGTCTCTCGAGCGCGTAGCTCGATGGGATTTGGATTTTCTGAGGTGCAGCATGTCCATTAATTCCGGGTTGGACATGGCTTTATACGTCAGGCACAGATCGCCTCTGAGCAGGTGGTATGCCACTGAGTAGAGCTGGAGTTTCTTTAACTGGGCAGCATATGACATCTGTTTGAGCCCTTTGATCCTCTTGGTGAGGTACTTTTGGGATCTTTCCAGTTGCTGCAGGTGTCTGGTAAGGTACATCCCAAAAGGGGCATTGTACTCAATTATGGGCCTGATGAGGGATGAGTAAAGAGGCACGATGACCTCCCCTGATCTAAATGTGAATCCCTTCATGATTAGGTGGGCTATATAAAATGTTTTTCTAACCACTTTGGCCACGTGGTTGTCAAATGAGAGATTGCTATCAACTTGGGTCCCCAGGTCCCTAATTACTTCTTACATACTTAATGGATTACCACCTATGTGGTAATTTGTGGGCACTTTGTTTTTGCCAAAGGGGATGACTATACACTTTTTGGCGTTTAGCTTGAGGCCATGGCTCTGGCACCAGTTGTCTGTTTCTATGAGGCCCTTTTGGAGGATGCTTGTGTCGGCTGGAGAGTCGATTATAGCACCCAGTTTGCAGTCATCTGCGAACTTGGTCAGCCACAATCCTTCCGTGTTGGCCTGTACCTCTGAGAAATATATACCGAACAGAAGAGGTCCCAGGACTGAGCCTTGTGGGATGCCACTTGTAACTGGTTTGGAGTCTGACATGGCTCCAGCAATTCTAACCATGTGAGTTCTGTCCTTGAGCCAGTTTGAAACCCATCTAGTGACATAGGGGTTTATATTTAAGCTGGTGAGCTTATCTATAATGCCCGAGTGGGGTATTGTATCGAAGGCTTTTGCGAGGTCCAGGTAGGCTGTGTGGACCACCTTCCCCTCGTCAATGGCCTTGGTGATTGTTTCAAAGAAATCGACCAGGTTTAAGAGGCAGGATCTGCCCTTAACAAAGCCGAACTGGGTAGGATCCAGTGTCTGTAGGTCCCCAATATCTTTTTTTATGAGGTCCATGATGATCCTTTCCATAGCATTGCAGACCAAGCTAGTCAGGCTTATGGGGCGATAGTTTCCAGGATCTGTTGAGGCACCACCTTTGTGGAGAGGGACCACTGTTGCTGTATGCCACTCTTTGGGTACATATCCTGTGGTAAGGCTGAGACTGAACAGTAGTTTTATGTTTAGGTTTAGCTCTTCTTGGAGTTCATGTAGGACGCAGCCCGGGACACCGTCTGGTCCCATTGATGCTGTGTTTTTTGCTTTGGAGAGGGTGGCTCTTACCTGAGCATCTGAGATGTCAGGGGGGGCAGCACTCTGCTGGGATAGATATTTGCCCTTTTGGTGGGGAGGAGGGGGAGTTTGTGCTGAACCTGTCAGCTAGGATGTTGGCAATGTCTGTGGGTTTGGTGTATTTTTTGTCATTTTGGACTAATTCTGAGCATATCTGGGAATTCCCACCCAGGTTCCTAACATAACTAAAGAAAGCCTTGTGATTATCCTTAGTGTCCTGTGCAATTTTTCTCTCGAAGCTGGCCTTAGATGATTTTATGAGTGCCCGTAGTTTTTTACTAACACTGATCAGAGATGCCTTCCCTTTTTGGGATTTTGCTCTATCATGTAGTAGCTTCCTCCTTCTATTGTATAGTTTGTTTATGGCTGGGGTCCACCAGACAGGATGTCTGCCTTTGGAGGATTGGGTCCTGGTTTTATTTGGGATTGCATGATCCATGCATTCCTGAAGGTGTTCATAGAATGCATTTATAAAGGATTCTGCGGTCTGGGCCGTATTTTCCACAGGCCCGGGGGCTTTGAAGGATTCCACCTTGGTTTTGAGGAGTGTGAAATTTGCTTTAGAGAAGTTTTTCACTGTGGTTTTCTGGGTAGGGGTGGGGTCGGGATGTGAATATCCAGTGAGATTAGTTTATGGTCTGATCTTACCAGTGAGGGATACACGTCTGGTCTGGAGCATAGAGTCCCCATGTTGGTGATGATCAGGTCCAGTATGTTTTCCCCTCTTGTGGGAGTGGTAACAAGTTGTTCCATAGCATTTGAGTTTATAAATTCTAGGAACCTTTGAGCTAGGGTGTTGGAGCTAGAGTAATGCTCCCAGTCTATGTTTGGGTAGTTGAAGTCGCCCAGTATAATGGTGTTTGGAGAGACCTTCATATTTTCCAGTGTTCTCAGGAAGGCCAAGTGGGGTTCCTGGGTTTGGGAGGGTGGTCTGTAGCAGGCTATAAACTGGAAGGCAGTTTTACCCACTGTTAGTTGCACATGGATAGTCTCTGATGCTTTGTGCTGTGCCACCAACCTGGAGGTGTGGGTATCTTTGACGAATATTGATACTCCCCCCCTCCTTTTCTGGTTCGGTCCAAGTTTTGGGGCCAAAAAGCATGGTATGAGGTATAACCTGGTAGTGCTGGGGTGCTCTCGGGAGCCTTGAACCAGGTTTCTGTTACTGCACAGATATCGATGTTCTCCATGCTAAGGAGAGTTTCGAGTGCATGCATCTTGAGGTTTAGACTTCTGGCATTGAGTAGCATTACTCATAGTTTCTTATCCCTTGTGATACCTGTGGAGGTGGGTTTGTCTTTTGAGCCTTGCCTAAAAAAGGCACTATGGGGGTAGCAAGAGCCTTTGCCAATATCCGAAAGCCCAGGAGTGACAGGTGCAAGCCGCCCCTAGTGAAGCATCGTGGCCTGTCGAGCATGTCATCCCAGGCTGACAGGCATTGGATCCCCTTTGAATGACACCAATACTTAAGCCAATTGTTGAAATTGATCATCTTGTCTTCATATTGTGGCATCATTCTTGGTGAGGGTAAGATGCTACTCAAGGTCAGGGTCATACTGGCCTGGGCCACATGCTCAGAGAGCTCCTGTATGTCTCTTTTCATATAGCCCAGGGAGGTACATCTCAGGTCATTCACACCAGCATGGACAATGACTGAGTCATATTTGTACTTGCCTTGGAGTGACCTGAGTGCTTGTGTTATGTGGCGGATCCTAGCGCCCAACAGGCAGCTCACCATGACCTTCTCCTTGTTCAGCCTGATGAGCGGGACGTCAGTGTGCCTGACGATAGAGTCACCTATTACAAGTGTATCAGGTTTGTTGTTTAGCCTTAAGGGCTGTGGCTGTTCGGCACACTGGCTTTGTGAGCTATGTGCTGCACGTGTTTTGTTTTGGGGTAGCTGTTGCTTGGGTGTCTGCTTTGGAGGTCTCTGCTGCTTAGGCAGATTTTTATTTAGAGCCTCCGAGTATGTTTTTGTGCGTTTATGTGTTTGGTTTGCTGTCGTGGTGGGTCTATGTGAGACTGGAATTGTAGTGAGTGTGGTTTCCTTCTCTTCCTGACAGGTTTCGCCAGTACTGAGTTGAGAGAGCTTAGCCTCCAGTTTGGCTATATGGTTGCATCTCTCGCATGTGTTGGAATTTGTTGGGAGGAGGAGAGGGTTGTCTGTGTACATGAGGCAGTTGTAACATTGCCTCAAGATTCCCAGATTCACCAGCTGCACCAGAGAGGAGATTGACAACTGACCTTTGGACATGCTAGAATAGTATTGGGAATTCCTTTATAATTGAAAAAAAGGGCCAATGGGGAACAAGGTACTCAAGGGGAGTTTGTGAGGGTGTAGTGCTTTTCATTTTTTAGTGCTAACTTATATAATTGCTTTAGTGAGCAAGTGCCAGGTAACTTAAATGCAATGTGTTACAGGTAACTTAAATGCAAAAATGACAAACAGTAACTTTCTTTCAAGTGAAACAAGGAAATAAGTACAGTAAGCAATACAGATGTCACTAGGGATCCACAGAAGCGCTGAAAAGCCGCATTTTAGGTGGAATTATCTTTATAAGAATCATGTGCTAATAGTCATTTTAAAGATACTTTTTGATTTGTTGCTACCTTTTGATAACCGTGACTGTATCTTGGCTGGGAACTGGAACTTAACTTTGGGTTCTGAATATGATAGATTGGGATATGGAACTCTTTTCAGTAAAAAAAAAAAATATATATATATATATATATATACACATATATATATATATATATATATATATATATATATATATATATATATATATATATATATATATATATATATATATATACTACTTTCCTAAAGAACCACATGAAATATTATATTATATTATATTATATTATATTATATTATATTATATTATATTATAGTATATATCATATTGTGTTATATCATATTGTATTATATTATATCATATTGTATTATATTATATTATATTATATTATATTATATATTATATTGTATTATATTATATTATATTATATTATATTATATTATATTATATCATATTGTATTATATTATATTATATAATATTGTATTATGTTATATTATATTATATTGTATGGGTCTATATGACAGTATCGAATGGACTAAATAGCGAAAGCTATTTAGTTGATCCGATACTGTCAAAACGGCAAAATAGCGAAGTCACAGAACATCAAATTTTTTCCCAGGGAAAAAAATTTGGTGGGCCGTCTTCGGGACTTTGCCATTTCCTCCACTATGGTGCGATCTCGGAGTTGGTATATTTAAGTAATGGGGTGTGGGGGTGAAGCCCCCCACTTAAATTTGTGTTTAAGTTTATTTATTTTTTTTTACGGAGCAGCAAAAGTTTTCCCTGGGAAAAAATTTGCTGTTCTGTTTGTTCAATATTTTGTTGTTTTGATATTATCGGTACATTACATTATATTATATTATATTATATTATATTATATTATATTATATTATATTATATTATATCATATTGTATGACTTTTTTAAACTGTGTAGATCTTTATATCTTGATGGCAATGATTTTACTTACTTCTGTCCTCCACATAAGTGAGTCAAAGTGATATCTGAATGCTGACTAACATGGAAAATAAAACAATTAATGAAAACTTGGGGAAATGTTTGGAGTAAATGGCACAAAGACAAAAAAGAAACAATTACCAAAATAACAGACACCTATGAAATCTTAGCAAAAAAAAAAAAAAAACAAGAGCAACACAGACAACATGTTCTAATAATCCCAAACTGTTTAGTCTAATACAAATAATCAACTAAATCCATGTCCCAAGCCTAAGACTTATCCCGATGAAGGGGGATTCCAAGATGGCTGCCGACTAGATCAGTCCCTACTCACTGAGCTCCTCACAGTTATGTAACATCCGGCTTTTTTTACAACTTTGGAGTGATATTTTTCCTCAGTTTTTTTTACAAAAAGCTCCTCTAAGATTATTTCTACGCACCAGGATTATTTATTTCTTTGGAAATTTCTGCATTGGAATTATTTTACCTCAGAATAGCTTTTGGCTTCATTAGCCTTGGGCACGTGCAGCTTGAAGGCTCTTCCCAGAATGAGCTATCCTGACTTCACACCTCTACTCTGGGCATGGCTGCCAAATCTGACTCCATGGAGACGCAAACAACAAAGGCCAAATTCTCTTCTATGCTTTCACCTGAGAAGGATACTAGTTCAAAAAGACTAAGAACCACTAAACAATCTTCTGAGACTGCTAAAGTAAGTACTAAAGACTTAAATGACTCAAATTTTCATTTAGATGAACTAAAAATGGCATTACAACCTATTCAAAGTGCTATACAAAGTTTCTCTGAACAATTTACTGACTTTGGTAAAACTTTAAAACAAATAAGTGAAAGAATGGACATTATTGAAAGTAAAAATATAGCCTTAGAAATAAGAACAGACTCAGTGGAAAAAGATATTAAAGCTAAAGATAAGCTTATTACAGAAATTCAAGCTAAACTACTGGACTTAGAAGCTAGAAGCCGTAGAAATAACATCATTATTAGAGGTTTACCAGAATCTTATGAGAATCAAAATTTATTATCAGTGACTAAACAGATCTTTGAGGCATTATTAAACTGTGATGCAACTTCAAAAACTGTAATTATAGAAAGAGCGCACAGAGCCTTGCGTGCCAGTCAGGATTCTACCTCTCCTCGGATTATATACACTAAGTTACTTAACTTTCAAGATACTCACCAGATCCTAGAAGTAGCTAAAAGTAGAAAACAGTTTGTCTGGAAAAATCATAAACTGTCATTTTCACAGGATCTTCCTCCACAAATAAAAATGAACAGACAAAAACTTTCACCTTATTGTGCAGATCTTATTAAAAGAGGGATAAGGTTTCGTATGAGTTATCCAAATACTTTGTCTTTTACTTATAATGACAGAAGGTTTATGGTCACAGAATCTAAAGAAGCCAAAGATACATTCCTTAAAATTTTCAAGAAGCTTCCTGAATCTGTGTCATAATATTACATTTTATATTTAGCTGTAACAGCTGATGCATGTTTACTTAGTATGCTGTCATTTAATAACTTGTTATATTAACACTTAATTGATTGGTGACTATCTTTATATAGTAGATTAACCAAGCTATTTTCTTATTAAGTTCAATTTGCTTTTACTATCATTTAGAGTTGTCACCATTATAGAATATTAGTATCTTCACAAATCTTTTATGCCAACAGTGTTTTTGCGAGGAAATAGCCTGAAATATATTGCATAGTTCTACTGTTTTTGTCTACAATTGTTTGATGAAAGTTTGGAGGGAAATTTTATGTGCCTCGAGACTTTACAGATTTGTCAGAGTGTTAAATTTCGTCTCAGCTGCATCTCCGGTCTATGCACGCACCTTCTGTGGATCTTCGAGATTTCAGTGTGAAGTCATCGTCTGAAAATGAAAGGAGAGCACTTACGGTCATCTGTTCAATATAACTTCAGGGTTTTACAGTTATTCGCTTCATGTTTGTGCTGGGTCCTGGCGTAAAAAGAGTTTGAGACTCTTCAATTCAAGGAGATGTTTATGGTCCTGTCGATAAACCTAAAAGTAATAACAAGTTTTTTTTTAGTGCCTGCTATTTATTTTACCAGTCTCCTCTACTTGCAATGTTGGCTGAAGATAAATGATGTTGCCAGGAGCCTTACGTACTGTGTATATCTCTAAAAGGCTCTAGCTGGAAGCGTCGCAAATGAGGAAATAACCACATTCAGTGCTAAAGAACGGAGCGGTAATGCTCATTGTGTTTTTAACAAAGTCAGAGCTTTCTCTAAAATGAAAGCTGAAAACAGGTATATTTATTGTTTCCAGGATAAATTACTTACAAGTTTACATTTTACTCGGATGATCCCTAGTTGATATGTATTAATGTGGAGATCATTCCGATCGCCGGAGAATGTAGTTTGTCATTTTGACTTATGACATATACTCACTTAGATTTTTATTGGTTTAAACATTAGCTTTTCAGTTATAACACTTTGTATGTCTAATGTTTTGATTGATATGTTCGCGTTAGATAGAATATGGCATTTGTTCTTTTTCTTGTGAAGCTTTCAATTCTCAGTATTAGTTGGGCC
Source organism: Protopterus annectens (assembly GCF_019279795.1). Classification (NCBI taxonomy): domain Eukaryota; kingdom Metazoa; phylum Chordata; order Ceratodontiformes; family Protopteridae; genus Protopterus; species Protopterus annectens. The sequence continues at coordinate 321,318,708 of NC_056744.1, read as the reverse complement.
ATTTTGATGATGTGTTCCGCTTTCTGTAATCGCGTTTGTCAACAGTGTCATGCTTGTATACAGAGGTATTGTGCATTTTGCTGCACTGTTATTTGGTCACTGATATCGGGTTAGTCTGATATATTGCTTGTGCTGCTCACTATGTGGTTGTATGCTTAATGGAGCAGTGAACATTTGAGTTATGTTGTGTTCTTCTAGTTTGGTGCAGAGTATGCAGCTTTTTTGGGATTCTGTCGGTCTGCGCAACAGTTTTAATTGGTGGTGCACGATGCTTCTGTTGTCTTCCCTACTGCATGTCTTATAGCTTGTATATTCCCGTCGCCCTAGACAGGTGCAGTATCACCTTTGATTGAGGTATAGTGTGTCATGCGGGTGTCTTCGGGTGGCGTTGCAGTTGTGGGATTTGATAAGGCAGCAGTTCTGGATGTATGGACTGTTTTTGAGTATTCGTGCTTGATGGATCAGCCCAATTCCTGTTTGTCATCATGGGTGTTTGATCCTTTGTTTTAATTGGATTTCCAAGGTGTTGTGGCTTCTTTTCTATTGAAGTGTGTAGGTCTTGGTGGTCATGAGTCCGCTGGTTTTCCTGCAGAGTGAGTGCAGACTTATTTTTTACTGATTTAAGTCATAGTAATAGATTGAATATAGATACGCTGTATGCAACAGAGCTTATGTCAGTGATGTCTATACTGTTAGTTTTTTTTTTTAGTAAAAGCCCTTGTAAATAGTGGCTTATTGGGAAAAAAGATGTTACAATTGGACATAGGAAAGTGACTTCATGGTGGTTAATCTTTTTATTAGGTTTTTAAGCATCTGATATAAATTTGTATAGGCTATAAAAAAGATATGAGCTGTTGCTTGTGTGACTGTGTTTTCTTCTTTCTTGTAGACTAATGTCATTAGTCCTATATTGATTTATTATAATTAGAAACACTCTCTTTATGTCAGTTAGACAGTTAGTCACTAAAATAGAAGATCTTTATGTTTTTTTCTATTTCAATTATAATAGTGCTACTTAATGTTATTCTTACCTTATTGGCTATTTAGTTGAATGTGTTTTAGTTGATTTATTAAAATTGTATGCTTGTCAAATTTTTTATATGTACATTACAGTTATTAGGAAATTCCATGTTAACATTGTATGATTGTATTATCTGATAATGAAGTCCGATATTGCATTATACATAAAAATTTTAGTCAATTAGTTAAGATACACGCTGGTTAAGCAAACTTATAAATTTATAAATATTGTTATTCATATGACAAGTTGCACACTATATGCTCATTTTGACTAAATGATAACATATTAATTACATGAGGAAAATCAATTTAATTTAATTCCTTTCTGCAATATAGGAGCCTGTGGTTATATACTGAATGGGGATTGAGTATGTTGGGCATCTTGAGTTTTGTCAGATGTGTAAATATGTTTAGTTATGTTAACATGATTTTAGTCCTTTTTAGGGCTCTAATTAAAGTTTATTCTGCTAGTATGAAGTTTTTGGTAACCAAAAATACTAATTCTATTTTGTTTCTCTTTGATCTTCCTTCTGTAGTTGGGGTATGGTGGGTAGGCACTAGGGTAGGGAAGAAGGAAGTGTGTAAGTTTAAAATTATTATTATTATGAGTTTTTTTTAACTGAGAGCTATCATTTAAACAAGACCAGAATAGTTTTTTTTTTTTTTTTTTTTTTGGATTATTTTAACTATGTTCAGGGCAACACACTATATTTTCAGCCAATACATATCAATCTTTTACTACACTTATAACAAATTACTTAATAGTTGATTCCTGGAATATAAGAGGAATCCAAAATAAAGCCAAGAAATCTTTATTATTTCATTTGATATTTAAATCACAAGCCAATATTTGTTTTATTCAAGAGACACGGATGATTGGGACAAAGAAAAAAACAAAAAAATGGATCAAAAAGATAGTAGCTTCTGGGGATACTTCTAACTCTAGGGGAGTGGCTATAATTATTAAACAAAAATTCATAGGGAATATTATTCAAGAGAAATATGACAATGAGGGTAGATGGTGCCTTTTTACTGCTACTATTCATAATCTTGACAAACCACTTTTGGTACTAAATTTATATGGTCCTTGTAGTCAACAACATTTTTTTATTTTACAAATATATAACATACTCATGTCTTATAAAGACCATTATATTATTGTAGGAGGGGACTGGAATGCAGTAATAAACCCAGAAATTGATCGCACTAGTTGTTCCACTTCTTATAATCATCAGGCATCTCTTACTCTCGAAGATTTAATTTTGGAATATAATTTAATAGATCCATTACATCTTATAAAGTTCTCAAATAAGAAAGATATTTACACATATTACTCAAAATGTTATCGTTCATGGTCTAGGTTAGACTTTTTTTGATTTCTAATACTATTTCAAAGTTTATATTGGATTTTAATATAGATCCTAGATTTTTTTCGGATCATTCTAGAATTTTACTAAAATTAAACATTACTCATAATGTTGAAAATGTTATTAAACAAAACAATTGGACATTGAATAACAACTTACTCTTAAATAAAGATATATGCAAATGGTGTACAGAAACAATTCAGGATATGGAAAACGATCTAGATGTAACAGATATTCCTTATGATATTCAATGGGCTGCTTGTAAGGCGAGGTTAAGAGGAATGTTTATTAGTAAGTCCGCTTATCTTAAAAAGCATTATAATAAGAAAGAAGAATTTCTAAAATCTAAAATCCATTCTCTTGAAAATCAATTTAGACTTAATCAAGATCCTGCTTTTGAAAAGCAAATTATAGACTGTCAAAAAGAACTGATTCTACTTCATCAAAACAACCTCTCAATAGTAGATCAAAGATTATTAGCTACGTATTCAGAATGGGCACAGGTACCTTCTAAAACCTTAGCTAGAATAATTAAAAATAATTTTGATAGGCCTAAAATCTCCTCTTTGCTGCATATGAATAAATTCTATAACACGGACAAGGAAATTACACATCTTTTTACACTACTTTTTACAGAATTATACTCTAAACCATCCAATTCTAAGGGTAACAATCATATAAATAGTTTTCTAAGCTCTTTAAATTTCCCCAAGTTAAATGAAAATCAACAAAGATTACTTTCGGCTCCTCTAACTCTTCAAGAGATTTCGGAATCAATTGATAGACTTAAATCTGGTAAATCTCCTGGTCCGGATGGTTTTACACCGGAATTCTTCAAATCCTTTAAGTCGGTAATTGTTCCCTTTCTCTTTAAAGTGTACAATTACTTAATAATCAATGACATATCGGATCTTCATTGGAACACCTCTAAAACTATATTAATTTTGAAAAATAATAAAGAGAAAACAATTCCTTCTAATTACAGGCCCATTTCTTTAATTAATATAGACATAAAGATTTTATCATCTGTTTTGGCCAATAGATTGAAACAAGTTCTACCTTCAATTATTTCCCAAGACCAAACAGGGTTTATGTCCCACAGACATGTATGGGATAACACCCTGACTTTGGAATCTATTATACATCTCACAAAAAATGATATTAACCCAATGTATGCATTGATTCTTGATGCATCAAATGCTTTTGATAGAGTGTGTTGGGATTTTCTTTTTCAAACCATGTCATGCTTCAGTTTTCCCATATCTTTTATAAATTTATTAAAAACCCTATATAAAGACATGTTTACCAGACTTTATATCAATGGCTTCACATCTTCCCCTATAAAGATTACCAGAGGTACGAGGCAGGGATGCCCGTTATCCCCTTTTCTTTTTAATATATATTTAGAACCATTGCTATTATTTATTACTCAAAACACGTTTCATAAGATTCCTAGGATTCTCAATACAAATTTTTTTCTGCCTTTGCCGACGACCTAGTTTTATACTTTCAAACTCCTATAACTGACTTTAGTAAAATAACAAATTCTATTGAACTTTTCTCTCTTGCTTCAAACTATCTTATGAATCCTTTAAAAACTCATATTTTTCCTCTAAATAATATGGTTCATAAATCTTACTTGTTCTCTGATTCACAAACCCAGATTACTTTTGGTGTGAAATATTTGGGTATTAATATGGAACATAATAATCACTCTTCTTTTCAAAATAACATGAGTAAAGTTTGGTTATCAATAAGGTCTGACATGAGTAGGTGGGAACATTTAAATTTATCACTTTTATCAAAAGCTGCAATAATCAAAATGAATATTCTTCCAAAATTTTTGTATCAATTCAATTCTTCTGATCAGTTAATTCCCAAATCCTTTTTCGAGATAGTTAATAAAGAGTTAGCCAAATTTTTGTGGTTCCCCAAATCTGTTAGGATCTCTTATTCTAGATTGTCAATTTCTAAAGATAAAGGTGGTTTGGGTTTACCAAATTTCTATCTTTATTATTTAATTGTTTCAGCAAATAAGCTAATGACCATTTCTAAATTAAATAATAGTAAATGTATTCAGATCCCGTCTTGGGTTAAGATATGGTATCAATACATTTTATCTAAAAACATGAAACCAGGGGCCATCCCATTTATCTCTTTAGACATGTTGAGCACCATTAAAATCTCTCACTTTCTTAAACAAAAGATCAAAGCTTTTCAGGAATTAATAAAAATCTGTAATCTTGATAAGTTCTTTCATCTTCTTCAACCACTTAATTTAAATCCTAACATAATGTTAGATAACTCATCATTTAACCTAACAAAATATCCTCTTATAAAAAATTTGAAAGTCTGGGATATCTTGAAATATAAGGACTTGACCCTAGTAAATCTACGTAAGGTTCTGAAAGTTAATTGGAATTACTCTACAATTTTACGTCAATTAAGAGAGGTAATTATGGTTAAGTATGACCTCATAAAACCTACAGAACATGATCTAAACAATTTAGATACGATAATTAGAACATTATCGGCATCAGTGAAAATGTTATCTAATTCATAAAAAATGATAAAAAAATTAACACAAGACCAGAATTGTCTTTTTTCAAATACCTGGATGAATCATAATTCTCAAATAACTGAGAATCAAAAACTTTTGGCAATTAGAAATACTCGGGAATACTCTCCATTCAAGAAATTGTTGTATACACAATTAATGATTAATAATAACGCGTATCATACTCCTTATAAATTGAATAAATTTAATGCTAGTAATTCTCCTTCGTGCACATGTTGTTCCTTTCCCCAAGCTGATCTCTTGCATATTCTGTGGTATTGTCATTTTTCCCATAAGCTTTGGACCTCTTTGAAAGTAAGGTTGCAGAGAATGGGTTATCATAAATCCACGCTGTCTTGGGAAATTGCTATACTTCATATACCGATAGTTTATCTTTCCAAAATGGATACTCATGTGCTTATATTTATTTGCTCTCTTATAAAACTCTACATTACTCAAAATTGGCTTGATCGTACTAAATTAAATTGGGATACTTTCCAAAAAATGGCTTACTTATATATATGCTCAAAAAAATATGGTAAAGAGTCCAAAAAAATGGCTTTAAAAAACAAAGTACTGGAGAAGGTTTTAACTATTATTAATAATTAATAACTTCTAAGGTTTTTTTTTTCTGGTCTTGGTGCTTAGTATATTTTTATATTTATATTTTAATTTATAATTAATGCCTATAATTTTTATGTTATCATATGTTCTCTGGTTACCTATTGTATATATTGTATATAATGTGTTATGTTATTTTTTCTGCAATCCTAATAAGAGTTGCAATCTGTTTATACACATTGTTAATCTTTATTCAATTCCCATGTAATGTTTATAAATCAATAAAAAGATTTTTGAGAAAAAAAAAGACTTATCCCGATGAAACTAATACCACCACAGCTTGCAGGATCACTGATCACTTCACAGCTACTACCTTTCCCGTCTGCCAACAGAATGTTGATATACCTCCTCTCACCCCAAACTGTAGTACTAATCAGACAATTAATTTCTCATTCGAAACAGTCTCAATTACTACAGTCAAGAAACACTAAACTAAAACACATCACATTACTAGGAGATGATGTTGCTGCAAAATATCTTGAATTAGGTTCAGATGGAATAAGCTGTCAAGTCTCATAAAATGTTATCTTAGAAAATTATGGAAAACCTCTTTCATTATACTAGTAATTGCAGGTGTGGGGGTAGCCACATCCTTTGATTTCCTGTCCTTGCCTATTTAAGTGGTACAGTTTGAAATATTTTCTGCTTAAAAACCTCAGCTTTGGCCGGCTAAGATCTAGCTGTATTCAACTGAACGTATAAGAGAATTTAAGTACCTTTATCTGCACTTTTTTCAAATAATACATTATTTAAATTGATTTAACTGTGTTGCAGATTATTAACTGAACTGGAAGTTTTGACTCTGTTCTTCAGTTAGTTTTCCCACCCGTCCTCCGTGTTTCTGTTTTGGTGTTAATCTTAGTGGCTTTGAAACTGCCCGCCCCTCTTGTAAATCTGTGTTTGGATACTCCTTCTGGGCCCATCTCATTTGCTCACTCAACTGAGTGCAGTGAGATCATATTCTGATTTCAGGCACTCCTACTGTGTACAAAGAGAGCATCTGGGAAAGAGAACAAAAAAAATTAAGCTTGTTTCCTGCCTTTCCTGTTAAGTGGTCTAGACTGTTTGTAGGCTTCTGAGCCCCCAAGCCCTTCTGTGTTGGAGGGAAGCCTTCTAGCTTAGTTTTGTTTCTTATAATTAGCCAGTTTTCTAGTTTCAGCACTCAAATCTGTTTCTTTGAACTCAGCACTTGTTCACAACTCATTGTAAGCACTACATAAGCGCAAATTACTACAGCACTCAACTTTCCTCACTTGTCTAGTGGAAAGCAGTTTTTAGTACTTAATAAATAAGCACTTATCCAAGCATGTCTAAGGGTCAGCTCCCAGTGATGTCTCCTGTCTACCTGATGAATCTGGGCATCTTGGGGCAATGCAGCAATTGCCTCATGTACACAGACAACCCTCTCCTCCTACCACCCAACACTACAACCTGTGAGAGATGCACTTATATAGCCAAACTGGAAGCAAAGATCTCTTCACCCATCACTGGACTAGACAGTCAAGAGGAGAAGGTAAACACTTGCACCACACCACACTCATCACATAGTCCCTCAAAAACTACACCACCAAAACACCCACATAGAAACACAATCTCAATAAAAACCTGCCCAAGCATCAGGGGCATCCAAAGCATAAATGCAAGCAAACTCCACCCCTCAACACAACCCAAATGACACATAGCCCACAAACTCAGTGTGCCACTTAACCACAGCCCATAAGGCATAACAATGAACCCAACACTCTAGTCATAGGTGACTCTATAGTCAGGCACACTTACTAGACTAAACAAGGAGAAAGTTACTGTCAGCTGGCTGTCAGGTGCTACGATCCGCCACATAACACATGCACTCAGATCACTCCACAATAAGTACAAATATGACACTGTCATTGTCCATGTTTGTGTGAATGACCTGAGACATACCTCCCTGGACTACATGAAAAGAGACATGGAGGAGCTCTCTGATCTTGTATCCCAGGCAGGTATGACCCTAACCCTGAGTAGCATCCTGCCATCACCCAGAATGATACCACAGTACAAGGACAAAATGATTGACTTCAACAATTGATTAAGCTTCTGGTGTCATTCTAAGGGGATCCAGTATCTGTCTGTCTGGGACAACATGATCGACAGTCCACAATGCTTTGCCAGTGATGGCCTACACCTGTTGCCATTAGGATTCTGGATACTGGCTAAGGCTCTTGCCACCCCTATAGTTCCTTTTTTAGGCAAGGTTCAAATGGCAAATTCACCACCGTAACATGTACAAGCAAGCAAAATCTGAGGGTAATGCTACTCAGTGTTAGAAGTCTAAACCTCAAAATGCACTCACTCAAGGCACTCCTTAAAATGGAGAACATTGACATTTGTGCAGTGACAGAGACCTGGTTCAAAGTTCTGGAGAGCACCCCTGCATTACCAGGCTTCAATTCATACCACACCTTTCGGCCACCTAACCAGAAAGAAGCACTAAAGGCGGAGGCATGTCCATATTCATTAAGGATATCCACATCTTCAGGATAGTTGCACAGCATAATGCATCCGAGATTATCCAAGTGCAACTAACTCTGGGCAAGACCGCAATCCAAATTGTAGCTTGCTACAGACCACCCACCATGCCCCAGGATTCACACTCATCATTTCTTGATACACTGGAAAGTATTAGGGTACAACCCAACACCCTAATAATGGGCAATTTCAACTACCCCACCATTAACTGGGAAAACTACTCATGTACCAACTCTTTTTCTCAACAATTTCTAGAATTCATAAATTCCAATGCCTTGGAACAACTTATTTACACCCCCACCAGGGGCAGCAATATCCTAGACCTTGTCATTACCAACATGGGAAACTGGTGTTTCACACCAGAGGTCAATTTCTCGTTGATCAGATCCGACCACAAGCTAATCAGCCTAGACATCCACATCCCACCCCCACCCCCAATAAGGGAAACCATCGTAAAAAGCTTTTCCAAAGCCAACTTCACACTTCTTAAGACAGAAGTGGAAAACTTCATGACACCCATGCAGACAGACAATAGAGGTATGACTGCCGAATCCTACACAAATGCACTTTATAAGCAATTACACGAGTGCATGGATCATGCTATCCCTAATAGAACCAAGATGTTATCCTCCAAAAAAGGAAGCCATTCTGGTGGTCCTCTGCAATAAACAAACTCTACAACAGAAGAAAGAAACTGTTGCAAAAAAGAGTAAAATCCCATGACTGGAGGAACTCCCTGGTCAACCTCAGTAAGAAGCTGAGAACCCTCATAAAATCCTCCAAAGCTAGTTATGAAAACAAAATTGCCACTGACTCTAAAGACAACCACAAAGCATTCTATAGCTATGTCAAGAATCTAAATGGGAACACTCAGATCTGCTCTGAGTTACAGCACAATGGCACTAAATATACAGAACCAACTGATATTACCAACATCCTAGCAGATAGGTTCAGTGCTAACTTTACCCATCTCTCACCCCCTAGAGGGCCCATCTCTATACTGGAAGAATGCAAAGTTCCTATAATCATGGCTACACAGGTAAAAAACACACTCTCCAAAGCCAAGAACACAGCATCCATGGGACCTGACAATATCCCAGGCTGCGTTCTACATGAACTACAGAATGAACTGGCACCCTACCTAAGTACCATGTTCAATCATAGCCTCACCTCAGGCTTTGTACCCACTGAATGGCGCACAGCAATGGTTATCCCACTCCACAAAGGGGGAGCCATGACGGACCCCGGGAACTACCGCCCCATTAGCCTGACGAGCCTGGTCTGCAAGGCCATGGAATGTATCATCATGGAACTCATAAACAAAGACATTGGTAATCTCCAAACTCTGGACCCTACCCAGTTTGGATTTGTAAAAGGCAGATCATGTCTCCTAAACCTGACTGACTTCTTTGAAGCAGTCACCAAAGCCATAGATGAGGGTAAAATGGTTCACACAGCTTATCTAGATCTTGCCAAGGCTTTCAACACCATCCCCCCTCTGGAATTATAGATAAGCTCACTAAACTAGGTATAAATTCCTATGTCACAAGATGGGTTGCCAACTGGCTCACGGACAGAACCCACACTGTGAAAGTAGCGGATTCCAAATCTGACATCAGACCAGTGACAAGTGGAGTACCACAGGGTTCAGTCCTGGGTCCTCTCCTGTTTGGTATCTACTTCTCTGAGGTGCAGGCCAACATGGAAGGTCTTTGGCTAACAAAGTTTGCAGATGACTGCAAACTAGGAGCCATAATTGAAACTCCTAACAATGTGGACAAACTACAAAAGAGCCTCACTGAGACAGATACCTGATGTCAAAGCCATGGCCTGAAGCTCAATGCCAAAAAGTGTATTGTCATCCCCTTTGGTAAAAACTCTGTACCCATGAACTACAACATAGCTGGTAGTCTACTTAATGCCGAAAATTTGATAAGAGACCTTGGGATACAGGTGGACAGTAGTCTCTCCTTTGATAATCACATCGCCACAGTGGTCAGGAAATCCTTCTACGTGGCTCAACTCATCAAAAAAGGATTCTCATCCAGAAAAAAAAGGTCATTGTTCCCCTCTACTCATCACTCATTAGACCCATTATAGAGTACAACACCCCTTTTGGTAAGTACCTCACAAGACATCTACAACAACTGGAAAGACCACAGAAATACCACACAAAGAGGATTACTGGCCTCAAACAGATGCCCTATGCAGACCGTCTTGAAAAACTACAGCTTTACACTATCGCATATCACCTACTCAGGGGCGATCTCTGCCTAACATACAAAGTTATGTCAAACCCAGAGCTGTTGGACATGCTCCACTTAAAGAAATCCCAATCCCTCCGAGCTACACGCTCTAGGGACCTAAACCTTGTCACCACAATAAACAGAACCTGCTGGAGGGATAGATTCCTGTCCCAGAGACTTCCCATACTCTGGAACAGACTACCTATCTATGTCAAACAGAGCTCCTCATTAGCACTCTTCAAGAAAAATCTTGATGATTGGATGGGAAATGGGAAATTCACCCCGGGGATCACTTCTGTGGCACTGCTCGACAGGGGCACAGGAAAATAATTTTCTTGGGTGGCGAAAGCCAGGGTACATTTTTTGGCTAGGCTTGTATGGGCCAGAGACTTCCCATACTCTGGAACAGACTACCTATCTGTGTCAAACAAAGCTCCTCATTAGCACTCTTCAAGAAAAATCTTAATGATTGAATGGGAAATGGGAAATTCACCCCGGGGATCACTTCTGTTGCTCTGCTTGACAGGGACACAGGAAAATAATTTTCTTGGGTGGCAAAAGCCAGGGTACATTGTTTGGTTAGGCTTGTATGGGCCCTAGGTCCGATAGCCTAGTACCTACCTATGAACCTATGTGTAAATGAAGGGTCTATATTATAAGATCGACGACTGAAAACATTGAACAACATATGGTCAACACCATATGGTCAATGTCTTAAAACGTCGAACTTATAAAAAGACAAAAAAGAAAAAAGTACCCTAATGAGTTTAATGAGGGGGGCAATCCCTCCTGCACCCCCCACACCCCCAGCTACTTAAATATACCAACTCTGAGACTGCACTACATTGCAGTAAATGGAAATCTCCCCTTACGGAGATTTCCGTTTACACGCTTGAGATTCTGAGCATTCGATATTCTCGTGCCGACAATGTCAGATTCGGCTTTTGAGAATATAATATAGACCCTAAATGAGGTATCTCCAATAAACTTTCAAACTACTGACCTATTCCAATACTCCCTCCAGTCTCTAAAGTACTACAATGATGTATTCATCATCAACCTTCAAACTCTGTGCTAGAACAGTATTTACTTTTCTCTCACAAAATGGCCTTCAAACCCATCACAGCACTGACACTACCCTATTATGCATTGTAGATGGAAGCAACCAAAGCAGAAATATAAGTAGCCCTGTCTCTACCCAATTTCTAGAACTCTCAAAGATATTGTTAATGTACCTCTCACAACTAGGACTACGCAGCATTACCACTGATTTTTTTTTTTGTTACCTCAACATCGGTACACAATCAAATAGCAGGATTCCTAGGGTCTATATCAAAATTCCGAAGAGGTAAAACGGCGAACGTGAAAACATCAAACCCAAAATATCGAATGGTGAAAATAGCAAAGCCCCGGAATATCAAAATCTTACCTAAGGCAAGATTTTGGTGGGCCGCTTCGTGGCTTCGCTATTTCCTCCACTGTGGTGCAAGAGATATGGACCTTAGGGTTAGGGTGCGGGTTAAGGTAAGTGGATAGTTAGTAATATATGTATGCTGTAGTGTAGGGTTGTGTTTTGTTAACTGTATGTGTGTGTATTAATTAGTTTGTTTGTGTATAGATTCGTATGGTATGTGTGCGATAGTTACAGACCTTAGGGTTAGGGTGCGGGTTAAGATAAGTGGATAGTTAGTAATGTATGTGTGGTTTAGTGGGGTTGGGTTTTGTTAACTGTATGTGTCTGGTTTATTTATTTTGGTGTGCTTGTGTTGTGTATATGTTTCTCAGAACAGCAATTTTTTTTCCCTGGGAAAAAAAATTCGCTATTCTGAGCATTCAATGTTTTCAATATTTATTTTATTTATTTATTTAACATTTGTTGATCGGGAATGTTCAAAATTCCAAGTTTGAACATATGGTGTTCGACATTTTGGAATTTCGAATATATGATATAGACCCAGATTCCTACTCTGGTATCCAGTCAGATCAAACAGATATGCCACAAATGTCAACATTAGCCCCCTTCCTGTTTAATATATTCATAAATGACATGAGCAAGGCAGCCAATCATGAAACAATCATACTATATATGGATGAGCACAACTACAAAACTATCCTAACTAAACAATCACCCAATACTCTTTCTCCTCTGTTGAGACCTGACTAGAACAATACGAACTACTCTTGAATCCCCCCAAAAAAACTAAATTAATCACATTAACCTCCAAGTACCTCACACCAACTGGCATAGCACTAAATGTAGTCTCATGTAACAAAACCAAAATAGGACAAGTCACTCATACCAAGTTACTGGTGAGATCATAAATAGCAAACTTAAATTTGACCAGCAAATCTGTGCTGTTGTTAAAAAAAATATTAATGCAAAGTAGGGCTACTTTACAAAGCTAGACTGTGCCTCATGAACCACCGCAGGAATATTACTGCAGCATGCATCTTACTTCCTAGTGTACTGTGCGTCTCAACAGTTTTCACTAATCTTCAGGCTACACTAATGAATAAGCTTGAACAGTCTTATAATATAAGTAAATTTACATCCGACCTCCCAAATTGAACACATCATTTTATTCTATTGCAGAACCTGAAATGGCTTAACTACCATGCCACATATCATGTACAGAGCTCATAATGGCACATAAAATACTACACCATCCCAGGAACAACCCCAGCCATCAGCAACACCATAAAATGGTACACACCAAATAGGAACCTTTGATGAAAGGACCAACACCTAGTAGGATCCCAAAAATCCTATAACTCACATGGGGACTCCTTATACTCAATAAACATAGCTGAACTATGGAACAACATTTCCTTTACCACCAGACAAATAAAGACATTTTAAATAAAAGTAAATTTTAAAAAGTTTCAGTGGTACACAGCTTGTAAATGGTAGTCTCCGAAAATCATGTAGATGTCAATAAGTATTTCTGCACATGTTTCTTTTGATATTGCTTAAACTTTGTTAAATTGTACATCTACTGTTTCTTGGAGCTTTTGTCCTAGGTCCTCCACTGAAAATGGAGATTGTAACCAGTCAAAGTTTCCCAGTAAACAAAATAAAAATAAATAACTAAATAAATAAATAGAAAAATAAATAAAATGGGTCTACAAAATGACTTATTTTTGCTTTTAAAGACTTGAAGAAGATATCATTTGGAATATAAAGCCGTATTCATTCTCAGATCACGATCTTATTTATTTTTATATTTATGACTTGATGAAGTATTTATTTGGCACAAAAGCGATCTTTGTTAAAAGTGTTTTAGTTTATAAGTTACTAATACTTATTCTGATAGATGTTTAGTGGTAGATGTTTTGTTAGTTAATTAGTCATTTTGTTAGTGAGTTGGTTTCTTAATTAATAAAGTTAGGATTAGTAGGTTAGCCTTAATAAATTCTTCTTATATTATATATTTTAATTGATCTCTAGCTTTTAAATTTCATTTCTAAGGTCGCGCAGTCTCAGTTTACACTATGGAGTTAAGGGGGAAGGAGGACATGGTTAAAGGAATGAGTTTAATGCTTTTATTGCTCTTAACAGAACCACCATCTGTAGCCACTCCCTTGCTCCAAATAACCTGGTTATATATAAATTAATGAAATTCTTTAATGCTTTTCATTATACTGAGCTAGGATCGCTTGTTTGTGTGTTTGAGTAAAGAATATTCCATTTTTAACTCAACTGTGGACTACTTATTATTTTATTATTTTGTAGTATGTATTTTAAAGTTCAAATTTTATTAGTGAACTAGGTATGTAACATATTTCAAGGAGTGAACTTCACAACCTCCAACTGCAAAGTTTCTGCTTGGTTTATTTCTATATTTAACTTCAAGCAGTCATAAATGCCATCGATTATTTCATCTCCATTGTTAGAGTACTTTGGACAATAGTGTAATATCTGACATTACATGGGTGCATTTAAAATTTCATTAGGAGGGAACCTAATTAGCAAAGCATGTCATCTGAATAAATGTAAACTGAAGAAAATATAAAATATCATGACTGGCTCACTGACTTTAATTGCTTTTTATGTGTTTGAGACATGGATGCCGAAACTTTCACCTTAAGGACAAACCTCAATAGCTGCATCTTGGCATCCATGTCAAGAACACATAATACAAGGTTATGATCAGAGGCCGGATCATAATTCTTTGTAGTGCATGGAGCTTTATCTGCTCCATGTAACACTAGTCAGAGTAAAAAAGCAAAATAATAAAAGAACAAAGTGTTTTGCTGGCTTTCATAGCCATAAATCACTTAGCAAGCACTGACATATTGACAAAAACAAACTAGTAAAAATGAACTCAACTGTTGACCCTAAAAACAGCTAGAACTCCAGGAAATGCGCTTGCAGGCTCCCAGTCACAGTAAATTACTATAAACGAGTATAAAAGTTGTTGATTTATTAAGCGTTATCTTCACAATCCACTTTTCGTCGAGTTCACTTTACTCAACTTCATCAAATACAAATATAAGCAAAACAATACGAATTGTTACAACTAAGCACTCAATTTTAACTCATAGCCAAGTCACATGCTAAACGCTTTCAACACTATTATTGGATGGGTGTTTGTATCCAACTGCTCCATTGTTTAAAAATTTAAAGATACATAGTAGTATTTGATAGTGAATCAAGCGTATTGTCCTTTGCACATAACTACATACTTCAATATAAAAACGCACTGACTATCACTTGTGATTTTTTTTACTAAAAAAATATATGTGTATTAAAAATGTGATAAAAAACTGTTTATATATAAATAAATATAATCTACAACCTTTTAACATATTCAAAAAAATGACCTCTTTCTATACGCTACAAGATGTAGCTATTTTATCTTTCGTACTCGACGTCACTCAGTTTACCAACACATCCAAAGTTATGTGTTGAGAAAAACCAAGTCTACCTTCACTCCTCTGAAAACATTCAAGTGTTCTGGCCATTATGTTACTCATAAATTAACTTTGTGCTACATAATCTGTACATTTCATTAACATATTTATCTTGCCCTTAGAGTCTAAATGGACGAGTGTTATACTCAGCCGACTCATTTCCTAAAGACCATTTCCTCAACAAGAGGTCGTAAAGTTACATAAAAAACAAGTGGCACGCATATTAAACCATGCATGCACAGACTGCAACTGAACCGCAGTTATGCACTAGGTGGCAAACGCGTCCACACACTCAAAGTGCACCAACCTCTAGGCCAAAGTTTGCCCCAACGATCTAACCATTGTTCTTAAGGTTGGTCGGATCAACAAAATCTATATATGTTAAAATATAAATATGAGATGAAGAAATGTAGATTAGTAAATATAAAACAGGAACAGTGCCTGTGTTTACTAGTCACTCAAAATTGTTATTAATACTAGTGGTGGATAAGAAACCTTACTAAAATGAAGGTATGCATGTTAATGTTATCTGGCCAAGTTCTTCAAACGTAATATACATATGACTGAGTTAAATTCATTAATACATGGGAATTGACAGGCATTGAGTCTCAATTTCCAGATTAATTCACTTCTTTCCAATCTAAGTAACTCTGGACCCCTCTCCCATCACTATCTAGTTGTTGAATAACCCTAAAATTGAAGTGGTGTCCTGGGTACTCATTGGTGTGTCTAGCCAATGCATTTTCAAGTTTATTCTTACCAATGCAATACATGTGTTCATATATTCTCTTGCATAACTTTCTATCGGTCTTCCCGATATAGAAAGGATGGCATAGGAAACATTTAGCTAAATAAATAACTTGTTTACTTTGGCAACTAAATTTGCCTTTTATTTTGAATTTTCTGTTTCTAATTTAAAAACTAGTACCTACATCTATATACCTACAAAAACGGCACGTTACATTTAAACATGCCATATCTGCTACTTGATACCTTGGTTTTAGTTTCCAAGATTGACTTCAGATTGCTACCTCGTCTAAATACTACTTTGGGACAATTTGGAAAGAGGGATCTAAAATGTCCATCTCTCAATAAAATTTCCCAATTCTTGGAAATAATGTTAACTACTTCACTCGAATCAAGGGTGAATGTACAAATAAAACTGTAGGGGATAAACAATTGTTTTACTGTCCTTTCCATTGGTCTATCGGCATATCTGTTGTTCAAAATTGGAAAATATGCATCAGTGGTTCTTTTGTGCTTGACCTCTCTAACGATTTCCCGGGCGAGTAAGTTAGGGTACCCTCTTTGAATGAAAAAAGTGTATAGTAAACTACATTCTTCCTCAAAGTCTACATCTCTAGATACCATCCTAGCAGCTCTAACCAGTTGGCCCTTCACTACAGATTTCTTCTGGAATGAAGGGTGGCAACTGGTATACTGGAGGAAGACATTTGAGTATGTGTCTTTACCATAGATTTTTGCTACATAAGTCATATTTTGGTAATCTTTACTCAGTTGCACATCTAAATATGCTATGTTGTCTTTATTCACTGAATATGTAAACTTGAGGAAGTTAGTACTGGTGTTAAAATCATCTAACATTGTTTGTAAGTCCTCTACATTGCCTTTAAACAAAATGAATATATTGTCTAAAAAGCGGGTGTAGAATTGGATTTGATGTTGGTAAGCGGGGTGGGAAAAGACATGTTCTCTTTCCCAATGGGCCATTACTAAATTGGCTAGGCTAGCCCCACACGGGGAGCACATAGCCACCCCCACTTCTTGATGGTAAAGTTTTGTGTTGAACATAACATAATTGTAGGACAACACAATATCAAGGAGTTCTACTAGGTGTATCTCCTCTACAGGTGCTCTATGTTGTCTCATCATATAGGACACCCATTCTATTCCTTCGCCATGAGGGATAGATGAGTAGAGGTCTCTTACGTCAATAGTGAGGAACAAATAATCCTCACTAAAGGGGGTCTTGTTCATTGTCTGCAAAAAAGACCACGATCTTTAGAGATTTGTGATTCAAGAGTAACATATTTCTTTAAAATGTTGTCCACTACTTTTGCACATGAATATCTAATGCTTTCTCTAGCATCCACCAATGGATGCATTGGTGGACAATCTACACTTTTGTGAACTTTCGGGATTCCAAAAAGGACTGGAATCCTCGGTGCTGGCTGTACTGGATAATTATAAAGTGACTTATCTATTTTTGCCTCTATGTAGAGATCTTCTATGAAAATTCTTACTCTTCTGTATGCACCATTAAGTTTGTTCCTTGACACTTCAGCATACATGTGGCCCTCAAGGATATTTCAGGTCAATTAAAGTCTTAGCCACATCTAGGTGTGTTGTTGGCACGAAAGTGTGGCCTTTCGCCAATAAATTAATCATGTCAGGTGTTATGTTAATGTCAGAATAATTAAATATTTTAAAGTCCTTGTTGGAATTGTGCAAAATTATGCACTTAGAGGACCTCAAAGTTGTCTCAGGGGAACTGCCATCTTCTACCATTTTGTTTTTGCTCTGTTCTTCACTGGCTTCCTTTTGGATGGAACAAAGTTCAAGGCCCAGTTCCGAAAATTTGTTTTGTTCAATGAACTTTCAAAGTTAACTTGGTTGGAGTTATTAGCCGCTAGTCTTTCACTGCGATGTATTGCTCCAACATCCCCGGGTTGCTGGTTGTCCTTCTGCTGGTTCTTGTCATTTGATGGTACAACCAAATGGTTCTGGGTATCTTCACCATTAGATCTAGAAAGGCCTATGTTAGGCAAAAATTTCCCCTGGGAAGTTGGTGGTTTAGGGTTGGCCATTCCTGTCTCATATTCTTTCAGGTTAACACACATCAGGTACAGACAATATTTTGTGAGAAAGTTAGGGATAGACTGGAGGCACATCAGGCAGAAACAATGCTGTTTATTAAGTTCTGCCACTGCGGTTTGTTGGCCAGCACTGACATTTGTTAGTGACTAACTCAAGATCAGATATTAACAAATCTTATGGAGGTATTTAATAAATGGTAAGAATAAAATAAATCACCTGACCAGCAGATTGAATAATGACAGAGTACCACATTTTAAAATATACATGGATTAAAAGCACTAGGGTGCACTGGTTAAGTGCTGTAGTAGCACAAGACTCGTTCTTAACAATCTACAAACCACCAGTGAAATAAATAAAATAAAATAAACCACTTGACCAGTGATACAGACCGAAAGATTTACTTCATAACTCTAGTGCCTCGGCTAATAAGCCTTACAGGAGTAGAAAGCATACAAAAGCCAAGCCATATAAATGCAAATGCAGAAAAAATAAATAATAAATTAACTAATCAAACCAATTAAAGTAAAACACTTCAATGCTTTGGATATGTTTAAAAAAGAGATGCGACAAATTTGTAATTTTTCTCTGGTCTTGTTGATGGTATCTACAAAAGATATTAGGGCAGTCATTGAACTATGAGCTGGTCAAAAACCATGCTGTGAAGGGCTAAGGACTTTTTCTTGTAGAAGATGCTAGAGAATTTGTTTACGTATACACTTTTCAAATATTTTGGAGAAAAGGTACAGAATTGCAATGGGCCTTAAACTGATGACTTTGTTGGAGATGATACACTTATTAAGGGGGGTTATATGGAATTTATTCCAGAGGGACAGAGCACAAGAGTCTTACATGACTGTATTAATAAGAACTAACACAGAGAAAGGAACAGGGTACGCATCTAACTTAAGGTATTTTGGAGGAAGATTGTCTGCAGAGAAAGAGGAATGCTTATGTCTGTGTAATAAATGCTTACTATATGAGGTGGAGACTGGTTTTAGTGCAAATAGAGAGTTGTTTAATGTGGAAGAAAGTAATGATTCTTAGGAGACTTTAGAGAAATTTGAGGTAAGGCAGCTCTTTAGTGTATGAAGTACGAGTTGAATGTAGTAGTTGTTTCTAAGGGGAGAGAAGTTAGACCATGAGATAAGGCCCCTGTCGCTGTTAGTATCAGGCTATACATGTTTTTATGGAGGACTAGAATGTTCTAGGACTATGTGAGGATCAATGTAGTATTGTACCTTATCATTGTAGAGTTATCTTTTGTGTAAGTCTAGAGTTATTTATAGTGTTGTAGGTTCTGCTGGTATTCTTTCCATACAGTATCAATGCTGTTAGTCAGACTTCTGAGAAGGAGGAAAGTACAGTCCAGCCATGGCCCTGTCTGTGACTGGATATACTTTAGGTGAATAACTTTCTATCGGTCTTCCGATATAGAAAGCATGGCATAGGAAACATTTAGCTAAATAAATAACTTGTTTACTTTGGCAACTAAATTTGCCTTTTATTTTGAATTTTCTGTTTCTAATTTAAAAACTAGTACCTACATCTATATACCTACAAAAGCACGCGTTACATTTAAACATGCCATCTCTGCTACTTGATACCTTGGTTTTAGTTTCCAAGATTGACTTCAGATTGCTACCTCGTCTAAATACTACTTTGGGACAATTTGGAAAGAGGGATCTAAAATGTCCATCTCTCAATAAAATTTCCCAATTCTTGGAAATAATGTTAACTACTTCACTCGAATCAAGGGTGAATGTACAAATAAAACTGTAGGGGATAAACAATTGTTTTACTGTCCTTTCCATTGGTCTATCGGCATATCTGTTGTTCAAAATTGGAAAATATGCATCAGTGGTTCTTTTGTGCTTGACCTCTCTAACGATTTCCTGGGCGAGTAAGTTAGGGTACCCTCTTTGAATGAAAAAAGTGTATAGTAAACTACAGTCTTCCTCAAAGTCTACATCTCTAGATACCATCCTAGCAGCTCTAACCAGTTGGCCCTTCACTACAGATTTCTTCTGGAATGAAGGGTGGCAACTGGTATACTGGAGGAAGACATTTGAGTATGTGTCTTTACCATAGATTTTTGCTACGTAAGTCATATTTTGGTAATCTTTACTCAGTTGCACATCTAAATATGCTATGTTGTCTTTATTCACTGAATATGTAAACTTGAGGAAGTTAGTACTGGTGTTAAAATCATCTAACATTGTTTGTAAGTCCTCTACATTGCCTTTAAACAAAATGAATATATTGTCTAAAAAGCGGGTGTAGAATTGGATTTGATGTTGGTAAGCGGGGTGGGAAAAGACATGTTCTCTTTCCCAATGGGCCATTACTAAATTGGCTAGGCTAGCCCCACACAGGGAGCACATAGCCACCCCCACTTCTTGATGGTAAAGTTTTGTGTTGAACATAACATAATTGTAGGACAACACAATATCAAGGAGTTCTACTAGGTGTATCTCCTCTACAGGTGCTCTATGTTGTCTCATCATATAGGACACCCATTCTATTCCTTTGCCATGAGGGATAGATGAGTAGAGGTCTCTTACGTCAATAGTGAGGAACAAATAATCCTCACTAAAGGGGGTCTTGTTCATTGTCTGCAAAAAAGACCACGACCTTTAGAGATTTGCGATTCAAGAGTAACATATTTCTTTAAAATGTTGTCCACTACTTTTGCACATGAATATCTAATGCTTTCTCTAGCGTCCACCAATGGATGCATTGGTGGACAATCTACACTTTTGTGAACTTTCGGATTCCAAAAAGGACTGGAATCCTCGGTGCTGGCTGTACTGGATAATTATAAAGTGACTTATCTATTTTTGCCTCTATGTAGAGATCTTCTATGAAAATTCTTACTCTTCTGTATGCACCATTAAGTTTGTTCCTTGACACCTCAGCATACATGTGGCCCTCAAGGATATTTCAGGTCAATTAAAGTCTTAGCCACATCTAGGTGTGTTGTTGGCACGAAAGTGTGGCCTTTCGCCAATAAATTAATCATGTCAGGTGTTATGTTAATGTCAGAATAATTAAATATTTTAAAGTCCTTGTTGGAATTGTGCAAAATTATGCACTTAGAGGACCTCAAAGTTGTCTCAGGGGAACTGCCATCTTCTACCATTTTGTTTTTGCTCTGTTCTTCACTGGCTTCCTTTTGGATGGAACAAAGTTCAAGGCCCAGTTCCGAAAATTTGTTTTGTTCAATGAACTTTCAAAGTTAACTTGGTTGGAGTTATTAGCCGCTAGTCTTTCACTGCGATGTATTGCTCCAACATCCCCAGGTTGCTGGTTGTCCTTCTGCTGGTTCTTGTCATTTGATGGTACAACCAAATGGTTCTGGGTATCTTCACCATTAGATCTAGAAAGGCCTATGTTAGGCAAAAATTTCCCCTGGGAAGTTGGTGGTTTAGGGTTGGCCATTCCTGTCTCATATTCTTTCAGGTTAACACACATCAGGTACAGACAATATTTTGTGAGAAAGTTAGGGATAGACTGGAGGCACATCAGGCAGAAACAATGCTGTTTATTAAGTTCTGCCACTGCGGTTTGTTGGCCAGCACTGACATTTGTTAGTGACTAACTCAAGATCAGATATTAACAGATCTTATGGAGGTATTTAATAAATGGTAAGAATAAAATAAATCACCTGACCAGCAGATTGAATAATGACAGAGTACCACATTTTAAAATATACATGGATTAAAAGCACTAGGGGTGCACTGGTTAAGTGCTGTAGTAGCACAAGACTCGTTCTTAACAATCTACAAACCACCAGTGAAATAAATAAAATAAAATAAACCACTTGACCAGTGATACAGACCGAAAGATTTACTTCATAACTCTAGTGCCTCGGCTAATAAGCCTTACAGGAGTAGAAAGCATACAAAAGCCAAGCCATATAAATGCAAAAGCAGAAAAATAAATAATAAATTAACTAATCAAACCAATTAAAGTAAAACACTTCAATGCTTTGGATATGTTTAAAAAAGAGATGCGACAAATTTGTAATTTTTCTCTGGTCTTGTTGATGGTATCTACAAAAGATATTAGGGCAGTCATTGAACTATGAGCTGGTCAAAAACCATGCTGTGAAGGGCTAAGGACTTTTTCTTGTAGAAGATGCTAGAGAATTTGTTTACGTATACACTTTTCAAATATTTTGGAGAAAAGGTACAGAATTGCAATGGGCCTTAAACTGATGACTTTGTTGGAGATGATACACTTATTAAGGGGGGTTATATGGAATTTATTCCAGAGGGGCAGAGCACAAGAGTCTTACATGACTGTATTAATAAGAACTAACACAGAGAAAGGAACAGGGTACGCATCTAACTTAAGGTATTTTGGAGGAAGACTGTCTGCAGAGAAAGAGGAATGCTTATGTCTGTGTAATAAATGCTTACTATATGAGGTGGAGACTGGTTTTAGTGCAAATAGAGAGTTGTTTAATGTGGAAGAAAGTAATGATTCTTAGGAGACTTTAGAGAAATTTGAGGTAAGGCAGCTCTTTAGTGTATGAAGTACGAGTTGAATGTAGTAGTTGTTTCTAAGGGGAGAGAAGTTAGACCATGAGATAAGGCCCCTGTCGCTGTTAGTATCAGGCTATACATGTTTTTATGGAGGACTAGAATGTTCTAGGACTATGTGAGGATCAATGTAGTATTGTACCTTATCATTGTAGAGTTATCTTTTTGTGTAAGTCTAGAGTTATTTATAGTGTTGTAGGTTCTGCTGGTATTCTTTCCATACAGTATCAATGCTGTTAGTCAGACTTCTGAGAAGGAGGAAAGTACAGTCCAGCCATGGCCCTGTCGGTGACTGGATATACTTTAGGTGAATAACTTTCTATCGGTCTTCCCGATATAGAAAGCATGGCATAGGAAACATTTAGCTAAATAAATAACTTGTTTACTTTGGCAACTAAATTTGCCTTTTATTTTGAGTTTTCTGTTTCTAATTTAAAACTAGTACCTACATCTATATACCTACAAAACGGCACGTTACATTTAAACATGCCATCTCTGCTACTTGATACCTTGGTTTTAGTTTCCAAGATTGACTTCAGATTGCTACCTCGTCTAAATACTACTTTGGGACAATTTGGAAAGAGGGATCTAAAATGTCCATCTCTCAATAAAATTTCCCAATTCTTGGAAATAATGTTAACTACTTCACTCGAATCAAGGGTGAATGTACAAATAAAACTGTAGGGGATAAACAATTGTTTTACTGTCCTTTCCATTGGTCTATCGGCATATCTGTTGTTCAAAACTGGAAAATATGCATCAGTGGTTCTTTTGTGCTTGACCTCTCTAACGATTTCCTGGGCGAGTAAGTTAGGGTACCCTCTTTGAATGAAAAAAGTGTATAGTAAACTACATTCTTCCTCAAAGTCTACATCTCTAGATACCATCCTAGCAGCTCTAACCAGTTGGCCCTTCACTACAGATTTCTTCTGGAATGAAGGGTGGCAACTGGTATACTGGAGGAAGACATTTGAGTATGTGTCTTTACCATAGATTTTTGCTACGTAAGTCATATTTTGGTAATCTTTACTCAGTTGCACAACTAAATATGCTATGTTGTCTTTATTCACTGAATATGTAAACTTGAGGAAGTTAGTACTGGTGTTAAAATCATCTAACATTGTTTGTAAGTCCTCTACATTGCCTTTAAACAAAATGAATATATTGTCTAAAAAGCGGGTGTAGAATTGGATTTGATGTTGGTAAGCGGGGTGGGAAAAGACATGTTCTCTTTCCCAATGGGCCATTACTAAATTGGCTAGGCTAGCCCCACACGGGGAGCACATAGCCACCCCCACTTCTTGATGGTAAAGTTTTGTGTTGAACATAACATAATTGTAGGACAACACAATATCAAGGAGTTCTACTAGGTGTATCTCCTCTACAGGTGCTCTATGTTGTCTCATCATATAGGACACCCATTCTATTCCTTCGCCATGAGGGATAGATGAGTAGAGGTCTCTTACGTCAATAGTGAGGAACAAATAATCCTCACTAAAGGGGGTCTTGTTCATTGTCTGCAAAAAAGACCACGATCTTTAGAGATTTGCGATTCAAGAGTAACATATTTCTTTAAAATGTTGTCCACTACTTTTGCACATGAATATCTAATGCTTTCTCTAGCATCCACCAATGGATGCATTGGTGGACAATCTACACTTTTGTGAACTTTCGGGATTCCAAAAGGACTGGAATCCTCGGTGCTGGCTGTACTGGATAATTATAAAGTGACTTATCTATTTTTGCCTCTATGTAGAGATCTTCTATGAAAATTCTTACTCTTCTGTATGCACCATTAAGTTTGTTCCTTGACACTTCAGCATACATGTGGCCCTCAAGGATATTTCAGGTCAATTAAAGTCTTAGCCACATCTAGGTGTGTTGTTGGCATGAAAGTGTGGCCTTTG
Source organism: Protopterus annectens (assembly GCF_019279795.1). Lineage (NCBI taxonomy): Eukaryota > Metazoa > Chordata > Ceratodontiformes > Protopteridae > Protopterus > Protopterus annectens. The sequence continues at coordinate 321,294,186 of NC_056744.1, read as the reverse complement.
CCAATAAATTAATCATGTCAGGTGTTATGTTAATGTCAGAATAATTAAATATTTTAAAGTCCTTGTTGGAATTGTGCAAAATTATGCACTTAGAGGACCTCAAAGTTGTCTCAGGGGAACTGCCATCTTCTACCATTTTGTTTTTGCTCTGTTCTTCACTTGCTTCCTTTTGGATGGAACAAAGTTCAAGGCCCAGTTCCGAAAATTTGTTTTGTTCAATGAACTTTCAAAGTTAACTTGGTTGGAGTTATTAGCCGCTAGTCTTTCACTGCGATGTATTGCTCCAACATCCCCGGGTTGCTGGTTGTCCTTCTGCTGGTTCTTGTCATTTGATGGTACAACCAAATGGTTCTGGGTATCTTCACCATTAGATCTAGAAAGGCCTATGTTAGGCAAAAATTTCCCCTGGGAAGTTGGTGGTTTAGGGTTGGCCATTCCTGTCTCATATTCTTTCAGGTTAACACACATCAGGTACAGACAATATTTTGTGAGAAAGTTAGGGATAGACTGGAGGCACATCAGGCAGAAACAATGCTGTTTATTAAGTTCTGCCACTGCGGTTTGTTGGCCAGCACTGACATTTGTTAGTGACTAACTCAAGATCAGATATTAACAAATCTTATGGAGGTATTTAATAAATGGTAAGAATAAAATAAATCACCTGACCAGCAGATTGAATAATGACAGAGTACCACATTTTAAAATATACATGGATTAAAAGCACTAGGGGTGCACTGGTTAAGTGCTGTAGTAGCACAAGACTCATTCTTAACAATCTACAAACCACCAGTGAAATAAATAAAATAAAATAAACCACTTGACCAGTGATACAGACCGAAAGATTTACTTCATAACTCTAGTGCCTCGGCTAATAAGCCTTACAGGAGTAGAAAGCATACAAAAGCCAAGCCATATAAATGCAAATGCAGAAAAAATAAATAATAAATTAACTAATCAAACCAATTAAAGTAAAACACTTCAATGCTTTGGATATGTTTAAAAAAGAGATGCGACAAATTTGTAATTTTTCTCTGGTCTTGTTGATGGTATCTACAAAAGATATTAGGGCAGTCATTGAACTATGAGCTGGTCAAAAACCATGCTGTGAAGGGCTAAGGACTTTTCTTGTAGAAGATGCTAGAGAATTTGTTTACGATACACTTTTCAAATATTTTGGAGAAAAGGTACAGAATTTCAATGGGCCTTAAACTGATGACTTTGTTGGAGATGATACACTTATTAAGGGGGGTTATATGGAATTTATTCCAGAGGGACAGAGCACAAGAGTCTTACATGACTGTATTAATAAGAACTAACACAGAGAAAGGAACAGGGTACGCATCTAACTTAAGGTATTTTGGAGGAAGATTGTCTGCAGAGAAAGAGGAATGCTTATGTCTGTGTAATAAATGCTTACTATATGAGGTGGAGACTGGTTTTAGTGCAAATAGAGAGTTGTTTAATGTGGAAGAAAGTAATGATTCTTAGGAGACTTTAGAGAAATTTGAGGTAAGGCAGCTCTTTAGTGTATGAAGTACGAGTTGAATGTAGTAGTTGTTTCTAAGGGGAGAGAAGTTAGACCATGAGATAAGGCCCCTGTCGCTGTTAGTATCAGGCTATACATGTTTTTATGGAGGACTAGAATGTTCTAGGACTATGTGAGGATCAATGTAGTATTGTACCTTATCATTGTAGAGTTATCTTTTTGTGTAAGTCTAGAGTTATTTATAGTGTTGTAGGTTCTGCTGGTATTCTTTCCATACAGTATCAATGCTGTTAGTCAGACTTCTGAGAAGGAGGAAAGTACAGTCCAGCCATGGCCCTGTCTGTGACTGGATATACTTTAGGTGAATAACTTTCTATCGGTCTTCCCGATATAGAAAGCATGGCATAGGAAACATTTAGCTAAATAAATAACTTGTTTACTTTGGCAACTAAATTTGCCTTTTATTTTGAATTTTCTGTTTCTAATTTAAAAACTAGTACCTACATCTATATACCTACAAAAACGCACGTTACATTTAAACATGCCATCTCTGCTACTTGATACCTTGGTTTTAGTTTCCAAGATTGACTTCAGATTGCTACCTCGTCTAAATACTACTTTGGGACAATTTGGAAAGAGGGATCTAAAATGTCCATCTCTCAATAAAATTTCCCAATTCTTGGAAATAATGTTAACTACTTCACTTTCGAATCAAGGGTGAATGTACAAATAAAACTGTAGGGGATAAACAATTGTTTTACTGTCCTTTCCATTGGTCTATCGGCATATCTGTTGTTCAAAACTGGAAAATATGCATCAGTGGTTCTTTTGTGCTTGACCTCTCTAACGATTTCCTGGGCGAGTAAGTTAGGGTACCCTCTTTGAATGAAAAAAGTGTATAGTAAACTACATTCTTCCTCAAAGTCTACATCTCTAGATACCATCCTAGCAGCTCTAACCAGTTGGCCCTTCACTACAGATTTCTTCTGGAATGAAGGGTGGCAACTGGTATACTGGAGGAAGACATTTGAGTATGTGTCTTTACCATAGATTTTTGCTACGTAAGTCATATTTTGGTAATCTTTACTCAGTTGCACATCTAAATATGCTATGTTGTCTTTATTCACTGAATATGTAAACTTGAGGAAGTTAGTACTGGTGTTAAAATCATCTAACATTGTTTGTAAGTCCTCTACATTGCCTTTAAACAAAATGAATATATTGTCTAAAAGCGGGTGTAGAATTGGATTTGATGTTGGTAAGCGGGGTGGGAAAAGACATGTTCTCTTTCCCAATGGGCCATTACTAAATTGGCTAGGCTAGCCCCACACGGGGAGCACATAGCCACCCCCACTTCTTGATGGTAAAGTTTTGTGTTGAACATAACATAATTGTAGGACAACACAATATCAAGGAGTTCTACTAGGTGTATCTCCTCTACAGGTGCTCTATGTTGTCTCATCATATAGGACACCCATTCTATTCCTTTGCCATGAGGGATAGATGAGTAGAGGTCTCTTACGTCAATAGTGAGGAACAAATAATCCTCACTAAAGGGGGTCTTGTTCATTGTCTGCAAAAAAGACCACGACCTTTAGAGATTTGCGATTCAAGAGTAACATATTTCTTTAAAATGTTGTCCACTACTTTTGCACATGAATATCTAATGCTTTCTCTAGCGTCCACCAATGGATGCATTGGTGGACAATCTACACTTTTGTGAACTTTCGGGATTCCAAAAAGGACTGGAATCCTCGGTGCTGGCTGTACTGGATAATTATAAAGTGACTTATCTATTTTTGCCTCTATGTAGAGATCTTCTATGAAAATTCTTACTCTTCTGTATGCACCATTAAGTTTGTTCCTTGACACCTCAGCATACATGTGGCCCTCAAGGATATTTCAGGTCAATTAAAGTCTTAGCCACATCTAGGTGTGTTGTTGGCACGAAAGTGTGGCCTTTCGCCAATAAATTAATCATGTCAGGTGTTATGTTAATGTCAGAATAATTAAATATTTTAAAGTCCTTGTTGGAATTGTGCAAAATTATGCACTTAGAGGACCTCAAAGTTGTCTCAGGAACTGCCATCTTCTACCATTTTGTTTTGCTCTGTTCTTCACTGGCTTCCTTTTGGATGGAACAAAGTTCAAGGCCCAGTTCGAAAATTTGTTTTGTTCAATGAACTTTCAAAGTTAACTTGGTTGGAGTTATTAGCAGCTAGTCTTTCACTGCGATGTATTGCTCCAACATCCCCAGGTTGCTGGTTGTCCTTCTGCTGGTTCTTGTCATTTGATGGTACAACCAAATGGTTCTGGGTATCTTCACCATTAGATCTAGAAAGGCCTATGTTAGGCAAAAATTTCCCCTGGGAAGTTGGTGGTTTAGGGTTGGCCATTCCTGTCTCATATTCTTTCAGGTTAACACACATCAGGTACAGACAATATTTTGTGAGAAAGTTAGGGATAGACTGGAGGCACATCAGGCAGAAACAATGCTGTTTATTAAGTTCTGCCACTGCGGTTTGTTGGCCAGCACTGACATTTGTTAGTGACTAACTCAAGATCAGATATTAACAGATCTTATGGAGGTATTTAATAAATGGTAAGAATAAAATAAATCACCTGACCAGCAGATTGAATAATGACAGAGTACCACATTTTAAAATATACATGGATTAAAAAGCACTAGGGGTGCACTGGTTAAGTGCTGTAGTAGCACAAGACTCGTTCTTAACAATCTACAAACCACCAGTGAAATAAATAAAATAAAATAAACCACTTGACCAGTGATACAGACCGAAAGATTTACTTCATAACTCTAGTGCCTCGGCTAATAAGCCTTACAGGAGTAGAAAGCATACAAAAGCCAAGCCATATAAATGCAAAAGCAGAAAAAATAAATAATAAATTAACTAATCAAACCAATTAAAGTAAAACACTTCAATGCTTTGGATATGTTTAAAAAGAGATCGACAAATTTGTAATTTTTCTCTGGTCTTGTTGATGGTATCTACAAAAGATATTAGGGCAGTCATTGAACTATGAGCTGGTCAAAAACCATGCTGTGAAGGGCTAAGGACTTTTTCTTGTAGAAGATGCTAGAGAATTTGTTTACGTATACACTTTTCAAATATTTTGGAGAAAAGGTACAGAATTGCAATGGGCCTTAAACTGATGACTTTGTTGGAGATGATACACTTATTAAGGGGGGTTATATGGAATTTATTCCAGAGGGGCAGACCACAAGAGTCTTACATGACTGTATTAATAAGAACTAACACAGAGAAAGGAACAGGGTACGCATCTAACTTAAGGTATTTTGGAGGAAGATTGTCTGCAGAGAAAGAGGAATGCTTATGTCTGTGTAATAAATGCTTACTATATGAGGTGGAGACTGGTTTTAGTGCAAATAGAGAGTTGTTTAATGTGGAAGAAAGTAATGATTCTTAGGAGACTTTAGAGAAATTTGAGGTAAGGCAGCTCTTTAGTGTATGAAGTACGAGTTGAATGTAGTAGTTGTTTCTAAGGGAGAGAAGTTAGACCATGAGATAAGGCCCTGTCGCTGTTAGTATCAGGCTATACATGTTTTATGGAGGACTAGAATGTTCTAGGACTATGTGAGGATCAATGTAGTATTGTACCTTATCATTGTAGAGTTATCTTTTTGTGTAAGTCTAGAGTTATTTATAGTGTTGTAGGTTCTGCTGGTATTCTTTCCATACAGTATCAATGCTGTTAGTCAGACTTCTGAGAAGGAGGAAAGTACAGTCCAGCCATGGCCCTGTCTGTGACTGGATATACTTTAGGTGAATAACTTTCTATCGGTCTTCCCGATATAGAAAGCATGGCATAGGAAACATTTAGCTAAATAAATAACTTGTTTACTTTGGCAACTAAATTTGCCTTTTATTTTGAATTTTCTGTTTCTAATTTAAAAACTAGTACCTACATCTATATACCTACAAAAAGCACGTTACATTTAAACATGCCATCTCTGCTACTTGATACCTTGGTTTTAGTTTCCAAGATTGACTTCAGATTGCTACCTCGTCTAAATACTACTTTGGGACAATTTGGAAAGAGGGATCTAAAATGTCCATCTCTCAATAAAATTTCCCAATTCTTGGAAATAATGTTAACTACTTCACTCGAATCAAGGGTGAATGTACAAATAAAACTGTAGGGGATAAACAATTGTTTTACTGTCCTTTCCATTGGTCTATCGGCATATCTGTTGTTCAAAATTGGAAAATATGCATCAGTGGTTCTTTTGTGCTTGACCTCTCTAACGATTTCCTGGCGAGTAAGTTAGGGTACCCTCTTTGAATGAAAAAAGTGTATAGTAAACTACAGTCTTCCTCAAAGTCTACATCTCTAGATACCATCCTAGCAGCTCTAACCAGTTGGCCCTTCACTACAGATTTCTTCTGGAATGAAGGGTGGCAACTGGTATACTGGAGGAAGACATTTGAGTATGTGTCTTTACCATAGATTTTTGCTACGTAAGTCATATTTTGGTAATCTTTACTCAGTTGCACATCTAAATATGCTATGTTGTCTTTATTCACTGAATATGTAAACTTGAGGAAGTTAGTACTGGTGTTAAAATCATCTAACATTGTTTGTAAGTCCTCTACATTGCCTTTAAACAAAATGAATATATTGTCTAAAAAGCGGGTGTAGAATTGGATTTGATGTTGGTAAGCGGGTGGGAAAAGACATGTTCTCTTTCCCAATGGGCCATTACTAAATTGGCTAGGCTAGCCCCACGGGAGCACATAGCCACCCCACTTCTTGATGGTAAAGTTTTGTGTTGAACATAACATAATTGTAGGACAACACAATATCAAGGAGTTCTACTAGGTGTATCTCCTCTACAGGTGCTCTATGTTGTCTCATCATATAGGACACCCATTCTATTCCTTTGCCATGAGGGATAGATGAGTAGAGGTCTCTTCGTCAATAGTGAGGAACAAATAATCCTCACTAAAGGGGGTCTTGTTCATTGTCTGCAAAAGACCACGACCTTTAGAGATTTCTTGATTCAAGAGTAACATATTTCTTTAAAATGTTGTCCACTACTTTTGCACATGAATATCTAATGCTTTCTCTAAGCGTCCACCAATGGATGCATTGGTGGACAATCTACACTTTTGTGAACTTTCGATTCCAAAAGGACTGGAATCCTCGGTGCTGGCTGTACTGGATAATTATAAAGTGACTTATCTATTTTTGCCTCTATGTAGAGATCTTCTATGAAAATTCTTACTCTTCTGTATGCACCATTAAGTTTGTTCCTTGACACCTCAGCATACATGTGGCCCTCAAGGATATTTCAGGTCAATTAAAGTCTTAGCCACATCTAGGTGTGTTGTTGGCACGAAAGTGTGGCCTTTCGCCAATAAATTAATCATGTCAGGTGTTATGTTAATGTCAGAATAATTAAATATTTTAAAGTCCTTGTTGGAATTGTGCAAAATTATGCACTTAGAGGACCTCAAAGTTGTCTCAGGGGAACTGCCATCTTCTACCATTTTGTTTTTGCTCTGTTCTTCACTGGCTTCCTTTTGGATGGAACAAAGTTCAAGGCCCAGTTCGAAAATTTGTTTTGTTCAATGAACTTTCAAAGTTAACTTGGTTGGAGTTATTAGCGCTAGTCTTTCACTGCGATGTATTGCTCCAACATCCCCAGGTTGCTGGTTGTCCTTCTGCTGGTTCTTGTCATTTGATGGTACAACCAAATGGTTCTGGGTATCTTCACCATTAGATCTAGAAAGGCCTATGTTAGGCAAAAATTTCCCCTGGGAAGTTGGTGGTTTAGGGTTGGCCATTCCTGTCTCATATTCTTTCAGGTTAACACACATCAGGTACAGACAATATTTTGTGAGAAAGTTAGGGATAGACTGGAGGCACATCAGGCAGAAACAATGCTGTTTATTAAGTTCTGCCACTGCGGTTTGTTGGCCAGCACTGACATTTGTTAGTGACTAACTCAAGATCAGATATTAACAGATCTTATGGAGGTATTTAATAAATGGTAAGAATAAAATAAATCACCTGACCAGCAGATTGAATAATGACAGAGTACCACATTTTAAAATATACATGGATTAAAAGCACTAGGGGTGCACTGGTTAAGTGCTGTAGTAGCACAAGACTCGTTCTTAACAATCTACAAACCACCAGTGAAATAAATAAAATAAAATAAACCACTTGACCAGTGATACAGACCGAAAGATTTACTTCATAACTCTAGTGCCTCGGCTAATAAGCCTTACAGGAGTAGAAAGCATACAAAAGCCAAGCCATATAAATGCAAAAGCAGAAAAAATAAATAATAAATTAACTAATCAAACCAATTAAAGTAAAACACTTCAATGCTTTGGATATGTTTAAAAAAGAGATGCGACAAATTTGTAATTTTTCTCTGGTCTTGTTGATGGTATCTACAAAAGATATTAGGGCAGTCATTGAACTATGAGCTGGTCAAAAACCATGCTGTGAAGGGCTAAGGACTTTTTCTTGTAGAAGATGCTAGAGAATTTGTTTACGTATACACTTTTCAAATATTTTGGAGAAAAGGTACAGAATTGCAATGGGCCTTAAACTGATGACTTTGTTGGAGATGATACACTTATTAAGGGGGGTTATATGGAATTTATTCCAGAGGGGCAGAGCACAAGAGTCTTACATGACTGTATTAATAAGAACTAACACAGAGAAAGGAACAGAATGCATCTAACTTAAGGTATTTTGGAGGAAGACTGTCTGCAGAGAAAGAGGAATGCTTATGTCTGTGTAATAAATGCTTACTATATGAGGTGGAGACTGGTTTTAGTGCAAATAGAGAGTTGTTTAATGTGGAAGAAAGTAATGATTCTTAGGAGACTTTAGAGAAATTTGAGGTAAGGCAGCTCTTTAGTGTATGAAGTACGAGTTGAATGTAGTAGTTGTTTCTAAGGGGAGAAGTTAGACCATGAGATAAGGCCCTGTCGCTGTTAGTATCAGGCTATACATGTTTGTATGGAGGACTAGAATGTTCTAGGACTATGTGAGGATCAATGTAGTATTGTACCTTATCATTGTAGAGTTATCTTTTTGTGTAAGTCTAGAGTTATTTATAGTGTTGTAGGTTCTGCTGGTATTCTTTCCATACAGTATCAATGCTGTTAGTCAGACTTCTGAGAAGGAGGAAAGTACAGTCCAGCCATGGCCCTGTCGGTGACTGGATATACTTTAGGTGAATAACTTTCTATCGGTCTTCCCGATATAGAAAGCATGGCATAGGAAACATTTAGCTAAATAAATAACTTGTTTACTTTGGCAACTAAATTTGCCTTTTATTTTGAGTTTTCTGTTTCTAATTTAAAAACTAGTACCTACATCTATATACCTACAAAAACGGCACGTTACATTTAAACATGCCATCTCTGCTACTTGATACCTTGGTTTTAGTTTCCAAGATTGACTTCAGATTGCTACCTCGTCTAAATACTACTTTGGGACAATTTGGAAAGAGGGATCTAAAATGTCCATCTCTCAATAAAATTTCCCAATTCTTGGAAATAATGTTAACTACTTCACTCGAATCAAGGGTGAATGTACAAATAAAACTGTAGGGGATAAACAATTGTTTTACTGTCCTTTCCATTGGTCTATCGGCATATCTGTTGTTCAAAACTGGAAAATATGCATCAGTGGTTCTTTTGTGCTTGACCTCTCTAACGATTTCCTGGGCGAGTAAGTTAGGGTACCCTCTTTGAATGAAAAAGTGTATAGTAAACTACATTCTTCCTCAAAGTCTACATCTCTAGATACCATCCTAGCAGCTCTAACCAGTTGGCCCTTCACTACAGATTTCTTCTGGAATGAAGGGTGGCAACTGGTATACTGGAGGAAGACATTTGAGTATGTGTCTTTACCATAGATTTTTGCTACGTAAGTCATATTTTGGTAATCTTTACTCAGTTGCACAACTAAATATGCTATGTTGTCTTTATTCACTGAATATGTAAACTTGAGGAAGTTAGTACTGGTGTTAAAATCATCTAACATTGTTTGTAAGTCCTCTACATTGCCTTTAAACAAAATGAATATATTGTCTAAAAAGCGGGTGTAGAATTGGATTTGATGTTGGTAAGCGGGTGGGAAAAGACATGTTCTCTTTCCCAATGGGCCATTACTAAATTGGCTAGGCTAGCCCCACACGGGAGCACATAGCCACCCCACTTCTTGATGGTAAAGTTTTGTGTTGAACATAACATAATTGTAGGACAACACAATATCAAGGAGTTCTACTAGGTGTATCTCCTCTACAGGTGCTCTATGTTGTCTCATCATATAGGACACCCATTCTATTCCTTCGCCATGAGGGATAGATGAGTAGAGGTCTCTTACGTCAATAGTGAGGAACAAATAATCCTCACTAAAGGGGGTCTTGTTCATTGTCTGCAAAAAAGACCACGATCTTTAGAGATTTGCGATTCAAGAGTAACATATTTCTTTAAAATGTTGTCCACTACTTTTGCACATGAATATCTAATGCTTTCTCTAGCATCCACCAATGGATGCATTGGTGGACAATCTACACTTTTGTGAACTTTCGGGATTCCAAAAAGGACTGGAATCCTCGGTGCTGGCTGTACTGGATAATTATAAAGTGACTTATCTATTTTTGCCTCTATGTAGAGATCTTCTATGAAAATTCTTACTCTTCTGTATGCACCATTAAGTTTGTTCCTTGACACTTCAGCATACATGTGGCCCTCAAGGATATTTCAGGTCAATTAAAGTCTTAGCCACATCTAGGTGTGTTGTTGGCATGAAAGTGTGGCCTTTTGCCAATAAATTAATCATGTCAGGTGTTATGTTAATGTCAGAATAATTAAATATTTTAAAGTCCTTGTTGGAATTGTGCAAAATTATGCACTTAGAGGACCTCAAAGTTGTCTCAGGGGAACTGCCATCTTCTACCATTTTGTTTTTGCTCTGTTCTTCACTTGCTTCCTTTTGGATGGAACAAAGTTCAAGGCCCAGTTCCGAAAATTTGTTTTGTTCAATGAACTTTCAAAGTTAACTTGGTTGGAGTTATTAGCCGCTAGTCTTTCACTGCGATGTATTGCTCCAACATCCCCGAGTTGCTGGTTGTCCTTCTGCTGGTTCTTGTCATTTGATGGTACAACCAAATGGTTCTGGGTATCTTCACCATTAGATCTAGAAAGGCCTATGTTAGGCAAAAATTTCCCCTGGGAAGTTGGTGGTTTAGGGTTGGCCATTCCTGTCTCATATTCTTTCAGGTTAACACACATCAGGTACAGACAATATTTTGTGAGAAAGTTAGGGATAGACTGGAGGCACATCAGGCAGAAACAATGCTGTTTATTAAGTTCTGCCACTGCGGTTTGTTGGCCAGCACTGACATTTGTTAGTGACTAACTCAAGATCAGATATTAACAAATCTTATGGAGGTATTTAATAAATGGTAAGAATAAAATAAATCACCTGACCAGCAGATTGAATAATGACAGAGTACCACATTTTAAAATATACATGGATTAAAAGCACTAGGGGTGCACTGGTTAAGTGCTGTAGTAGCACAAGACTCATTCTTAACAATCTACAAACCACCAGTGAAATAAATAAAATAAAATAAACCACTTGACCAGTGATACAGACCGAAAGATTTACTTCATAACTCTAGTGCCTCGGCTAATAAGCCTTACAGGAGTAGAAAGCATACAAAAGCCAAGCCATATAAATGCAAATGCAGAAAAATAAATAATAAATTAACTAATCAAACCAATTAAAGTAAAACACTTCAATGCTTTGGATATGTTTAAAAAGAGATCGACAAATTTGAAATTTTTCTCTGGTCTTGTGGTAGGTATCTACAAAAGATATTAGGGCACTCATTGAACTATGAGCTGGCCAAAACCATGCTGTGAAGGGCTAAGGACTTTTTCTTGTAGAAGATGCTAGAGAATTTGTTTACGTATACACTTTTCAAATATTTTGGAGAAAAGGTACAGAATTTCAATGGGCCTTAAACTGATGACTTTGTTGGAGATGATACACTTATTAAGGGGGGTTATATGGAATTTATTCCAGAGGGACAGAGCACAAGAGTCTTACATGACTGTATTAATAAGAACTAACACAGAGAAAGGAACAGGGTACGCATCTAACTTAAGGTATTTTGGAGGAAGATTGTCTGCAGAGAAAGAGGAATGCTTATGTCTGTGTAATAAATGCTTACTATATGAGGTGGAGACTGGTTTTAGTGCAAATAGAGAGTTGTTTAATGTGGAAGAAAGTAATGATTCTTAGGAGACTTTAGAGAAATTTGAGGTAAGGCAGCTCTTTAGTGTATGAAGTACGAGTTGAATGTAGTAGTTGTTTCTAAGGGGAGAGAAGTTAGACCATGAGATAAGGCCCCTGTCGCTGTTAGTATCAGGCTATACATGTTTTTATGGAGGACTAGAATGTTCTAGGACTATGTGAGGATCAATGTAGTATTGTACCTTATCATTGTAGAGTTATCTTTTTGTGTAAGTCTAGAGTTATTTATAGTGTTGTAGGTTCTGCTGGTATTCTTTCCATACAGTATCAATGCTGTTAGTCAGACTTCTGAGAAGGAGGAAAGTACAGTCCAGCCATGGCCCTGTCTGTGACTGGATATACTTTAGGTGAATAACTTTCTATCGGTCTTCCCGATATAGAAAGCATGGCATAGGAAACATTTAGCTAAATAAATAACTTGTTTACTTTGGCAACTAAATTTGCCTTTTATTTTGAATTTTCTGTTTCTAATTTAAAAACTAGTACCTACATCTATATACCTACAAAAACGGCACGTTACATTTAAACATGCCATCTCTGCTACTTGATACCTTGGTTTTAGTTTCCAAGATTGACTTCAGATTGCTACCTCGTCTAAATACTACTTTGGGACAATTTGGAAAGAGGGATCTAAAATGTCCATCTCTCAATAAAATTTCCCAATTCTTGGAAATAATGTTAACTACTTCACTCGAATCAAGGGTGAATGTACAAATAAAACTGTAGGGGATAAACAATTGTTTTACTGTCCTTTCCATTGGTCTATCGGCATATCTGTTGTTCAAAACTGGAAAATATGCATCAGTGGTTCTTTTGTGCTTGACCTCTCTAACGATTTCCTGAAGTAAGTTAGGGTACCCTCTTTGAATGAAAAAGTGTATAGTAAACTACATTCTTCCTCAAAGTCTACATCTCTAGATACCATCCTAGCAGCTCTAACCAGTTGGCCCTTCACTACAGATTTCTTCTGGAATGAAGGGTGGCAACTGGTATACTGGAGGAAGACATTTGAGTATGTGTCTTTACCATAGATTTTTGCTACGTAAGTCATATTTTGGTAATCTTTACTCAGTTGCACATCTAAATATGCTATGTTGTCTTTATTCACTGAATATGTAAACTTGAGGAAGTTAGTACTGGTGTTAAAATCATCTAACATTGTTTGTAAGTCCTCTACATTGCCTTTAAACAAAATGAATATATTGTCTAAAAGCGGGTGTAGAATTGGATTTGATGTTGGTAGCGGGGTGGGAAAAGACATGTTCTCTTTCCCAATGGGCCATTACTAAATTGGCTAGGCTAGCCCCACACGGGAGCACATAGCCACCCCACTTCTTGATGGTAAAGTTTTGTGTTGAACATAACATAATTGTAGGACAACACAATATCAAGGAGTTCTACTAGGTGTATCTCCTCTACAGGTGCTCTATGTTGTCTCATCATATAGGACACCCATTCTATTCCTTTGCCATGAGGGATAGATGAGTAGAGGTCTCTTCGTCAATAGTGAGGAACAAATAATCCTCACTAAAGGGGTCTTGTTCATTGTCTGCAAAAAGACCACGACCTTTAGAGATTTCTTGATTCAAGAGTAACATATTTCTTTAAAATGTTGTCCACTACTTTTGCACATGAATATCTAATGCTTTCTCTAGCGTCCACCAATGGATGCATTGGTGGACAATCTACACTTTTGTGAACTTTCGGGATTCCAAAAAGGACTGGAATCCTCGGTGCTGGCTGTACTGGATAATTATAAAGTGACTTATCTATTTTTGCCTCTATGTAGAGATCTTCTATGAAAATTCTTACTCTTCTGTATGCACCATTAAGTTTGTTCCTTGACACCTCAGCATACATGTGGCCCTCAAGGATATTTCAGGTCAATTAAAGTCTTAGCCACATCTAGGTGTGTTGTTGGCACGAAAGTGTGGCCTTTCGCCAATAAATTAATCATGTCAGGTGTTATGTTAATGTCAGAATAATTAAATATTTTAAAGTCCTTGTTGGAATTGTGCAAAATTATGCACTTAGAGGACCTCAAAGTTGTCTCAGGGGAACTGCCATCTTCTACCATTTTGTTTTTGCTCTGTTCTTCACTGGCTTCCTTTTGGATGGAACAAAGTTCAAGGCCCAGTTCCGAAAATTTGTTTTGTTCAATGAACTTTCAAAGTTAACTTGGTTGGAGTTATTAGCCGCTAGTCTTTCACTGCGATGTATTGCTCCAACATCCCCAGGTTGCTGGTTGTCCTTCTGCTGGTTCTTGTCATTTGATGGTACAACCAAATGGTTCTGGGTATCTTCACCATTAGATCTAGAAAGGCCTATGTTAGGCAAAAATTTCCCCTGGGAAGTTGGTGGTTTAGGGTTGGCCATTCCTGTCTCATATTCTTTCAGGTTAACACACATCAGGTACAGACAATATTTTGTGAGAAAGTTAGGGATAGACTGGAGGCACATCAGGCAGAAACAATGCTGTTTATTAAGTTCTGCCACTGCGGTTTGTTGGCCAGCACTGACATTTGTTAGTGACTAACTCAAGATCAGATATTAACAGATCTTATGGAGGTATTTAATAAATGGTAAGAATAAAATAAATCACCTGACCAGCAGATTGAATAATGACAGAGTACCACATTTTAAAATATACATGGATTAAAAGCACTAGGGGTGCACTGGTTAAGTGCTGTAGTAGCACAAGACTCGTTCTTAACAATCTACAAACCACCAGTGAAATAAATAAAATAAAATAAACCACTTGACCAGTGATACAGACCGAAAGATTTACTTCATAACTCTAGTGCCTCGGCTAATAAGCCTTACAGGAGTAGAAAGCATACAAAAGCCAAGCCATATAAATGCAAAAGCAGAAAAAATAAATAATAAATTAACTAATCAAACCAATTAAAGTAAAACACTTCAATGCTTTGGATATGTTTAAAAAAGAGATGCGACAAATTTGTAATTTTTCTCTGGTCTTGTTGATGGTATCTACAAAAGATATTAGGGCAGTCATTGAACTATGAGCTGGTCAAAAACCATGCTGTGAAGGGCTAAGGACTTTTCTTGTAGAAGATGCTAGAGAATTTGTTTACGTATACACTTTTCAAATATTTTGGAGAAAAGGTACAGAATTGCAATGGGCCTTAAACTGATGACTTTGTTGGAGATGATACACTTATTAAGGGGGGTTATATGGAATTTATTCCAGAGGGCAGACCACAAGAGTCTTACATGACTGTATTAATAAGAACTAACACAGAGAAAGGAACAGAGTGCGCATCTAACTTAAGGTATTTTGGAGGAAGATTGTCTGCAGAGAAAGAGGAATGCTTATGTCTGTGTAATAAATGCTTACTATATGAGGTGGAGACTGGTTTTAGTGCAAATAGAGAGTTGTTTAATGTGGAAGAAAGTAATGATTCTTAGGAGACTTTAGAGAAATTTGAGGTAAGGCAGCTCTTTAGTGTATGAAGTACGAGTTGAATGTAGTAGTTGTTTCTAAGGGAGAGAAGTTAGACCATGAGATAAGGCCCCTGTCGCTATTAGTATCAGGCTATACATGTTTTTATGGAGGACTAGAATGTTCTAGGACTATGTGAGGATCAATGTAGTATTGTACCTTATCATTGTAGAGTTATCTTTTTGTGTAAGTCTAGAGTTATTTATAGTGTTGTAGGTTCTGCTGGTATTCTTTCCATACAGTATCAATGCTGTTAGTCAGACTTCTGAGAAGGAGGAAAGTACAGTCCAGCCATGGCCCTGTCTGTGACTGGATATACTTTAGGTGAATAAAGAGTGACTATCTTATGGCTAGGTAGTATAGGGGAAACATTGAAGAGGGGAGGATCTGTGGGATAGATGGAATAGAATGTGTTGAAGAGAGATTTATTAATGTCCATTGGAGTGTAATTCCAGAGTGGAACTATTGACCATGTAACTTATTTGAGAGGTATATGTATGTAGGAAGAGAAAAATATGGTAAGTAATAAAATACTGTCAATTATGTAGAAAGAGGTTAATTGGCAATAAAGCAGAAAGGAGAGAATGGAGAGCGACCAGACAATAAACAGGACATGCTGGAGGGATCGATTCCTGTCCCAGAGACTTCTCATACTCTGGAGCGGGCTACCCATCTATGTCAAGCAAAGGTCTTCATTAGCACTCTTCAAGAAAAATGTTGATGAGTGGATGGGACATAGGAAATACACCCCGGAGATCACTTCTGTGTCTCTGTTCGACAGTGGCACAGGAAAATAACTTTCTTGGGTGGCGTAAGCCAGGGAACCTTGTTGGCTAGGCTTAGGTAGGCCCTTGGGCCGATAGCCTAGTACCTACCTATGAACTTTTAAATTTATCTTAATGTTTTGAAGGACAATGGAGTGATGGAAAACACAGAGGATGGGCTGTAGAAGGAAACTAGGAGAAAACAAAGGAGAGGCCTAACTACCACTTTGGCTTCAAACTGGGAAAGGAGAAAAGGAGCACAGCAGGCAAAGTACCATTTCTGCTGCAAGGAAGAAATAGAAACATCAGGATGGAGAGTCGTCACGAGTATGGTGTAAAGGAAAAAGTGACTACACAAGCTTAACTGCTATGAACGCTGAAGAGAAAAGATAAGCACAAACAGAATAGAAAGGTATGTTGAGTAGGAAGGGAAAGATCAGAGTATGTCCCACCTAGGCTAATGAGTAGAAGGGTTCAGGAAGTACTGAAGAAGAGAGAGAGGGGTGATATGATAAGACAGAAATGTCAGTCTTAGGCTGGATGTAGAAATATGAGGGATGCAGCAGCATACTCAGCAGAGGGTAGTAATTAGAGTGGACAGGAGTCAGAGAGTGGTAGCAGAAGTGTGTAGTTAGGGTGGACCATAAACAGTGAGGAAAGACTTAGGTAACCTGAAACTTTTTTTACCTCTTTTTGACCAGGTGGGCTCACTGGACAAATTGTCCCTTTTCAAGGGTAACCCGGGAGCACTGTCTGGTTAACATGCATACAGAAGGAAATAGAGGTGGAAAGAATAAAAAGCTGCACCAGGAATCACTGTCTGGTTAACATGCATACAGAAGGAAATAGAGGTGGAAAGAATAAAAAGCTGCACCAGGAAGCAGCTCATTAGCAGCTTAAACCGTTGTTAACCGACAGAAAAAAGGGGAACAAGTTGTTAATAGAAACATGTCTGTAAAGGGAAAGGTACAAATTTTTGATGCTGAGTCATGCCAAAAACAGATCAGCCCCAGCACTGAGCCTTGGAGAATTCCACTGGTGACTGGCTTTTTTCATGGTAGACTCACCTATCATGACTTCTTGTGTCCAATCTGTGAGCCGGCTAGCTATCCAGCAGGTGAAGCAGGAGTTTATACCTAATTTTGCAGGTCTATGTCCAATGCCCGAGCAGGATATTGTGTTGAATGCTTTGGCCAGGTCAGTATGCACTGTTTTGCTCTCATCCATTGCTTTCCCGAACTTCACAAAGATTCTCAACCAGGCTGAGTACACATGACCTGCCTCGATGAAACCAAACTGGGTTGGATCCAATGTCTGAAGGTTTCCTATGACATTATTTATTATGTCCATGATTGTTATTTTCATGGCTTTACTTATGAGACTAGTCAGGCCTATGGTTGGTCCATGGCTGCTCCACCCTTGTGCAGATGAATTGCCCTTGCAATTCTCCATTTGGCTGGCACAAGCCTAGTTTAGAGATAATGACTGAATAGTGCTTTAGTGTTCCCAATAGATGTTTCATGCTATTAAGGAAGCATCTTGAAATAGTATCAGGTCCTACTGATGCAATGCTTTTGGCCTTGGAAAGTGTATTGAGAACATGTTCCTTAGTAATAGTTGGGGGAGCTATGATTGGAAGTATCTCTTAATGTTTGGGGAAGAAAGCAGGGTAAAATGTGAGTTGGATTTATCAGCCAGTCGATTTGTTGCATCCTTCTGCTCTGTTCAGGTGTCTCCATTTACAGTTAGTTCAGTACGTTGCTAAGTATTGCCTTTGTGGTTTTGGACATAACTGAAGAATGCCTTGTTGTTGTCCTTAACCTGAAAGGCTACTTTTACCTCAAATTTGGGCTTGGTAAACTTAATTAGTCTTCTGAGTTGTTGACTTAGATTGATGAGAGAGTTCTTACCCTGTTGGGCATTGTTGTATTTCCTACTTTTGGCCAGGATTTTCTTCCTTTTGTTATACAGCCTATTGTTGGGATTCTACCTGGGGTGGCTTGATTTTTGAGTTTGTCCTATGCTTATTTTGAGTAGTTACAGTTGCCTCTATGCAGTTGCATACATGACTGCAAAAAGTTTCCATTAATGACTCAGCATATGCAGTGGTGTTACCTTTGTTTGGATGGGCTTGGCATTTTGCCAAAATGTCACTTAAACCTAGGAAGTTTGCTTTTAATAATTCTTAAAAAAATCCAGGGTTATCTGCTGCCCCAGGTTTTATTTTTATTTTAACGGAGACAGCTTTATGGTCCAACCTGACAAAAGAGGACTTGGCTTGGGGAAGTGCAACATTAGTCAGTATTGATGATGACTAGATCACAGATGTTGCTACCAATCATGGGCATATGGATTAGCTGGTGCAAGGCATTCATGTTGACATTGTCCAGTAATTTGTGCCTGCAAGTCTGAGGTTGTGTACGATTCAGTTTATAGTGGGTGAGCTGACATTACCCATGAGTATGGTGTTGGTTTAAATGGAAAGTAACTCTCAACTTCTTTTAACTAAGTGGTATGGATTCTCTGGGTCATACACAGGGGACCTATAGCTCACAAAGGTGTGGTATGGAACTTTGTAGATGGAGGAGCTAAGGTGGGTGGTTCTGCTTGTTTCTGATGTCCACCGTTTAACCTTTTCTGTGTAATAGCTGCTCTAAATGTTTGGAAGATATTATAACCCTGTACTGCTGGGGTGCTCTCCATGGATTTAAGCCATGTCTCAGTGACTGCATAGATGTCAGCATTCTGTAGGGTGAGGAGAGCTTGTAGGGAGTGGCATTTTTTGTGAAACTCCTGGCATTGAGCAGTATCAGTTTTTGATAATTCTGGTTTGGTTTAGCTACATTGGATGGCTTATCAGGATGGAAATGCCATGAAAGGTACTTCAGGGATGGAAAAGGTTTTAACAAAAGTTTGAAGCCTAGAGGGGACAAATGCAGACCATCACCAGTGAAGCATCATGGTCTATAAATAATATAGTCCCAGGCTGGCAAATATTGTACCCCCTTTTGAATGACACCAAAAACTAAGCCAATTATTGAATCAAATATGTTTTGTTCATATTATGTTAGTTGCTTTCATTCTGTTGACATACATCAATCTATAAGTATATTCTTTCTCTCTCCCAATAAGTACTTTACAACAATCAGATGAAATATCGATGTCATTAACAATGATCTAAAAATGTCAAAAAATGAAATAGCAAAGTCATTAACACTGATGTAAAAATGTCAAAAAATGAAACATTGATGTCATTAACACTGATGTAAAAATGTCAAAAAATGAAATATCGATGTCATTAACACTGATGTAAAAATGTCAAAAAATGAACTATCTATGTCATTAACACTGATATAAAAAATGTCAAAAAATGAAATAGCGATGTCATTAACACTGATGTAAAAATATCAAAAAATGAAATAGCGATGTCATTAACACTGATGTAAAAAATGTCAAAAAATTAAATAGCGATGTCATTAACACTGATGTAAAAATGTCAAAAAATGAAATAGTAATGTCAACACTGATGTAAAAATGTCAAAAAATGAAATATCGATGTCATTAACACTGATGTAAAAAATGTCAAAAAAAGAAATATCGATGTCATTAACACTAATGTAAAAATGCCAAAAAATGAAATATTGATGTCATTAACACTGATGTAAAAAAATGTCAAAAAATGAAATATTGATGTCATTAACACTGATGTAAAAATGTCAAAAAATGAAATATCGATGTCATTAACACTGATGTAAAAATGTCAAAAAATGAAATATTGATGTCATTAACACTGATGTAAAAAATGTCAAAAAATGAAGTAGCGATGTCATTAACACTGATGTAAAAATTTCAAAAAAAGAAATATCGATGTCATTAACACTGATGTAAAAATGTCAAAAAATGAAATATTGATGTCATTAACACTGATGTAAAAAAATGTCAAAAAATGAAATATCGATGTCATTAACACATGTAAAATGTCAAAAAAATGAAACATCGATGTCATTAACACTGATGTAAAAATGTCAAAGAATGAAATATCAATGTCATTAACACTGATGTAAAAATGTCAAAAAATGAAATATCGATGTCATTAACACTGATGTAAAAATGTCAAAAAGTGAAACACAGACAGTGACTTTGTATGTTCCAAGGATTAAACTCAGGGCAGTCAAAACCAAAAGCAAGTGCTTTGCCAGGCCCTCTACACCCCTACCCACTTCAAATTATATATACTAACCTGGAGACCTCCACACCCCAGTACCCACATCTGATTATATATACTAATCTGAGACCTCCACACCCCCATACGCAATTCCAGTCATATATAGTAACCCTGAGAACTCCACATCTCAGTACCCACTTCAAATTATATATACTAACCCTGACACCTACACACCCCAGTACCCACTTTTAATTATTTACAAAAACTCTGAGACTTCCACACCCGAGTACCCAGTACCCACTTTTAATTATTTACAAAAACTCTGAGACTTCCACACCCGAGTACCCACTTTCAATTATATATACTAATCCTCAGACCATCACACCTCTGCACCCACTTCTAACTATATATAATAACCCTAAGACCTCCACATCCCCGTACCCCCTTTTAATTATATATACTAACCCTGAGACCTCCACATTCCCATACCCACTTCTAATTATATATATACTAACGCTGAGACCTGCACACCCCCTACCCACTTCTAATTATATATACTAACCTTGGGCTCTCCACACACCCATACCCACTTCTAATTCTACATACTAGCCCTGAGACCTCCACACCCCTGTACCCAACTTTAATTATGCATACTAACCCTGAGACCCCCACATCCCTGTATCCACTTCTAATTATATATACTAATCCGAAGAACTGCACACCCCCACCCACTTGCAATTATATATACTAACCTCCATACCCTGTACCCGTTCTAATTATTTATACTCACCCTGAGACCTCCACACCCCCATACCCATTTCTAATTCTATATACTAACCTTGAGACATCCACACCCCCGTACGCACTTATAATTATATATACTAAGCCCGGAGACCTCCACACACCCATACCCAATTCTAATGATATATACTAACCCTGAGACCTCCAAACCCCCTATATCCAGTTCGAATTATATATACCAACCCTGAGACCTCCACACACTCTTACTGACTTCTAATTATAAATACTAACCCTGAGACCTGCACACCCCTGTACCCACTTCAAATTATATATGGTAACCCTGAAAACCCCACAATACCGTACCCACTTCTAATTTTATATATATATATATATATATATATATATATATATATATATATATATACTAACAAAGAAAGCTCCACACCCTCGTACCCATTTCTAATTATATAGACTAACCCTGAGACCTCCACACCACCGTACCTACATCTAATTATATATACTAACCCTGAGACCTCCACATCACCGTACCTACATCTAATTATATATACTAACCTAGAGACCTCCACACCACCGTACCTACATCTAATTATATATACTAACCCTGAGACCTCCACACCACCGTACCTACATCTAATTATATATACTAACCCTGAGATCTCCACACCACCATACCTACATCTAATTATATATACTAACCCAGAGACCTCCCCACCCCCATATCCACTTCTAATTATATATACTAACCCTAAGACCTCCACACCTCCGTATCCATGTCTAATTATATATATACTAACTTGAGACCTCTACATCCCCACATCCACATCTCATTATAAATATTAACCTAATATGTCCACACCCCTGTTCCCACTTAAGATCACATATACTAACCCTGAGTCCTCCACATCCCCGTACCCACTTCTAATTATATGTACTAACCCTGAGACCTCCACACCCCCATACCCAATTTTAATTATATATACTACCTTGAGGCCTCCACACCCATGTACCAAATTCTAATCATATGTACTAACCCTCAGACCACCACACGACCGTACACACTTCTAATTCTATATACTAGCCCTGAAAACTACATGCCCCATATCCACTTCTAATTATATATACTAACCCTGAGACCTCCACATCCCCGTACCCAATTCAAATTATATACACTAACCCTGAGACCTCAACACATCTGTACCCACTTCTAATTATATATACCAACTCAGAGACCTGCATACCCCTGTTACGGCCCTACACTGTCCCAGTAATCAAGGAGCGTCAGTCCCCACCACTAACACCAGTGAGGGACTTGCACATTGGGAGGATGACTAGTACACAGCTAGTACAAGAGTACAAGAGAAACAGCTCTTGTACTCACTTTCCTCACTTATCTAGAGGAAAATAGGTTTTTATTCAGGCATGTCCAAGGGTCAGCTCCCAGTATTCTCTCTATCTGATGAATCTGGGCCTCTTGGGACAATGTAGAAATTGCCTCATGTACACAGACAACCCTCTCCTCCTACCATCCAACACTACAACCTGTGAGAGATGCACTTATCTAGCCAAACTGGAGGTAAAGCTCTCTCCAAACAAGACTGAACTTGACAGTCAAGAGGAGAAGATAAGCACTTGACAACAGCACACTCATCACATAGTCTCACTAAATCTACACCACCAAAATCCACACACAGAAACACAAAAACATTCGCAGAGGCTCTCAATAATAATCTGCTCAAGCAGCAGAGACCTCCAAAGTAGAAATGAAAGCAACCTCCACCCCCCCAACACAACCCAAATGACACATAGCCCGCAGACTTAGTGTGCCACTCAACCACAGTCAATAAGGCAAAACAATGTACCCAACACACTAGTCATAGGCAACTCTATAGTCAGGCACACTGATGTCCCACTCACCAGGCTAAACAAGGAGAAGGTTACTGTCAGCTGCCTGTTGGGTGCCAGGATCCGCCACATAACCCATGTACTCAGGTCCACAACAAGTACAAATATGACTCTGTCATTGTCCATGTTGGTTTGAACGACCTGAGACATACCTCCCTGGACTACATGAAAAAAGACATGGAAGAGATCTCCGATCTTGTAGCCCAGGCAGGCATGACCCTAGCCCTGAGTAGCATTCTGCCATCACCCAGAATGATGCCGCAGTACAAGGACAAAATTATTGACTTCAACAATTGGCTAAGCTTCCAGTGCCATTCTAAAGGGATCCAGTATCTGTCTGCCTGGGATGACATGGTCAACAGACCATGATGCTTTGCCAGAGATGGCCTGCACCTGTTACCCCCTGAGATTCCAGATACTGGCTAAGGTTCTTGCCACACCTATAGTGCTTTTTTAGGCAAGGTTCAAATGACAAATTCACCACTGTAACAGGAACAGGCAAGCAAAAACTGAGGGTGATGCTACTCAATGCTAGAAGTCTAAATCTCAAAATGCACTCACTCGAGGCACTCCTTAAAATGGAGAACATTGCTATTTGTGCAGTGACTGAGACCTGGTTCAAGGCTCCAGAGAGCACCCCTGCACTACCAGGCTATGACTCATACCACACTTTTTGGCCATGTAACCTGGACCGGAACACCAAAGGCAGAGGTGTGTCCATATTGATTAAGGATATCCATACCTCCAGGCTAGTTGCTCAGCATAATGCAGCCGAGGTTATCCAAGTGCAACTAACTCTGGGCAAAACTGCAACCCAAATTGTAGCTTGCTACAGATCACCCACCATGCCCCAGGATTCCCACTCCTCTTTTCTTGATGTACTAGAAAATATTAGGGTTCAACCAAACACCCTAATAATGGGTGATTTCAACTATCCCACCATTAACTGGAAAAACTACTCATGTACCAACTCCTTCGCTCAACGCTTTCTGGAATTCATAAAGTCCAATGCCCTGGATCAACTTATCCACACCCCCACCAAGGGAAACAATATCCTAGATCTAGTCATTACCAATATGAGTGACCGGTGTTCCACACCTGAAGTCAACGCCTCATTGGTCTGAGCCAACCATAAGCTAATAACCCTAGATATCCACATCCTGCCTCCACCCCCCATTAAGGAAACCATGGTAAAAATTTTCTCCAAAGCCAACTTCATGCTTCTTAAGACAGAAGTGGTGAACTTCATGACACCCATGCATATGGACAATACAGTTATGAATACTGAATCCTACACAATTGCACTTTATAAGCACTTACATGAGTGCATGGATCGTGCTATCCCAAACAGAACCAAGATGCTATCCTCCAAAAAAAGGAAGCCAATCTGGTGGTCCCCTGCCATAAACAAACTGTACAACAGAAGGAAGAAACTCTTGCAAAAGAGAGTAAAATCCCACGAGTGGAGGAGCTCCCTGATCAGCCTCAGTAAGAAGCTGCGATCCCTGATAAAATCCTCCAAAGCTAGTTATGAAAACAAAATTGCCACTGATTCTAAAGACAACCACAAAGCATTCTATAGCTATGTCAAGAATCTCAATGGCAACACTCAGATCTGCTCTGAGTTACAGCACAATGGCACTAAGTATACAGACCCAACTGATATTGCCAACATCCTGACAGATAGGTTCAGTGCTAACTTTTCCCCCCTCTCACCCCCTAAAAAGCCCATCTGTATACCGGAAGAATGCAAAGTTCCTGTAATCACAGCTGCACAGGTAAAAACCACACTCTCCAAAGCCAAAAACACAGCATCCATGGGACCAGACAACATCCCAGGCTGCATTCTACACAAACTACAGAACGAACTGGCACCCCACCTAAGTACCATGTTCAATCATAGCCTCACCTCAGGCTTTGTGCCTGCTGAATGGTGTACAGCAATGGTTATCTCACTCCACAATGAGGGAGCCACAATGGACCCCGGGAACTACCGCCCCATTAGCCTGACGAGCCTGGTCTGCAAGGCCATGGAACGTATCATCATGGAACTTATAAACAAAGACATTGGTAATCTCCAAACTCTGGACCCCACCCAGTTTGGGTTTGTAAAAGGCAGATCATGTCTCCTAAACCTGATAGACTTCTTTGAAGCAGTCATCAAAGCCATAGACAAGGGTAAGGTGGTTCACACAGCCTATCTAGATCTTGCCAAGGCTTTTGACACCATCCCCCACTCTGGAATTATAGATAAACTGACTAAACTAGGTATAAATCCCTATGTCACAAGATGGGTTGCCAACTGGCTCACTGACAGAACCCACACTGTAAAAGTAGCAGACTCCAAATCCGACTTCAGACCAGTGACAAGTGGAGTATCACAGGGTTCAGTCCTGGGTCCTCTCCTGTTTGGTATCTACTTCTCTGAAGTACAGACTAACACAGAAGGTCTTTGGCTAACAAAGTTTGCAGATGACTGCAAACTAGGAGCCATAATCGAAACTCCTAACGATGTGGACATCCTGCAAAAGGGCCTCACTGAGACAGATGCCTGGTGTCAAAGCCATGGCCTCAAGCTCAATGCCAAAAAGTGCATTGCCATCCCCTTTGGTAAAAACTCTGTACCCATGAACTACAACATAGGCCATAGTATACTTAACACCGAAAGTGTGATAAGAGACCTTGGGACACAGGTGGACAGTAGTCTCTCCTTTGATAATCACATTGCCACAGTAGTCAGGAAATCCTTCTGCATGGCATACCTCATCACAAAAGGTTTCTCATCCAGAAAAAAAGAGGTCACTGTTCCCCTCTACTCATCACTCATTAGACCCATTATAGAGTACAACACCCCTTTTGGTATGTACCTCACAAGACATCTACAACAACTGGAAAGTCCGTAGAAATACCTCACAAAGAGGATTACCAGCCTCAAACAGATGCCCTATGCAGACCATCTCAAAAAATGCCAGCTTTACTCCATCGCATATCACCTACTCAGAGGTGATCTCTGCCTAACATACAAAGCTATGTCAAACCCAGAGCTGCTGGACATGCTCCACTTAAAGAAATCCCAATCCCTCCGAGCTACACTCTCTAGGGACCTAAACCTTGTCACCACAATAAACAGAACATGCCGGAGGGATAGATTCCTGTTCCAGAGACTTCCCATACTCTGGAATAAACTACCTATCTATATCAAACAAAGCTCCTCATTAGCACTTTTCAAGAAAAATCTTGATGATTGGATGGGAAATAGGAAATTCACCCTAGGGATCACCTCTGTGGCTCTGCTCGACAGTGGCAGAGGAAAATAATTTTCTTGGGTAGCAAAAGCCAGGGTACCTTTTTGGCTGGGCTTGTATAGGCCCCAGGGCCGATAGCCTAGTACCTACCTATGAACCTATGAACCTATGAACACACACAGTAAAGAATCATTTCCCTTAAGAGCACACAGAGATCACAGTCAGTCTGGGGCTGTTTTTTCCCTCTCCCTCCAGATCCCCAATAAGACTCCCCACTGACACAGCTATAGGGTTAAGTTCTCAGCCGAGTGATCAAGTCAAAACCTCCAGAACCCCCTCTGTCCAACCAGTGCTTCATGTCCCTGCCCAAGTAACTGACACACACACATACACACACACACACACACACACACACACACACACACACACACACACACACACACGCGCACACACACACGCACACACACACTTTGAGATTTGATTTATATACAAACACACAGACACTCCTGGGGAAGGCTGGCACAGGTTCAATAGCTATGCCCCCTTCTGCACAGACTATATGGTAGTACTAGCTGCCTCAAGCAACTCTTATCAGCTACTATAAGTCCCTTCCCAAAGGGTTACCCATTTTACTGTGCAATGTTACTATTATCCAAATGGTAAGTGTGACCAAATTAAGGCTATTCAAGACTGGCCTGTACAGTGTCCCCAAATACATGTGAAAGTGCTCTAAGAGCTTAAATATCTCTAAACAAAACAGCCCAATTAAAATGGTTTAAATATATTTAATAATAAATAATAAAAACACAAGACAATACTCAATAACTCAACACAGTGACAACAGAGGTCAGAATCACATGAAATATTTTAAAATAACATGCATGACAGTCTTACATAAATATAGAAAACATCTAGACTGATCTTTCTATATTACTATCTGTCTCCAAGAGAGATACTAAGATCTAAGTCTTACTTACAGAGCAAGACAAGTACAGATGAGAAGTGCTGAAGATGGATGTGTTCAAATCCAAGACAAGATACAAAATGCACAGACTTTCTCTCTGAGATAGTTCTTAAATTAATAAAACACATTACTGTTGGGTTAGCTAGAGGACATCTCTATGTAACACCTGCCTCTAGTTCCCAGGCTAAACAGATACCAACTGAATTTAACATGTCTCTATGAAAAATATTTATCTCTTGGAAGCTGACACTTATCTCTTAGAAGCTTGCCTGAAACTGGAAGTCGCAAAACAATTAACACTTTGACATTTTAAACCTAGTAATTAGTTTTGTCTTAAGACAATAGAAAGAAACTCAAGCTGTATACATTCTGTCTTCTAGCTGTGGTAAACACAGTCTTAAAACGTTTTACTTATTTTCTCAGAGTTTGCAAGTTAACTCTGTCACAATTTCTACTATGACAACAATCATTTGCACAAGCATAAAGTCCATATACATTTCTACTCTTTTCCAGCAGGGTGCACTGTAGTTACATTTTTGAAGCTCAGCACATAACATACAGGTTACTTACATTTGCAGACAAGCCGATGGATCATATTAATATTTACAATGACATAGAATTATTTACAAAATTCTAGCTATCTGGGCTAGCAGCCTTCACAACCCCCATACCCAGTCCTAATTATATATGCAAACAGTGACACATCTACACCTTGTACCGACTTCTAATTCAGTATAATAACCCTGACACCTACATGCCCATGTACCCACTTTTAATTATCTATACTAACCTTGAGACCTGCACACCCCCATACCCATTTCTAATTATGTATACTAAACCTGACACCTCCACACCCTGTACCCACTTTTAATTCAATATACTAACCTTGACACCTACACATCCCGGTAGCCACTTCTAATTATCTATGCAAACCCAGAGATCTGCACAACCCCACCCACTTGTAATTATATATACTAACCCTGATACCTCCATACCCTGTACCCAATTCAAATTATTTATACTAACCCTGAGACCTCCACACCACTGTAACCACTTATAATTATATATACTATCATGAGACCTCCACATACCTGTACCCAATTCTAATTATATATATATATATATATATATATATATATATATATATATATATATATACATATATATATATATATATATATATATATATATATATGTATACTAATCCTGAGACCTCCGCTCTCCCTTACGCAATTCTAATTATATATATGCTAACCTGGAGACCTCCAAACCCCTGTACTCGGTTCTAATTATATATATACTAACCCTGACACGTCCACACCCCTGTACCAACTTCTAATTATATATACTAACACTGAGACCAGAACACCTCTGTACCAACTTCCAATTATATATACTAACCCTGAGACTTCCACACCCCCATAGCCACTTCTAATTATATATACTAACACTGAGACCACCACACCTCTATACCTACCTCTAAGTATATATACTAACCC
This sequence comes from Protopterus annectens, assembly GCF_019279795.1. NCBI lineage: Eukaryota > Metazoa > Chordata > Ceratodontiformes > Protopteridae > Protopterus > Protopterus annectens. The sequence goes on along the minus strand of NC_056744.1, from coordinate 321,265,598 downwards.
TGAAACCTCCACACTCTCATCCCTACTTCTAATTCTATATTCTAATCTTGAGACCTCTACACCTCATACCCACGTTTAATTATATATACTAACACTGAGACCTTCACACTCCCATACCAACTTCTCATTTTTATATACATATATATTTTTATATATATATATATATATATATATATATATATATATATATATAATATATATATATATATATATATATATATATATATATATATATATATATATATATACTAACCCTCAGACCTCCACACCCCTGTACCCTTGTACCCACTTGTAATTATGTATACGAACCCTGAGACCTCCATACCCTCTACCCACTTACTGGACCCCTAGTATAAACAGGCTTTACAATAGAAGAAGGAAACTAATATCCAAAAATAAGTAGGAACACGCTCAGCAGAAGAAAAATAATCCCTTACTAGTCTAAACAAACAAATCAGAGATCTGGTCAAGTACTCAAAATCAAATTATGAAGCAAAAATAGCTTCTCTAGCCAAGGTAAATCACAAAGTGTTTTTAACTACATCTGAAATCTTAAGGGGAATACCCAGCTATACACAGAGCTGATTGTGGATGGCACCACCCATACTCAACCAAAGGAAATAACCAACCTGTTAGCTGACAGAGTCTGATCAAACTTCACCCCCCCATTCCCATCGGTTGGCCCCCAAATTATACCTGCCACCACTCTTCAGCCTATTATCTCAAATCAGCAGGTCATTTCTGTGCTCTTTAAGGCTAAAAACATAGCATCAGTGGCCCCAGACAGCATCCCAGGTTGCTTTTTAAATAACTTAAAACATTGCCTTGCAGATCCACTTGAATACCTATTTAATGCCAGCCTCCAGACAGGCTATGTTCCAACAGAATGGGGGACAGCAACTGTCATCCAGCTGCACAAGGGGGACCATCAAACAACACAGGGAATTATAGACCCATAAGCCTGACTGGCCTGATCTGTAAGGCCATGGAAAGAATCATCATGGGCCTTATCAACAATAAAAAAAGTAATCTCCACACTCTGGACCCAACCCAGTTCAGATTCACTAAGGGTAGGTCATGTTTGTCAAATCTGGTTGACATCTTCGAGAAGGTTACCAGGGCCATGGATGAGGGAAAGACTGTGCACTCCATCTATCTTGAATGGCCAAGGCATTTGACAAAATTCTCCACTCAGGTATTATAGAGAAACTCACTCATCTGGTTATAAACCGCTACATCACCAGGTGGGTAGTCAAATGGCTCTCCAGCAAGACACATATTGTCAAAGTGGGTAAATTCACCTCTAGCAAGAGGCCAGTCACCAATGGAGTACTGTCTGTACTAGGCCCTCTCCTGTTTGGTATTTATTTCTCAGAACTCAAAGAAAACAAACATGGCCTCTGGCTGACCAAGTCTGTGTATGACGGCAAACTGGGGGCAATCAGTAAAACCAAGAACAATACTGATATATTGCAGAAAGGATTAAGGCAGAGAAATTATTGGTGCCAGAGCCATTGATTGAAACTAAATGCAAAAAAAAAATGCATAATTATTCCCTTTAGGAAAGCAAATACCCCAGCTAATTACAATATAGACAGCACCCCCCCCCCAAGTGTAGACCTAGTGGTACATGATCTAGGTACTCAGATTGATAGTAATCTGAAGTTTGACCACCATGTGTCCACAGTGGTAAGAAAGTCCTTGCATGTGGCACAACTTATAAGTAAGGGTGCGGCATCCAGATCAAAGGATGTTATAATTCCATTGTACTCGGCTCTCATCAGACCAATAATAGAGTACAATGCACCCTTTTGCATGTACCTCACTAGACATCTGCAACAGCTGGAGAGTTTTCAGAGCTTTCTCATTGGGACGATGCAGGGGATAAAAAATACGTCCTACACAGAAAGATTGATAGCACCATCACTGTATTCTGTCACCTTTCGACTACTAAGGGGCAATTTATGTCTGGCATACAGGGCAGTCTGTGAACTGGCCCTGATGGAAATGTTACACATTCATAAATCAAACTGCACAATGGTCACTCATTCCAGGGATCTTAGCTAAGCCTCTGACATAAATAAAACATGGAGAGAGAGAGAGAGAGAGAGAGAGAGAGAGAGATCTGTTTCTCAGAAACTAAACCTTCTCTGCAACAAGTATCCTATTCATGTGAAACAGAGCCATACCCTGACCCTCTTCAAGGGCAACCAAATCAATGGATGGATAATTCTAAATTTACTCCTGGGGTGGTACCCATTTCCTTCATGGACAGAGGCAGTCATTATTAAATACCAACACAGGATACCTCTGTGAATTACTCCTGGGGTGGTACCCATTTCCTTCATGGACAGAGGCAGTCATTATTAAATACCAGCACAGGATACCTCTGTGAATTACCCCTGGGGTGGTACCCATTTCCTTCATGGACAGAGGCAGTCATTATTAAATACCAGCACAGGATACCTCTGTGAATTACCCCTGGGGTGGTACCCATTTCCTTTATGGACAGAGGCAGTCATTATTAAATACCAGCACAGGATACCTCTGTGAATTACTCCTGGGGTGGTACCCATTTCCTTTATGGACAGAGGCAGTCATTATTAAATACCAGCACAGGATACCTCTGTGAATTACTCCTGGGGTGGTACCCATTTCCTTCATGGACAGAGGCAGTCATTATTAAATCTGTGAATTACTCCTGGGGTGGTACCCATTTCCTTCATGGACAGAGGCAGTCATTATTAAATACAGGCACAGGACACCTCTGTGAATTACCCCTGGGGTGGTACCCATTTCCTTCATGGACAGAGGCAGTCATTATTAAATACCGGCACAGGACACCTCTGTGAATTACCCCTGGGGTGGTACCCATTTCCTTCATGGACAGAGTCATTATTAAATACCAGCACAGGATACCTCTGTGAATTACCCTGGTGGTACCCATTTCCTTCATGGACAGAGGCAGTCATTATTAAATTGGGACACCTCTGTGAATTACCCCTGGGGTGGTACCCATTTCCTTCATGGGCAGAGGCAGTCATTATTAAATACAGGCACAGGACACCTCTGTGAATTACCCCTGGGGTGGTACCCATTTCCTTCATGGACAGAGGCAGTCATTATTAAATACAGGCACAGGATACCTCTGTGAATTACTCCTGGGGTGGTACCCATTTCCTTCATGGACAGAGGCAGTCATTATTAAATACCGGCACAGGACACCTCTGTGAATTACCCCTGGGGTGGTACCCATTTCCTTCATGGACAGAGGCAGTCATTATTAAATACCAGCACAGGATACCTCTGTGAATTACTCCTGGGGTGGTACCCATTTCCTTTATGGACAGAGGCAGTCATTATTAAATACCAGCACAGGATACCTCTGTGAATTACCGACAGAGGCAGTCATTATTAAATACCAGCACAGGACACCTCTGTGAATTACCCCTGGGGTGGTACCCATTTCCTTCATGGACAGAGGCAGTCATTATACACCTCTGTGAATTACCCCTGGTGGTACCCATTTCTTTCGGACAGAGGCAGTCATTTAAATACCTCTGTGAATTACTCCTGGGTGGTACCCATTTCCTTCATGGACAGAGGCAGTCATTATTAAATACCAGCACAGGATACCTCTGTGAATTACCTCTGGGGTGGTACCCATTTCCTTTATGGACAGAGGCAGTCATTATTAAATACCAGCACAGGATACCTCTGTGAATTACCCCTGGGTGGTACCCATTTCCTTCATGGGCAGAGGCAGTCATTATTAAATACCAGCACAGGATACCTCTGTGAATTAGGGTGGTACCCATTTCCTTTATGGACAGAGGCAGTCATTATTAAATACCAGCACAGGATACCTCTGTGAATTACCCCTGGGGTGGTACCCATTTCCTTCATGGACAGAGGCAGTCATTATTAAATACCAGCACAGGATACCTCTGTGAATTACCCCTGGGGTGGTACCCATTTCCTTCATGGGCAGAGGCAGTCATTATTAAATACAGGCACAGGACACCTCTGTGAATTACCCCTGGGGTGGTACCCATTTCCTTCATGGACAGAGGCAGTCATTATTAAATACAGGCACAGGATACCTCTGTGAATTACTCCTGGGGTGGTACCCATTTATTAAATACAGGCAGGGACACCTCTGTGAATTACCCTGGGGGTACCCATTTCCTTCATGGACAGAGGCAGTCATTATTAAATACCGGCACAGGACACCTCTGTGAATTACCCCTGGGGTGGTACCCATTTCCTTTATGGACAGAGGCAGTCATTATTAAATACCAGCACAGGATACCTCTGTGAATTACTCCTGGGGTGGTACCCATTTCCTTCATGGACAGAGGCAGTCATTATTAAATACCAGCACAGGATACCTCTGTGAATTACCCCTGGGGTGGTACCCATTTCCTTTATGGACAGAGGCAGTCATTATTAAATACCAGCACAGGATACCTCTGTGAATTACCCCTGGGGTGGTACCCATTTCCTTTATGGACAGAGGCAGTCATTATTAAATACCAGCACAGGATACCTCTGTGAATTACTCTTCATGGACAGAGGCAGTCATTATTAAATACAGGCACAGGACACCTCTGTGAATTACTCCTGGGGTGGTACCCATTTCCTTTATGGACAGAGGCAGTCATTATTAAATACAGGCACAGGACACCTCTGTGAATTACCCCTGGGGTGGTACCCATTTTCTCATGGGACAGAAGTCAGTGGTACCCATTTCCTTCATGGACAGAGGCAGTCATTATTAAATACCGGCACAGGACACCTCTGTGAATTACCCCTGGGGTGGTACCCATTTCCTTCATGGACAGAGGCAGTCATTATTAAATACCAGCACAGGATACCTCTGTGAATTACTCCTGGGGTGGTACCCATTTCCTTCATGGACAGAGGCAGTCATTATTAAATACCAGCACAGGATACCTCTGTGAATTACCCCTGGGGTGGTACCCATTTCCTTCATGGACAGAGGCAGTCATTAT
>NC_056744.1:321253083-321255583 GCF_019279795.1 Protopterus annectens | reverse complement strand
TAGATTTCATCAATATATATATATATATATATATATATATATATATATATATATATAATAGAAAGGGAGAGAGATATCAACTTTTTCTATGACAAAATGATGTTTATCAAACATTTAGATAGGCATTTCTGAGGAAAGTAAAGCCTCTCCCAAACCTCATAGGGAAAGTTACTTTTTAAGTACGTCAGGTAATCAGCCCTGTTGTAGTGGATGCATATGAGACAAAAGTACATATATATATATATATATATATATATATATATATATATATATATATATATATTTATATTGTTGACATCTGAATGAAAATGTCACTGTCGATCAAACAACTATTTATTTGTTTAATTAAAATTTATACCATCCCATTTGATGAGCTGTGTTGCCAACCTACAAACATGTTTTGGGACAAAAGATAGTGCCAACAAGGAAATGACTGCATTATGTTTTATCTTTTGCCCTTTTATTTGTCAGATGTGCATGTGTGTGTGTGTGTGTGTGTGTGTGTGTGTGTGTGTGTGTGTGTGTGTGTGTGTGTGTGTGTGTATAGATAAATAGATAGACAGACAGACAGATAGCTATTCATATAAAGGTATAACTCAAAAAGGTTAATACTGATTTGGCTGAAAAGTTTTTTGACGATGTAAAAATGAGAGAATATATAAATGAGTGAATCCTCATTTGTGTGAGTCATGTATGGCTGACTTTAGCTTTTATTGATGCTTGGAGCTTTTCCCCTGGCCTCTGATGAAGCAACTTTGCAAAGCAAGTTGAACTAAACCATCTCTCTCTCTCGCTATAGATATATATATATATATATATATATATATATATTTATTTAGATATGTACGTATGTATTAGGGGTGCAGCTAGTAAATTCTTACTGTTACACTCCATCTACCCAGCATTTAAAAATGATAATATCACTTGAGCTGTTGTACCCCCACCTTAATATGTGTAACATTTTCAGCTGCTCAGTCAAAAACTATTATAGATGGTTTTCCAACCGTTTCATAGGAACCCAAATTTAACAATTGGTGGTCAATTGATTGATCTAAAGAAATTCCCTTTAATCATGGAGTTAACTGTACTCGATTTATATCCTTTTCTAGGAGTACCAGTGCAGGATATTTTAAAAGAAATAGAACTCCCTATTTCTTATTTAATTATAGTAAGACAGCTAAAAGACTTGGTTATAAACTATTTTAACAACTTTGAAATGAAAGGGGAAGATTTAATCATTTCTCGTAATCTATGGGAAGCGTTGTTGCAGGATAGAAAATATATAACCGCAGCATATAAATTGATAAAAGAGAGGAAGCATAATAATTATATTCTTTTATCGAGTTACTGGAGAGAGAAATTGATATTCCCAGACGACAATAAGATATTGGAGGCATTTAAATTAACATTAAAGTCCGTATCCCTTCAGAAATTGGTATTTACACAGCTGATGATATTTAACAATGCATACTATACTCGTCTCACTTTGCACAAATTTGATGCGAAGAATTCACCCATATGCCCACATTGCTTTGATCAGACAGCAGATTTGCTTCACATGTTCTGGTGTTGTAAGTGCATTTATAAATTGTGGAATTCATTAAAATTGCAGTTACAAAAAATGGGTTACCAAAATTCAACACTCTCTTGGGAGTTTATGATTCTTCATATTCCCCCGGAGAATCTAAATAAATCAAAAACGATTGTAATTATGAATATTTGCCTATTAATGAAATTATATATAGCCACAAATTGGTTGAACCCAGCCCAGACATCGTGGGAAAATTTCAGATTGTTGGCAGTAAAACACATCTTAGCGCATAAACTGTTAATTAGTGACCACAAGAAAAATATCAACAACATAAAAATCTGGGAGCAAATTTTTAATATTATTTTGGCTTAAGAGGTTACTATCCACCTTTTCTCGGGAACCAGAATATAGTCTAAATCAACCTTAGATTAGATAGAGAATGTACAGAAAAGACAGATTGTTGGCTTGGATTTGTTAATGTTGAATTTTTTTTTTTTTTATTTTCCTTTTGATTGTTAGTGCTGTACCTTTGATCAATACACGAGGTTGATATATATGTGAAATTAACCAATGGAAGCATCTTGTATATATTGTATATAATGTGTGAATTTGTAATATGGTTGTGAAAAATAATAAAAAATGATTATTGAAAAAAAAAAAAAAACTATTATAGATATAGTTTTTAGATTTGTAATCCTCTCTATAACCAAGCTATAGATGTGATTTTAGAGGCATTAATCTAGATGCTTATAGAAGGGTGGCCACGGTGGTGCAGTGGTTAGCATTGCCGCCTCACAGCAAGCGGTTCTCCGGTTCAATCCTCGGCTGGGGTGCCTTCTGTGCAGAGTCTGCATGTCCTCCCTGTGGTTGCGTGGGTTTCCTCCGGGTGCTCCGGTTTCCTCCCACATTCCAAAGACATGCTGCAGGTGGTTTGGACACTCTAAATTGGCCCTAGGTGTGTGTGTGAGT
>NC_056744.1:321213083-321248083 GCF_019279795.1 Protopterus annectens | reverse complement strand
ACCAGAAAGATCATGCCTGTAGATTGCAGCTGTTGCGACGCGAGGCAGGTTAGTAATACTCTTGCATGAATTGTCATAGGAAATAAATCTAAAAGTATTAGTAAGTTAATTGCCTGTATAAAACCTGTATTGTTTAAGGCATGTACTGCATACACCAGAGAATATGGCAGGAAGAGTATCATATAGGTTGTTTGTAAATAAAAGCATAATAGCCTGACAATAAAGGTCTAACTGCTGGCCTGCATGTGTTTACTCTGGTATCATATGGTAATGTAGAGTTGCAATCTCATAATAGTACTGTTGTATTAAGCACTGTCACCCACACTGTGCTACATAAATAAAATGTGTAGGAATGTCTGTATATGACAGTTGTAATCACAAGAGGTCATATTGTACAACTGAGAGAGATTTAGACAGAAAACAGAGAAAAGATAGACAACATAATCCAAATAGCACACTCAATTGAGACATGAACGGTTGTATTTTTAGCACACACAGCCATGGTTTGAATCCTGGGAGTGGTAGTAGGCTGTATGCAGACTCATACCCCACAACTGTACAGATATGTCCAGAATATCCAGTAAATTGGCCCATATCTGCTGCCTGTCACCCTGTTCCCCTGGCAAATCAGTGGGATGATCCCAGACATTTAGGCAACAGACATCTATAAGAACAAACCTGTCACTCTAGCAACTCCCCAAAATGTTATGAGAGTAATACGCCAAGTATGTCCCATCTCCACCCCCCCCCCACCATGTTGTCAACCTGTGACCAGAGTGTGTGCAGTAACAGAGTGAGACGTATGTGCATAATACTAATGTGAAATCTGGTAATATGTATGGCAACATTCAGGTAGTGCTAACAAATATTGCCCCCACAGGTCTGTCAGATACGAAAACTGTGCCCAGAAATAAAAGATTGATATCCTGGACTGGTACTGTTTACTCTGGTATTGTATGGCATTGTTAGTGTTGCAGCTGCTCTGAATAATAAGGTATTACTCATCACTGTCACCCACACTGTGCTACATAATAAAACTGTCCAGGAAATCATGTATAAGAGTGTTGTAATTACAAGGTCAGATTGTAAAACCAGAGGAGAATTAGAGACAGAAATCAGACAAGAGATACACAGCAATATCTATATAGCACACTCAACTGTGATGGACACTGTTTTCTTTTTAGCAGACACAGCCATGGTTGGAATTCTGGGAGTGGTAGTAAGCTGCATGCAGAATCATACCCCACAAGTGTACAGAACTTCTCAAAATGCCCAGTTAATTGGCCCATATCTGCCAGCTGTTACCCTGTCCCCCTGGCATATCAATGTGATAATCTCTGACATGTAAGTAGCATTTCATGTCATATAACTGACTGTCAGGCTTGCACATATTTGGAAAATGTCAATGAAAACACACCTGTCATTGTACAAATCACCAAAGGTTTAAGAGGGCAATAGTCAAAATATATCCCGGTTCACCTGCATGTGGTCAAGACATGCCCAGAATGTATGCAATAAGAGATGGACAGGTATGTGCATAACATCAACCTGGAATCTGGGAATATGTGTAGAAACAGTTAACAAACAATACCTCCACAGGTATACCAGGTAAGAAGTGTATACTGCAGGTAAAACTCAGTTCATGTATATATTTGTCTACATCCGTACCACTGTCCAAATTAAGGCCATAGGGTAGTGTACTAATACCTGTAAGGTACAGATCACAGCACTGACTAGGAAAGTAATGAGAACTACAGGAATATACTAGTTGTCAATTGACATCTTTCTCATCCCCACCATATTAGCAGCAATAAACTAAATACACAACTCAATCGGTATGTGCCCCATTAAATCTATTGTTGGAATATATGTCCTGTTGTTTGATAAATACTTAAATTTGTTCCTATGCATGTGCCATGTTGAAATACTCCCATATTGGTAGCATGCTGCCATCAATGTACCTGTATGCTGTTGTAATGGCCACTGTGGCTCCATATATGCATGTGCTCTGTTTGCTATGCAACTGTTCCATATCTGGTGTTTTGGGTTAATGGAAATATCTGTGCATGCTGTTATACCTAATCCTGGAATGTGTTGACTATTACTAAACTACATATGTTGTAAATTTGAATACCATAGTACATTTGGGATGGCCAGTCTCAGCAGACCCACGTGTCCCACCTCAGCTGGCCATGGCACCAGGCACCAGCACATGGGGGCCCACCCTGGGACTTCCTCATCTGCTGGTCTTGCACCACCTTCGGGTGGAACCGCCGCAGGGGATGGGGCTCGCCCCCCCTGGGAGTGGGCGTAAATAAGACACTGTCACCCATTGCCAGGTCCGGGGCGTGGTGCATAGTGAGCTCTGCAGGGAGTTTGGAGATCTGCTCTGCCAGCTTGAGGGCCATGTGTCACAACTAGAGGGTTGGCCTGGCCCTCCTATTCAGCCCCCAGCACATCTACCTTTGGGGCTGTGAAGGTGCAGTGGTGACTGCCCATGGGTGGGGACCTCAGTCCTACTGTATTCACTAGGGGGCTCATGGGCTTCCGATTTCCAAACACCCCTCCCTATCAAGGTGTTTACTCCCCACATGTGTCATATACCACCCCTGTATGCTGTCTTGTCTGTCTTGTCTGTTGTCCTACCCAACCTACCCCCCAAATATACCTACTATCCTTCCCCAACATCCCACTCTCACCTGAAAAGAAAAAAAAGGGCAATCTGTTCCAAATCTCACCCCATAAATAGCTGTCCATTTTGCACATGTGTCCACTGGGCACAAGTAATCTGGTCTAATTGGCTTCACAACATATTATTGTTGTTCTCACCCCTCTCTCAGGGGTTTGAGTGTCCAGATTTGTATCCAAATTCAGTGTATATGCAAAGCTGTTGCTGTAGAAGAAATGGGCAGCTATGGAACTTTCCTACACATGTTTTGCACATCCCTAGCTATTTTCCCTACTGTCTTTCCCTCTTTGTGCCCCTTTTTCACCACTTTCCTATCAACCCTTTTTCATTTCTTTTAAAAAAATTAGTGCGGGGGTAAGCAGGAGTAAGCACTTTTAAGCAGCAGTAAGCGGGTTTAAGCTTGTTTGCGCAGGAATAAGCAATGCCTACACAGGTTAAGCAATTGAGAAGCTAAATTAGTATAACAAACTGTACCCGGAAGTTAGCTGCTTACCTCCATGCAAACCCATGTAAACCAGCTTACAACTGCTTAAAAGTGCCTTAATCACTCTGTATCCAACAGTCCTTGTTCTGCCCAGCAATAAAATAAACAGCCTCTGCAAGGATAAAACCCAGGACCCTGCACACCATAGCCAAAGTGAATAACCACTAAGCCATGTCAAATATACATAGCCCTGATGTTTTCAGAAACATATCATCCAGCAGTCATTCAACAGTACAGGAAATGTATTTATACAGGTAGATCTATGTGTGTGTGTGTGTGTGTGTGTGTGTGTGTGTGTGTGTGTGTGTGTGTGTGTGTGTGTGTGTGTGTGTGTGTGTGTGTGTGTGTGTGTGTTGATATCTATCTCTCTCTCTCTCTATATATATATATATATATATATATATATATATATATATATACACACACACACACACACACACGCATATGCATATATCTATAGATATGTATGTATATATATATATATATATATATATATATATATATATATATATATAGATATATGTGTGTGTGTGTGTGTGTGTGTGTAAATACAGATATATATCTATAGATATAAAAGAGAACATAACAAATACATATATGGCCAAAGGCACCATTAATGGGGGTGAGGGTGCCCAAGCTAAATACGTCCTGTAAGTATTGATATCACCCCCACCCCCACAGCAAAATATATCTGCCCTGCAATACAATACCAACTGTTGCAAGTCCCATACCCAGGACCCGACACAGCATGGGCACAAGACATTAACAGTAATCCATCCCACCTGTATGATGTCAGGATGGTATCAATAACAAATCATGCAGTACATTCTGGCTACCATAGGGAATGTACAATGTGGAAGCAATAAACATTCCAAGGATACATATACGCACACACATATATGCAGATACATATACATACATATACATATATATATATATATATATATATATACAGATATATATGTAGCTACAAATACACACAGAGATATGTATAGGAACTTACATATTTAGAAGGTGCACACCATACTGAACAGCCAGTTTTCCTGCAGCTGCCACCTTATCAAATGGACAGTGTATGAGTCACCCATACAAAAGACAATTGTTGCCTGAAACATATACCCACTGAGCAGTCAAAGGATCTGACGCCACTCACAGGTTTGCATACATAGGAAAGTTTTGTTTGTGTACTGTCACAGTTGTATATGCCATGTCATATGGCTGTTTATACTTTGAAATACATACAAACTGATTAATGCAACTCTCAAGCAGATCATTTAATACCGTGATCTGAAAGCGTAACATATGCTGCTGTCCAGGCCAAGGCCTGCAAGTAGTACAACAGTAAAGACAGACTGGGCCGCAGGATAACAATCCATCCACAGTCAGTAATGCAGATGTATAGTCCAGCACTCTGTATGCAATCCCTAGGGGGAAAAGACATACGCTGACACAATGGGATGTATCTGTTACATAACAATGCATAACTGAAACCATTACAATCACACTGACAAACATAACAGTCTGTATGGCAGGAAACAGTAGGCCTGCATTTTCCCAAGGTGTAATGTGTGGTAATGTACATCCATATACCCTAAGGCAGCTTACTCCTGATTCCCTCACATGTTGTAATAGCCTAGGTTATTTATGGTGCATTCCTCCCCCCATAGACTGACGTACAGGGGCATATAACACTGTTACATACACTGACCTCTGGACTGCAGAAGGGCACACATGTATTGTGTAGATGAAGCCCACACATATATATGGACCCAACCCCACAATATGTGTGGGGGCCACAACAGCAGTGGAATGATGGCAGGAATGGCAGCATGACATAATCACAGGCCACTACATAGCAACCTCTTACTGCATGTCATATGGACAAAGCTTGGTATATAGGTGGTGGACAGAGGCCGGAACACAGGGCCATATGTGAAATAGTGTTGTTATACACTGAGCAAGTCGGTGTTACAGGATAGTCTGCAACATACCCTTAGTCAGGAATATGAAGTCAGAAACACAAATGTATGTAGCCATGTACTGACATAACTCAACACACACTGCCAGTGATATATCTAACACAAGACCTGTGTGGTGGACAGACAAAACATAACAGGCACACCTCTGGCCATCATGTGGATAGGCCCACAGTTGACAGCTATGCAGACAGACTGCATTCCATGTTAAACTAGTATGTACACACAAACCCTGTAACACTGGTGCTAGACAATGCATATAAAAACACTACTCACACTCTGTCGGTAGTTCTGGAACCTTATAAAATATGTAGATGGCCTGAGTCTGCAAGTCCTCTTGTAAGAAGTATTGCTACCTGCTGTCTGTAACACTGCTGCCCACACAAAGGAAGGATGTCCACCATACAGGGAAGGTAAAGGGACCATGCCCACCTGATGTAGGGATTTATAGTAGTGGGTTGCCATGATAGTGGTAATTGGAAGTACTACACAGCATGTTGCATGCAGGTAGCAAGTGGAGGACACTGATTGGTGCAGAGGCCATCACCTGATCATGTGCATCTCCTACAGAATCCATGTGCAATCTTATTCAAAGCAGCTCAATCCATTTACTGGTGAGAGTGTGTGTGAGAGAGAGAGGGAGAGAAACAAACAAACTAAGAAAGAAAGAAAGCAGGCAGCCTGAAGGCCAAGGCAAAGGAAAAATAAAACAAAATCTTAGAAGCAAACTACCAAGAACGGACCTCATTCCCACAACAGGTATGTGAAGTATATATGATGTAATTGACTATAGTATCTGGTCCATAATAATGGCATAGATGATGTGGACTGATTTATATGTGCCATCAGGTGTTGTTGTTGTAATGATGTTCAGCTGAGCAACTGCTATGGACAATAGAGTCTGTCTCTGTGGGTAATGGGCCATACCTGTCAACTTTGCAGAGCAGCACTGACTGACAGTGTGTGTTGTGTAATGGGAAGCATGTATATTACAGTGGCCAATAGCTGGTGGTGGAAGTAATGCCATAATGATGGATAGGTGGGTTCCAGAGACCACCACTTGCAGGATACAAGTTAACATGTAATGTAGCATGCTGAAATTCCATAGGTGTGTAATAGGCTTACCTGCAATCTGTCCCTATATATACCCCCCTAATAGGCTGTGTCCATATGTGGCACCTGTCTGTGTTGTAGCAAGGCAGAACAGTGCAGCTGTGCAGGAAGGAGAGTTAAAGATTGTGAATCTGCTGTCTGAATGTACCCCATATAGATATAGGTATGTATATTTATATATGTGTGTGTGTGTGTGTGTGTGTGTGTGTGTGTGTGTGTGTGTATATATATATATATATATATATATATATATATATATATAGATATATATATAGATATATATATATATGTGTGTGTGTGTGTCTACAGATATACAGACACCTATATGTATACATATATATGTATACATATATATATATATATATATATATATATATATACATATATATATATATATATACATATATATATATATAGATATATATATATATATATATACACACACATATATATACAACATAATATATATCTACACACACACACATATATATATATATATGTGTGTGTGTGTGTGTGTGTGTGTGTGTGTATGTCTACATATATACAAACACACACACACATATGTATATAAATACATGTCCCCTATATTTGCATCACAGTGCTGCATGCTATGTGTGAAGGAACATCATACATATCAATACACACGCATATATATATATATATATATATATATATATATATATATATATATATATATACAGCAATAAGTGTGTGCAACATGGACGATTATGTGACTTTTTGGACCACATTGCCCTTGTCTGTGAAGGTGAGAATGGGAATCTGGGGAAGGATAGCAGGTATATTTGTGGAGGTTGGTTGGGTTGGTAGATAGAGAGGACAGCCTGCAGGAGTGGTATATGACACATGTGGTGGTAAACACCCTGGATGGTGAGTTTACCTGTGATGTGGAAGCCCCATGAGCCCCCATATGGAAACAATGGGAACAAGGCCCCCAGCCATTGCCAGTCACAACAGCAGCATCATGGCCCTGAAGGTGCCTGGGTTGGAGGATGAGCAGGAGGAGCATGTGGACCCTGTGATTGTGTACTGAGGCCCTCAAGGTGCTGTAGCACATCCCCCAAGTATCTGTGAAGCTCACAATGCAACAGACCCTGGACCTGACCTTGGGTGACAGGATCATGTCTGTGTGCACCCCCGGGGGGACACCATCCCCTGATGTGGCCCCACCTGAAGGTAGTGCAGGACCAGTAGATGAGGAGGCCCCAGGGAGGGTCCCACAAGTGATGTGGCCTGGTAACATGGCCAAATGATGTGGGAAAGGTGATTCTGCTGGTAATAGTTCTGTAAACATGCTATTGTGTCACTGTTATAGAACATATGTGGGTAGTAATAGTCCACATAATCCCAGATCATATCCAACAGCATGCATATATATCCCTCATAACACATAACGACAGATGTGCAGCAATCACATAGCAAACAGACCATATGCATATATGGAACCATAGTGGCCCATACAATGTCATGCAGGTGAAATTGTCCATAACAGGCCAGTAATGATAGTGTCCCCACAGGGAACATGGCTACAAACACATAGCACAAACGTGGTACAATACGATAAATGTCCCAATGGTAGGTAAGCTGTAGCCATACCTATTGAGTTGTGTGAACAGTTTGTTGTCACAGATATGGTGGGGGGGCAGAGATGTGTATTAAGAACTACGGTAACCATGCTGTATGAGTTGCTCAGACCTGTTTCCATCTTTATGTCTTTCAGGCAAGATGTCACATGGCTGGTTACTGATGTATTCAGCAGATGAAAATGAGGTCATCATCAACCACCTGGTACAGCACTACCAGGTGCTGTTTGGAAGGACAGCCCATGAGCAGCAGGAGCGGACCACCCTGTGGAATGATCTAGTCCGCAGGGTCAATGATGCTGGCCTGCATAACTGTAGTTATGAGCAGGTCCAGCATCATTGCAGTGACCTGCTTCACAATGCCCACCAGTGTGCTGCTGCAGTCCAGGGGGATCACCTTGCAATGGGGGGGGGTCATGCCATCCATCCCCCCTGATACATGTTGAGGATCTCTTTGCCAACTTCGTGGCTCCTGCCTCCCCGCACATGTAGCAACTGGTGGAGACCATAGTGGAGGTGGGTGCTACCAACACACCAGTTGAGGAGCATGTAGGTAAAGCCACATGGCACATCAGTGCACTGTTGCTTATCCACCCACATCTGTACAGGTAGACCATGCATTTGTGAGATGACATATATATAGTCTGTGTAGTAGTAATAAACAGATGCGCATAAGCTGTAGTACTGTGAACTTGTACTGTTGATGTACTATAATGCTACACCCACTGTGTACCAATGTCACAGCTGTGGCTACTGACATCACATCTCTCACACTCTTATGTAGGTCTCCCTGGTAAACCACCAGGGCAGCAGGCTGTAGCTGGTGATATGGTTTATGTTTATGCTTGACAATACACTGGTCATGTAATGGCTATGGTATATTCCATGCACACATCTAACACACCTACCCATAATTCATGCCATACATGTTCATGGATTGTTGCTGTTAACTGAACTGCATCATGGTGGTCATCATGATGGTATATCTGACAGGTATGTCAGACACCTGCAATATAACTAACATCCTGTCATTGCAAAATGTGTCCACAGGGATGAACATAATGGTGATACAAATGGCTTACAGTAGGGACATGTGTGAAACATCACCCTTATACAGTGCTACAACAGTGTATATACCAGTATTACAATGGCAATTGTTACAGATCTACACTATGGCATATTATAATACAGTGGTACACAAGCCTTAAAACCTGCAATGTGGTCCCAACATGAGCAATGATTGTGTAATACGGAATTGTAGGTTAGGGCAGCGAATATGGGGAATACATACCTTCACAAACACTGGACGCATATGTATGCTCACACTCCAGATAAAATATAGTGGAAGCAGATGTTGACCTACTGGCTGCATGCATTTGTCATGGATATGCACCTTTCAGCAAGTGGACGTCCCCGATGTCACACCACATATTGGTCCACTGTCCAAGACATTTGGCCATCAAATGTGCACACTTACCTGCAACAGAGGCAGGTGTGGCTTGCACACATCTTACATGACATGGCATGGGCCCCATACCCAACAGGTAGCACCCATGAGCTGGACATGTAGCCATACCTCACCATTGCATATGCCATGGCAAACAGTGCAGACAGTCATTTATGTGGCAAGGATGTATGGGACAGGAATGATGTAGGAAATAAACAGATGGCCATCCAAGACAAATTATGTCACATGTAGCAAACTGGTCATGCGGGCTGCCCAGTAACATGCTACAACACTGAGGGGGTTGCGGGAATGTCTAGCAAGTACTGGTTGTGCAGTACCCATGTCAGAAATTGCCTGGACTCTGCAAGCATGTGGCCTATGGGTTAGGGTAATCAGATCTGACATTTGTACTACAGGAAACATCAGCCAGGCCTCCCTACAGGTAGTGTATGCATAACAGAAAAGGTTCCCAAAATCATGAGTTGCAATGTGTACTAGTGTACCATGACCATGTTGGAAACCTACAGACAGTATCACATAAGCTACATGTGCTACACAACCAATGTCTCACCTCACCTTAGGCCCACCATTCCCATCTGTACTGTATTGGTACCAGTGTACATCTGTATGTTTGCAAGTCAGTAGCTGGGACTAGACTGTTACACGTGGTGTGCAGTGTTTGGGACACTGCAAACTGACACATGTGTAGGCCATAGTTGTCAAGCATCTGCAAACAAGCTGAAGGTGGGTAGGGGGTGTCATTATGACACACCAGTGCACTGCAGCAGGGATTCTAAGGATGCTACGAATGGCTGTATCTGAACGCAGTCAGGTTCAGGAACTGTGGCAGATGTAACCCTGACTCCACAGCAATAGTGATGGCAGTTTGTGAACTGCAAAGGATGTGCACTTGAGTTGACCCTACAATCATGCAGAGTTGGGGGACATGTGTAGGGCAGACTGACCATATACTGGCAAATGCAGATGGCCTGTGCTAGTATACCTCTGCCAGGAATAGTGACTGCTGTAGTACACATAACAGTAGGTGCAACAAAATATCATGAGAAAGGAGTGCACACATATGCACCCACAATGTGTATGTATCTCAATCAGCATCAGCATGACTAATACATTTGTTTGACACTGCATTCGAATGTACAGGACATATGTCACATATCAGGCTCATGTAATGTTAACATATGCAGTAATATGGTCCCATGGCATATCAAGGAAGAGGGCGTCATATCAATAAGGGTGTGTACACTCCCCATAGCCAAGGTAAGGTGTTTTATGGTTGTCAGTGTAATAGTACGGCATTGGCCATACATGCACTGCTGATGTTGAGATCTGTAAATCAGACATCAGGCATTCACAAATGACATCTGTCCACATATCATCCCAGGTATGTGTTGGACAAACACATAGGGGCTGTGAGCATTAGAGAAAACATATTTGACACAGTAATATACATTCAGCAATGGTGTATACACCTGGGAAGTATGGTGCACAGTACATGGCAGGGTGCAGAACAGGTGCACAGCAATACTGTGTACATGGGTGCAGTGTTTTCCAGGGGAAGGGGCATCACCTACTAACACAGCCCATGCATCACACACATGTATACTGTTCCTAGCATGGATTGACTATAGCTGCATTGCATGCTGGTGAGAACCATATGTTATGCATGTTCACAGATTGGTAATGGGAGGTCTGTGTGTACTACCTTTGTGCAACCTCACCTGTAAATGTGTGTGTGTGGAAGGGCTATTTTGTCTGTATGTGCAATCTGTGGACTGGAGGGGGAGTTGATGCATATAGGATGTGTGTGTGTGCATCTGTGTGTGTTTGTGTGGGTGTCCATGTATGCACATGTGTGATTGTGGGGTTGTTCATACATCAGTACTTCCCTTTAGAATTGTGCAGTACATGGACATGGACTGACACATGAGACACCAGAAATACTTGTCTGATATGGAATCACAGGACAGCTGATAGTATAATAAGGTCTTTAGCATGGAACATGCATTGGGATGGAATCTAGACACCAGGTATACCATTACAATTGCAATCAGCAGAAAGGTAAACAGCCACCCACATATGCAGCACTACAGATGCATTGGGGAATTACTAGACAGCACCAGGGAGTGTATCCAGATATTACTGTTGACCACATTATAAGTTAATCGAGCAGCAGATCTTGCATCTACTAAGCAATAGTTACATATGACACTCCAGTGCGTGACATTATGGAGTGAACATGGTAGCCCCTAACATATGGGGACCATGCTCATGATGTCTGGACATACCCAGAGTGAACACTAGATGACAGCAGTGAGGCCTTGTAAAACCTTCTCCAATCAAGTCAAGGAAGTAATGGAGTAACAGGTTTTGTGTTGTGATCACTTGTCTAAGCATTTAGAAGAATGATACATTAATGAGTGGTATTAATGAGTGCATGTTACCAAGTGTGATGCCGGATGGGGAACTTACATGAACAAACTTGGAACTGTCTGTAAACTCAGGGACAGGTAGGTATTATGGTAGAATTTTAGGGTGTGTGTGTGTGTGTGTGTGTGTGTGTGTGTGTGTGTGTGTGTGTGTGTGTGTGTGTGTGTGTGTGTGTGTGTGTGTGTATTGTTATGCACTGTTGTACAGGTCCTAAAGTGCATTTCTTGTTTTTCCCTCACAGGTGGCGAGGTGACTCAGGGTCACTCCTGCATGCAATCTGATGTTGGTGTCCATAAAGGCATCGAAAATGATGATAGGACTGTTAAGGCACAGGCGGGCTTGTCACAGGCCAAAACTGCACCATCATTTGACATCCCCCAGTTATCCACCCCAACTCCTCAAACAGTCACAGTGTCTATAGATACCCCATCACCAGTGGCCATAGCAGAGGGACAGTTGGTGGTTGGTGGCAGTGCACAGGAGAGTGTGGTATCTATGCCTGCTGTGTCTGGATACAGCAGGTATAGCTGGATGTCTGGCAGGGCACCACATAGGCAGATATACCAGGGTGCTGGTGGAAGGGCCACTGGTCATGCCCCTGGCAGATGTGCCACAACTGGTACCACCAGATGCATGTTTCAGACTGACATGGGGGTGCAGGCATGTATGGAACTGTACACCAGACATGGTCTGAGGCTGCAGAGAGCTGCTCGCTCATCTGTAAGTGACAATTTCTATGAACTTGCAGGTGCCCTCCGTGATTATACCGAGGTCATGTATAGATGGTTGGGTGAGATGGTGGGCCTCATCGACCGTGGATTGTCCGTGCTAGAACATGTGGTGGGAGTAGGGTGCCAGCCGCATGGATGTAGGCCAGCAACACTAACAACTGGCAGTCGACGTGGACATGCACAGACACCAAGCTGCTCCCATAGTGACTGTACCAGCCCCAGCACTGCAGGGGGGGCTCTGTCCACACAATACCACAGCAGGCCATGTACATGTGGTCCTGGCCAGTCCCAGGAGAGACCTGGTTCCAGCAGACATATGTCATCATCAGGGGAGAGTATCTCATCAAGGCCTGTACCTGGAACTGCCCATGGAACCCCTGGCAGGCACAGTTTGCATGCCCATGGTCGGAGGCGGTGAACTGCACACCCTGCCAGGGATGGTCTGCAGCTGTCCAAGAAACACCTGTGTGCATGCATACCCACACACTATACAAACACACCTAGGGCAACCCCATACCTACACACACCACATCACCATGGCCATATCAGAAAATTACACCCCTCACCAACACACATGGTGTCAAAAGTATGGCCCACCCTCGATCTCTGGCAAACCAACAACACACCCTGTGCATATGATAATACCTGTGCCACATCCCTGTCATCCATAACATTGATGCAGGGACAGGCTAATATGGTTCTGATGCACATGGTGACTGTACTACAGTGTACCATAGTACTGTTGTGTAACATGTTGTCAGCAGTAATGTTTAATACTTACATGTCAGGTAGTGTAGCTGTCCAGCCATGATGCATTATAGCTGTTAGTAACACCGAATGATTGTGGTCTCCATAATGTTATCCATTTGTGTTGTAGGTGTACATGTGTCAGCAGGAGGATGGTCTGCAGTTGTATCTCACAAGGGGTATGGCACTGTGTTGGCACCATGGCTGTGACATATCCTGGGTATAATTGAACACATGCCACAGGTCTGTATAACTGTTATTGCCTGTGCCACATAGACAGGTGATCCACTGGGACATGTATAAGTAGATCCCTCCACATACACACAAACACTTACTTGGCAACACTGGAACTAGACCCCTACCTAGGTATGTAGTGCTACTGATGTGTGTGGCTTTCATTGCACACACCACACAGTTACATGTTACATGCAGAACATCCCCAGGCATGTACAGTATGGTAATGGGGGATGTAATGTTTGTATATAGACAATACATAGCGTGACATACCATCATATACACATTAACAGACACATAACAGGCCAACACTCATCCGAGAGACCTTGGCTTATCAGTGCTAACTAACTTGTCAGTGTGTCCAATGTGTTACAGGTAGGCTGCACACAGCACATGCATAACTGGGCTAGATTGTGTTATCAGTTACCTGTATGGTTGATGGTGACAGTGGTGACCATACAGTGGTACATGGGACATGTACAAGGGGTACCATGGTGTAATGACAGTGTACACAGCACCCACACCCCACTGTGGATATTGCACACACTGGAACCCATGATGACACTCTGACATACCCACCATCACACATTGACAAGGACTGCTATACAACCCATTGTCCATCCCAACAGTGCTACTACAGGGATATGCATCTAATGCACATGCCACAGGCATAGTAGGTTGATGCATTGTCATGCCGCTCCTATGGGCAGCAACACCACTATCCATAATACTGTGTGACAATGTGTATTGTAATAGGGGTATGTGGCCTCAGAATGCTGTAACCTACAGATATACACACATGCACACATACACGCACTTGCCAAAACTCAGTGGGTATCCCATGCCTATCAACCCATTAGTACAACAGTGTTGTGCTGGTACTGCAAGGCTCAGGTAGCCTTTAGGGAGAGGAGTGTAACAGGGTACATGTAATGTCCGGTACAGCAGCAGTCAGATCTAACTATGGCAATGGGTGTTGCATTTGGTGTGAAGGCTCTCATGGTGTTCCCAAATACAGGTGTACTAACATACAGACACTGATATCCTCAGTAATGCACATGTATGCATTTGTCAGTACTGTGGTGTACCGCTGCAGGTGGTCATAGGTGTGTACCTGGCTATTGTCCATGGAGAGATGGGAAGTGTACAGGGATGTGTGTACAGTGGTATCATGCCACCTGACATGTTCCAGCAGGCAATCTATCTACAGACACTACTGTGGTAACCCTCAGGGAGAGATGACAAGCATCAGCCAATCCTCTGGGTGCCGCCTGCAAATGGCCAGTGAGGTGACCCAGTTGACATGTATGCAACATGTATTACAAAACATGGTTAGTGATTATGTTGGAGACCTGTACCCAAGCATGTTCTGCTGACTCTGGTAGTGTAGTGGAGGTACCTGTGGCATGTGGTGCATACAGGGTGTTGTGTTCTATCTGTGCCAGTTATAACACAGCTGGGCAGACATGTCAGTGTCAGTCAAGCATAGGTTGCCTGTACGTATCCAAGCTGGATACCTGCCATCTGCACATCTGTACAGGGACTGACAGACATCAGCTTGCCAACTAGCTATGCAGTAGGATGAATGTGTCGACAGATAGATGTCTGACACCAATATGCATGCCATTACTACATGTTGGCAGCCCTTGCTGACACGTGCTGTACAGACAACAGTCTACAGTTAATTTCCACATGTCAGATCATTATCCAGTAGAGGATATATACTGTGACACAGCTCACACACCAGGAACATGACAGTGAGGGCTCAGAGTCCATCTATGCATGCAGGGGTGCTTGTTGCCAGTACTACAATTAGCAATCTACTCTTGCTTGGGAAAGCACTGTCAACAGTAATAAGGGCATGATACACTACATGCCAGTGTGACGGCACATTACCTGTGATACTACCCTTGCATGTAACACATTCACATGGATAAGAGTGATGTATAGGTCTTATATACTCATGTGTCCCAGAAATGACACTCAGACCCCTTGCTACTGTAATGACAGCACATAGATGCATGTTATGTACATGGCATTACATACACTTATTACAGATTTCATTACCCTGCTATATTATCAGACTGGGATGTGAGCACTGGTTACCAGGGCTGAGCCATGCTTAGCAGGTGTCAGAATTGCTTCAATATAACAACTAAACACATTTACACACTGGTAAGCGAAGCCTACATGGTGTAAGCGCCCGTACATTTAACCGTACGTTAGCACCGCTTAGCCTTGCACAAAGCCTCACACACGTGCTTAAAGCTGCTCAAAACTGCTTAACCACTCTGTATCCAGCAACAAAATAAACAGCCCTTGCTGGTCTTGAACCCAGGACCCTTTACACTATAGTCACAATAGTTAACAACTACACCATGACAGCTGTGAAAGCAGTTGCTGTATTTCCAATACATCTGTCAGTAGACATATTGAATAGAATTGAACAATCGCTGTGACTTCTACAATTGTATAGTACATGTTACTGATATTACTGTTGCATCACATATGATGTTATATCTAAATATACACATATATACATATGGTGTGATACATCTGCGAAGATATACACACCAGTAATGTTTACACATGACAAGGATATGGATATATACATATACATATCTAGATATATGTCTACATGTACATACACACATTTATTCCTATATATGTATTTATACACATCTGTATAGTGCATCATATATATGGCCATGTATAGATCTTTCTTGATATATATATATATATATATATATATATATATATATATATATATATATATATATATATATATATATATATATATATGTGTGTGTGTGTGTGTGTGTGTGTGTGTGTGTGTGTGTGTGTGTATATATATATATATATATGTACATCATATATGTACAGATATACTTATTTATGTCAATATATATGTAGATGTCCATAACTATATGTGCATATATACCTATATATCTGCATATGTGTAGACCTATATAGCTGTGTATATGTGTATATATGTGTTTGTATATGTATATATATACATATACATATATATATATATATATATATATATATATATATATATATATATATATATATATATATATATATGTGCGTGTGTGTGTACATATATATATATATATATATATATATATATATATATATATATATATATATATATATAGATCTACTTCTAAAGACCAAACCGACGATTCCCCGACACAGAAATCACTGACGCCAGAAAACCGACAACACACAAACCCGACAACGCGAAACACCGAACACCATAACACCGACACACGGAACGTAAACAACACACTACACTACATAGCATACACACTAGCCCTGACCCAAACCCTAACCCTAAGGTCCGACACTATCGCACACTTCACCTACCTGCACCCTAACCCTAACTCACTTACCCACCCCTAGCCCAAGCTCCGACACTAACGCACACTTCACCTACCTGCACCCTAACCCTAACTCACTTACCCACCCCTAGCCCAAGCTCCGACACTAACGCACACTTCACCTACCTGCACCCTAACCCTAACTCACTTACCCACCCCAAGCCCAAGCTCCGACACTAACGCACACTTCACCTACCTGCACCCTAACCCTAACTCACTTACCTGACCACTCCTACCTCCGTCACTGTCGCACACTTACCGGGTCACGATCACACATTACCCTTGTCGGTCTTTCCGCTGTCGGCGAATCACCCTGTCGGTATACGTACCTGTCGGTTATCTGGCGTCGGTGATTTCTGCGTCGGGGGATCGGCGGTTCGGTCTTTAGAAGGGGACCCATATATATATATATATTTAACAGAAACCTGGATAAATAAAAACATAGCTAACTCAATAGTTCTCCCTACCGGCTACAATATCATTAGACAAGACAGACCACTTCGTAAAGGGGGTGGAGCTGCCTTACTGTACAAGTCCAACTTAACTGTCTGTCAATTACCAGACTCCTACCCCCTCCCCCAATAATTGGGACATACTTATCTCACAACTTCAACTTCACCCTAAAAAGGTCATCACCACAATTGTAATCTATATTCCACCTGGTAATACACCTGCTAGCCTTGAAGACATCTTATCCTGGTGTTTTTCCACATACTCACAAGAAACCCTTATTCTGGGGGACTTCATCGTAGATTGGTTCACCTATATATCAGAACCACCAATTAATCTAATAAATCTCCATGGCTACCAGCAGCTAGTCCAAATTCCAACTAGATATGATAAAAAAATCTAAAAGGGAATCCATCCTTGACTGGGTCTTATCTAACAACCCCACATTGTACCCTCACACAGGCAGTCTCCCAGACACCTTAAGTGACCACAACATAATATACTTTATATGTAGTAGAACAAGCATATGCAAAACCGCTAACTATATATCCACTAGAAACACAAAAACTTCACTCCTGAGGTCCTCAACACTTTACTCTGTAACTGTGATTGGACCCCTCTCAAAACCCTCCCACTTGACCAGACTGTAGCATATTTCAACAAAACATTTCTACAACACCTAGACACTGTTGCTCCATTGTGCAAAATCAAGGTTAGAACCTCTACAAACCCCTGGCTCGGTAAAGAAACCAAACAAATTCTCAAGTCCAGAGGCTCTGCCTGGCTTTACTATCAAAAAAACAAAGAAACACAAAGCCTAACTAAGTATCAAGAACTGTGCAACCGTGCAAAAAAATGCATTAGGCTGAACAAAAAATCCTGCTACACAACATTACAAACTAAATACTAACACAACCCTCAAAAATTTTGGAAAAATGTAAACCAGCTACTAAAATCCACCCAAAAGGCTACCCCCAAACCAACCACCCCTGACACTAAAGTTCCCATCGAAACACAATTCAGCTCCCACTTTGTGAACTCAATTCTATCCTTAGTATCACAGGACAGTTTCTTCCTCACTATCCCCCCAACACAAATAACACTAATACAAGCTTTACCCTCAAAACAGTTTCCACCATTTCAATCAAAAGCATGCTCTCCAAACTAAAAACCTCATCAACAGCAGCCAACCTACTCCCCAGCTATTTTTGAAACTCACAGCAGATGCTATTGCTATCCCAGTCTCTACTCTCATAAAATGATCAGTTGTTGAAAACTATGTGCCCAAACTCTGGAAAATATCCTATGTTACACCCATACATAAAGGCGGGACTTCCACTGAACTAAATAGCTACTAACCCATTGCTTTACTCTCTCCCATGGCCAGAATCCTAGAAAAATGCATCCATACTCAGATGCTAAACTATCTCCTAGACAGCAACATCCTGTCGCCTACTTGACCTGCCCATAGTACCATTACAGCCCACCTCTGCTTCACAGACACAGTAAACCAACTAAAAAATGAAGGCCTACAGGTGTCAACTCGTTTTTTGGATATGTCCAAAGCATTTGACACAGTCTCACACCAAATCCTGCTAAACAAACTAAACCAATATCACCTATCAAATTCTACTCTTACCTGGTTTCAAAGCTACTTACCAAACTGTGAAATGGGAAAATTCTATCTCTCCTCAGCTGCCCATAACTATAGGAGTCCCACAGCGTTCTGTCTTAGGACCACTACTATTCACAGTCTTCAGAAATGACATCCATACCTCCACAACATGCATCTATCATTCAGTATGCAAATGACAATACCTTAATCTCTGCTGCACAAAACATTCCCACCCTCCTGCAATCAACTCAACTAGCATTCTCTGACGTTGAAAACTGCCTTACCAAAGCTCAACTTATCCTCAATCCAAAGAAAACTCAGCTTATGATTATAACCAGTTCTAACAAAAACACTTAAACAGTCAATTCACTATCTACTCCACAAATGCTACTCCAATCACTCCAGTGGCACAGGCTAAGCTATTGGGAATAACCATAGACTCCCACCTAAAATTTGATAGTCATCTCAACTTAACTATTAAAAAAGTACATGTCAAACTGGGATCACTCTACCGTAGCAAACCATTTCTTACCAACAACACAAGATCAGCCATTGCTCGCTCCCAACTTCTATCCACCCTACTCTATGCATCTCCCATTCTGACTAATCTCAACAAAACTAAACTAAGCAAAATGGAAGCCTGCTATAACAGAATTGCCTGCTTTGCTGCAAATGCTCATATAGAACTCATCACTATACTGCTTTGAGACAGCTCCACTGGCTTGAACTGCCCAATGTCCTAACCTACAATCAGCTCTGCCTCTGTCATCCTGTTACCTCCCCAATAAATGTCCTGCCCTCAAAAACCTAGTACAACATCACTCAGCCAAAAGGCCTCTTAGATCATCAAGGAAACTACTACTAGAAGTCACCAACAGCTACAACAGCTTTGGAGATGCACTATATAGTAGTTCAGTGGCTAAAAAAATGGAACTCTGTCCCCACTAGCATTCAAAACACATCATCCAAAGCCTCCTTTAAAGACCTCATCAGGCAACATCTCAAGCAAAGTTGGCAGTGCCATGATTGCTCCCCAGGCTAGTGAAAGTGGATAAGGTATACATACTAAATCTAGAGTACTTGATAATAGTTTTCAGTCTTACTCACAATCACTGGCTAATCTACAATGTATGTACTGTACCTGTGTACTATGTATACATTCTACCTATGTTCCAAATTTCAGCTGTACACCACAAATCTATTAATTACCTTTATTTTTAAATTAATATTTTTTTGTTTGTTCTCTCCACTGTAACTGTTGATGTGCCGCATACCACTGTAAAAACATGTCTTTTGTAATTTGTGTGTATACTGATCATGTCTAAATAACTAAATGTATCTGTAATTTTTCTTTGTGGAGCTTTCCTCCCCAGGCCTCTACTGAAAAAAGCCTTTTCGGCTCAGTCAGACACCCCCTGTTAACAAATGTAAAATAAATATATATATATATATATATATATATATATATATATATATATATATATATATATATATATATGTTTACCATATGTCCAGAACATGGAGTGGAGTCCTATCTCAGCACCAATAGTCTTAACCTCTTAGTACAAGGTGATGTCATGTATGTATTGCAGGAATATATGTAGACTGTTGCTACTGTAACAGGGGTTGTCTTATCAGACATGTGTGTGGGAGATCACATCTGCTATTGACATGTATGCCATCGGTTACTGACAGACATCCTAAGGACATCATAGTACAGTACCACTGATAGCACAGTAATGATCCTGTGAACTACAGCAGAGATATGACCAATATATGTGGACAGTCTGGCACTCTCTGGTCAGTCCAGAGGTATACACAGATCCCCTTTGTGTGACAAATGTGGGGCAAGCCTGACAATGTGGATGTTAACAGCCATGTACATGGGTATATCACGTAAATACTGGACTGCATATGTCCACGCAGTTTATGCATTCACACATGCCGGTCTGTCCTGACACATAATAACTGGTGGTGCAGAGGTCACATGGCCACATACTACCCAGTAGTTAGTGACATACATCTCTACAGAATCCCACTGCTTTGTCAGAAATACACAACAGTTATGGTGGCCTGGCAGTAGTATGTCTTGCAAATATCTGGACATAACATCACACTGGTTAATTACACTAAACTGCTAGGCATGTAACAAAGCACTGTGCAAATTATAGGCAGACTGCCACAACACTGGTCTACATTTTGTATGGGGGAATACACATGTACCTGCAAATATAACAGGCTCTACAGGCATGTCACAGCACAGAGTAACAGATACCTGTGAGGAAGTGCATACCTACAACCAATATGAAAACAACCACAGCCACATATGGTACACAAGCTTAATATGACACTATATGGACTGTCTGATAAACACTATCCTCATATGTGCCACTCACACACTACCCTACATAAACTAGGTTATGACACAGTGTGGTCCAATGCCTGTCTGTGATATGGGACACGTGTGTGTTTGGCCCTACAAACATGTGAGCCGATAGGGTACCATACACTGGAGAAGCATGTAACATAGGATAGAACAGGACCAAAAACAATGACATCTACCACAGTCTGTACACAGGCCAGGGTATGTATTCACAATACACATACTGCCGACAATCACCATAAGTACACAGACCCCACTACTGTACACACAACCGCAGAATGCCCAGGTTATGTCCTCAGAATTAACCCCTACTATACATAACATGTCTAGCAGTCAGATATCTGTCTGTCTTGTTATCTAGTATGATGTCAAGAAATAATGGTGCACAGAACATATGCACCTCTTACTGCATGACATATGTACAGAGGTTGACAGACTTGTGGCTGGAGCCACAAACACTGGGCCAATATTGACATGTTGCTGTGATACCTTCATACATTTACTGTTGTAACAGAGTTTGTTGTGACATACGTCCTATGAGGGATATGAAGTCAGTAACTCTCATGGCTGTCCCCATGTACTGACTGCAATCAGACTATGCTTTCGCAGTTATAAGATAGGTGATCTATGAGTAAAATAAGAAACATAAGTCTCCAAACACTGCCCAGTGTGCAGAAAACCCTACAGGTGGGTGTTTTCTCAAACACATAGCACTGTCATGACAGGTATTAAATCATGCAGACCAGCCATATCCACACACACCCTGTTAAACCAACATTATTCTGAATGCAGAAGAGCAACACTTACATTCTGTAGTAATGTCTGGCACACAGTGTATGTTGTTAGAGGTATATCCCAATATCATCTGTGATGCTGTTTGCCAAACACTGACATGAGTTCCTGCTCACAGTGAATGAAAAGGCCCAACACCCACATGATGTTCCTAGGTATAGGAGTGTGTTTCCATGCAACTGGTTATGGGAATGTTACCACAGCTGTTCCACATGCAATCAGCTAGTGAGGGACTGCAATTTGTGCAGAGACCATCAGCTGATCATGAGCATCACTTACAAACACAAGTTGCTGCCTAACCAAAGCAGGTGTACTTCTCCACATCCACCA
Organism: Protopterus annectens; assembly: GCF_019279795.1. Classification (NCBI taxonomy): domain Eukaryota; kingdom Metazoa; phylum Chordata; order Ceratodontiformes; family Protopteridae; genus Protopterus; species Protopterus annectens. The sequence continues at coordinate 321,225,657 of NC_056744.1, read as the reverse complement.
GAGAGGGAGTGAGAAAGACAGACAGACAACATAAGACAGGGAGGGGGTGGGAGAGTCAAACCTAAGCATGTTTGTGTCATATACTTACCAGTACTGTACAGGGTTTCAAACCCATGCCTATGTATTGCTATCACGTGTCTATGCAGTTATTACATGCTCCACAGAGCTTACATGTTGGTGAGCTGTCCAAAGGTATAGATGGTGGTGAGTGACATCTGCAACAGTGATATAGGAGGGATAAGGTAGATGTAAAAAAAATTTCAAACCCTCTCTCCAATAAATTTTTGGGAAAAACAAAAAACAACTGAGATTTTAAAATGGCTGTTCAAAAAAACCCCCAAATGTCAAATAATTTTCCCCGGTTTAAATAAAAATTAAAAAAAACAACTGGTAGTTTTAAGTTAAAAAAAATTACTTACAAACCTTCAAAAAAACCCAAAAAAATAAAAATGCTCTTTAAATTTTTCATTGGGGGGCTTACCTCAATTTTAAATAACAAAAAAAATTTTAAAATTTAATGTTTAGGCTTGAAAGGACTTGGCAACCCAAGGGCTTTAATTTTAAAACCTCGTTTTTTTCCCCAGTTTTTTAATTTATAAAGATCCTGACAATTTTAAAATATATACCAATTTTTCCCAAGGGGGAAAAACCCCTCAATGGGGTTTAAAATTCTTATCCATATTCCTAAAAAGTTTCAGGCATTAGAAAAAGTTTATCTTTGTAACCATTGGCTTTGTAATTTAAAAATTAGTTTTTCTTTTCCCAAAATGTTTCTAATTTTCTTTTAAAATTCATCCTATTAAAATAATACCAAACTTTAAATATGAGGGATCCAAAAATTTTTTTTCCCCCAACATTTAATTTTTTTTTCCCTTTTTAATATGGTTTTATTTTGAAGGGTAGAAACTATTGGGTTTTCCCAAAGGGGAAAAAACTTTTAAAGGGTTACCTTTTTTCCCTGTTTTGATACTTTAATTTAGTTATTGTTCCCTTAAGAGTGTCCAAGTATGATGTTAAACAAATTAGGGGCTAATTGGTTCCGTTTATAAAAGAATGCCTTTCTTGGGTATTCTTAAAATCTTTCCCTTATCATACAATAGTTTATTTTAAATTTTAATTTTTATGGGTTTCAAAACTGTTTATTTAAAAATTCCAAACACAAAGTTTTCCCAAAAAATTTAAAAACAATAATGTTTAAATGGGAAAAATATTGACATTTACCCCAATGTCCCAAGATTTGGTTTAAAATTTAATTCTACCTTTTTAAAAAAAATTAAAGGGACTTTTTGCAATTTCCTCTGGGGGAAACACGACTTTCACCCTTTTTTTTTAAAAAAAAACCTCCTAATATGAAAATTGGGAAAACATGATTTCATAAAGTTTTCTGGGAAATCACTGGAGCTTTAAAAAAATGGTTCTTCACATGTTTAACTTTAGGACTACGGTTTAAAATTTTTTCCAAAAAAAGGTTCCCCGATCTCAGAAATTCATTAAACCTTTTTAACATTTTGAAAAAAACCTTAAAAAATTTACAAAAATTTCCAAAAATTAATAGGTAAAACCCCCCTTTTTTAATTTTTTCATAAAAAAAGTTTTAAAAATAAATTTTTGTTTTTAAAAAATTTTTAAAGGCTTTTAAAAACCAGGGTTCTTTGGGGTTTTATAATAAAAAATTTATGTTTTTTAACAATAGCCATCAGGGAAAAAAATTTTGACAACTTAAAAGCTTTATCTTGATTTTTTATAAAAAAAGGAGTTTTGTTCAATAAACCCTTTTACATTTAAAATCAAAATTTGTAAAAGGGGCCCTTTTAATCAGTTACAAAGAAATACCGTAAAGATTTTTAAAATCTAGATTTTTTCAAATATGGTTCTCCCAACATTTTAACCCCCCTGGATGGGTTTACCTTTTGAAAAAAATTAACTGGCCTCTGGTGAACAAGTTCCTTTTAATCATTCCCATATTTAACCTTTAAAAACCAAGGTTCCCCCAAGTAAACACTAATTTTGATAATGTTAAATTTTATTTTTAAATGGGAAGCCCCCCTTGTGGTTTTTCTAGATTTTTAGGGAAAACCAAACTTTTCATGGCCTTTACAGGGACTCTTAGAAAACTTGAACTGTAAAGTATTCTTTAGTAAAACAATTTTTAACCCTTTTTTTTGGTGAGGGAAGCCTTTACCAGCTGGAGATAATTAACCATTGTATCAACAAGGTTAATGATGGACAGGGGGAAGACCTTTGTCTTGGAATTTATGATCAGGTGGGCAAAAAACCAATCTTTCAAAATGGTAAGCGAAATTTCCCAAGGGTCCCCCGTTGGAATTTTTTGGCCATGGATTGATAATGGACTGTAATTTTTTGGTAGAAATTTTTTTTCTTACCCTGGTTCAAGTTTTTTCTTAGGCCCCTTTTGGAGGATTTTTTGTGCAGATGTGTTTTTTTGCCCCTTTAGTATTAAACTTTGCCCTTCCTTTTTCTTGTCTTCAAAAATGACCAAAATGGACCCGGGCCCCTCCCCCTTGGCAGGGGGTCTGACAGGCCCCGCAACTCTGCCCTGTGGGTTTGTCAAGGGAAATCTTGTGATGATTTTCTTTAAACAGGTTTTTATAACCTTGGGGGAGGTAAGGCCTTTTAGGGATAGGTTTGGGTGCCTTTTCATCAATCCTTTGGGTTTAAAATCCCTTTAAAGGCAGGTCCCACAAACAAAAGGGTTTATAAAGCTAAATTCCTATGTTTATTTTGAGCCTTTATCCTTTGGCTTTTTGGGGCTTTCAAGCTTGGGGTTTTATCTGGGATTTATTGAACGGGCTGGACTCCAAAAGGTTTGATGAGGTAAAAGCTTTCCTAACTGTGGGAATTTCCCTTTTTATGGAACCCGGGTTCCCCCATTGGGTTTTCCCATACTTTCACCTGGGGCAATGTTTGGGGAATCCCTGGAAAAGAACTTTTTTGGTTTTATGAATGTCACCATATGGTGTAAAGGGGAATTTTTTTTTGAAAATTTTACTATTTATTTTTGGCAACTCAGGTGGCGGCCCATTTTTTTCCTTTTGCCTTGGAGATTTTTAGATTTGTTTTTCTTGCAAAATTCTTCCTTTCAAATTTTCACTTTTCCCCCCTTTTTTTTGGTTGTTTTTCTTCAGAAATTTCTTTAAAAGAGTTTTTTTGGGGGACCCGATACCCTGGGGGGGAAACATTTTTTTGACAGGGTTTGAGTTGACCCCTGGCTCACCAAAAGGGCCCCTGTTTTAGAAGTGTGAAATCGGCTTTTGAGAAGTTTTTCACTGTGGTCTTTTTTGTTTCAAGTGGGGGCGGGATGAGGACCTCCAGCGAGATTAGTTTATGATCTGATCTCACCAGTGAGGGGTATACTTCCGGTGTTGAACATTTTGATCCCATGTTCGTGATGATGAGATCAAGTATGTTTTCACCTCTTGTGGGGATGGTGACTAGTTGTTCCATGGCATTTGAGTTTATGAACTCCAGGAATCTTTGGGTTAGAGTGTTCGGGCTTGAGTAGTGGTCTCCCTAAAATCCACAAAGAATCTTTGGATCCACCTTTGAGACTGATTGCCTCTAGCAGAGGCTGGCTAATGGAGCCTCTATCCATTTATTTGGACAAAATGTTTAAACCTGTAGTCCTAAGAGTTAAACAGGTGTTGAGAGACACCACTCATTTTTTAGAAGATCTAGCCATTTTTAGTAGATCTTCTTTCTTTGGCAGTAGTGATTTCTTTGTAACTTTGGATGTTAAATCACTGTTCACTTCGATACCCAATGATATTGGCAAGGATTATGTGAGGTTATTTTTGGTTAAGAACAAACTACCAGGTGATAAGATCACCAGATGGATGTCCCTTCTAGAGTTGATACTTGACAACAATGTCCTTCTTTATGATGGCAAATATTATTTACAAACCAAGGGGGTAGCAATGGGTACCCCATGTGCCAACGCTTATGCCAATCTGGTGTTGGCACATTGGGAAGATGCATATGTCCTTAATAATATTGATTTCAGAACACACTTGAAACATTATTGTAGATTTGTAGATGACGTTTTTATTGTATGGGGAGGGACTGTTGAACAGTTGGATGAGTTTGTGACCTATTTAAATGGTACGACTGGATTTTTGTTTTTTGACAGCACCTACTCGGCAAGTGAAATTGATTTCTTAGATGTTAAGATAAAAAAGGGATCAACTGGGATTGATACTGAGTTATACAGGAAGCCATGTTGGAAGAATAACCTCTTACATCACAGTAGCATGCATCCTAAACATGTTCATAGGAACATAGTGAAGAACCAGGTTTTGAGGGTCTCCAGGTTGACTACCCAGGATACTGTCTATGAACATCATAAGACACAATTGGCCCACAATTTCATCTCTAGAGGATACAATAGAGCTGAAGTTCATAGTGATATCAAAGAAGGTGACTTGCAGAGAACAGGTCCAGCCTTACCATTTATTAAGAGAGTAGATTTTAATTTACCATCTAATAGGGACATTGGTGCTCCAACTGTCAATAGATTAACTATTCCCTTCACTAATAAGAACAGTCATATTACACGAGTGATAAACAATAATTGGAAACTTTTGATGATGGATGATAAGATCAGGACATTAATTGATGATAAACCCCGCATAGCATATAGGAATATGAAATCACTCAATAGGCTATTATGTTATGATAGGATGAATGTTGACAAGAAATTATCTCAGAGGACAGGCACTTTTGCTTGTCGCTCTTGTAAACAGTGTAAACACATAGCCGACTCTAATTGTTTTACACATCCAGTTACTGGACACTCTTATGTTTTTAAGCAATATACTGATTGCAAGACTACTAACATCATATACATTGCTGAATGTCAGCTTTGTAAACAGTTTTACGTTGGAAAAACAAATAGATCCCTACGTGAGCATATAAGAGAGCATATGTACACCATTGAGAAAGGGAATATTACCAATGCCTTGGCACAACATACAGTACAAAAAGGATCCACTCATATTTTTAAGTTTAGAGTAGTTGAGATAGTCAATAGGAGTAGCAGGTTAGGTAACATTAGAAATCATATGGAGGAGAGAGAGACTAAGAGGATTTTAAAATTACAAGCACACAAATATGGATTGAACGACAAGATCACACGTAAACCTTTTCTAGCGGGTAGACCGCTGAAACATTAGGAATATTGTGATTTTTATTATGTATATATTAACATTGAGTGTATATGCTTACACATGTATATATTTTTATATACGTTTTTATTGTCTTTTATGGATACATATTATTATTTTTGTTGTACTGCCTTTAGACTCATGAAGTTTTGCATAAGTGAAGCTCTTGGCTTTTGCCTTTAAGTCTTCACAGCGCTATCTACTCTATTGTTGATTTTTAATTATATGATTTGTTGATTTAATTGAGCTGTGAAGCCACCCAATTTATTTAAAGAGCATTTTGTCAGGTTGCTTTTTGAAGTCTGATGAAGCGTTAGTTTTAACGTGAAAGTACTTACTACCTGCAGCTTGTTTGTCTGTCCATTTTTACCATATTAAACCTTTGGATTATCTGGAGCATTTGGAGTGTTTTTTGTGACACAGCGCATGGTGCACCTCTCAGTTGTGTGATTTTTACAAGCGGTGATATGTACTGAGGTTGCTTCACCTGGCAGATATTGTTTTTTTTCTTGCTTTGAGGTGTCACCGTTGACACAGCCACACTCTCTCAGGGACTCACACACATTAACACAGTTGGCAGGGTCAGGATTAGACTTCCTAACTAGCTAGTTTGCCACGATATAGTAATGCGCAGGTATCACATGCACCACAGGGGTTATCAGTATGTTATATGGGCAAAGGGTATGTGAAGGTGTCTGACATCAGAAGGCATGCCTCAGTAGGCCAATGGGAGGTGTAGTGAGTGTGAATGGGGTCAAAATCATTATACTCCACACATACAGATACAGGTTGCCAGTACTGATATGCATTGCTTCACAGGTGTGTAGTGGTTGGCTGTGCCAGAAGGTTGTACAAGGCTAGGTAAATGGTACACCTTGGCATCAGGCCACATGAAAATGGTTGCAGTGTGGCTCAGGAGTGTAGTGTCTGGAATGGCCCACACAGGTGGGTATTGTATTCACCATCTAGTCATCTGGGTTACTATTGTGGGTGGCCAGTGCTGTGCAATGCTTGCCATGTATGTGTTTTATAATCCATGACATGGATGGTGTCTGGGATGTACACACACCCCACATGCATGTTCTATGACATGTGGAAGTGTACTTGGGGTGTTTGGGGCATGTTGTGTACACAGATTATTATCATCAGATGTGCCATTCCTAGCCTCATGTGGTGGGAACTGACAATGGACACCAGGTTGACCCTGCACCTACATTGACAGCATGATACAGGTATTCCCTGGTGTCAGTGGCATCTGTCCATACAGGGCATGTGTTTGAGGCATGTTATGTCCTTTGTGGGTTACATTTGATGGCACTACAGTTGTTACAGGTGTCCAGTGGGGAACATAGTGAAGGAGAACTGTATGCAATTATGTCCCTATTGTAGTGATGGGACAGGGAAGCATGCCCTCTGTAGTCCACTGCAATCACACCATGGTTACTATCTGTGGGCAATATGCAGGGAACTACCAACAAAGTGGTTGTTGCATAGCCTAGTGTGTTTGTGTATGAGACATGAGTTGAGAGTGTTCTCTGGGTAATATAAGGGTTGCCTAAATTGCTTGCCAGGCCTTAATATCACATGTATGGGTATGGATTGTCAATCCCAGCCTCTCTGCTGTTTGACATCTGTTATTCTTGTAAGGTGGACATTGTGAAATATAACAGGCCCACCATATAAGAAATTTGCAAAACCCGCTCCACAATGAATATAGATGTTACACACTCACAGCTACCTCTGCACAGGATACGAATCACACACACACACACACACACACACCAAGTCTCACAGTTGCCATGTGTGGGAGTGGAACTCCTACCTCACTAGTACATCCACTACAGCATTATGCAGTTATAGCACACACCACAGAGATTACTGTGTTACTCCTTCCCCAAAGGTGTATTTCAATGTGAATGACATCAGCAGACTTGCCAAAGAAGGGCAATGGAGGTTGTAATGACTGTGAATGGCCTCAAAAGCATTGCTCCCTACGCAGATAAACAAACACACACACTTGTCATGTCTGGGGATAGAACTCCTACCTACTTTATCACACTACAGCATTATGCAGTTATAAGTCACGCCACAGAGATTACTGGGCTACTCCTTCTCCATAGGTGTATTTCAAAGTGAATTACATCAGCAGGCTTGCCAAAGAAGGGCACTGGAGGTTGTAGTGACTGTGAATGGCCTCAAAAGCATTGCTCTCTACACAGACAAACACACACACAAACATCCACACTTGCCATGTCAGGGGCTAGAACTCCTACCTAACTATTTTATCACAGTACAGCATTACGCAGTTATAAGTTGCACTACTGAGATTATTGCACTACTTCCTCACTGTATTTCAAAGTGAATGACATCAGCAGGCATGCCAAAGTAGGGCATTTGAAATTGTACTGAATGTGACTGGCCTAAAAAAGCATTGATCCCTACACAGACAAACACACACAGTTGCCACATCTAGGATTAGAACTCCTACCTGACTAGTACATCACACTACAACATTATGCAGTTATAGGACATACCACAGATTACTGGGCTACTACTTCCCCAAATGTGTATTTCAAGGTGAAGACATCAGCAGGTTTGCCATAGTAGGGCAATGGGGAGTGCAGTGTGTGTGCATGGGCCTAAACTCATTCATCTAGAGACAGACACACCACACTCAGGCACACACAGGTTTATATTCCACAGATACGTGTATACAACTGCCAGATGACTACTGACTTGTACAGTCAAGTTGCACAGTTAGCACTAGCACCACAGACACTATAATGCTGAAGGATTCAAGAGGCAAATGTCTACGGTGATTGACATTTGCACATCATGTGGTTTTAGCCAATTGGATGTGTGCTGTGTGGGACAGGCCTCATGATGGAAGGCCCTTTGTCACTGTCACTCTCTTTCACACATCTATGTATGTGTATTTTTGGCCTATTATAGTGTGTTATCCTTGGATATATGTGTATATTTCTATCCAATGTGTGTGGACAGCATGACTGGTGCATCCTGAGGAGTGTATGCACTAACATCTGCGACTGTCAGATATGTATGGTCTACTGTTGTTGCCAGACATGGGCTTCATTTTCATTTCTCTAAGTGTGGGAGCATGCCCAGTATGATCTTTCATTTTTTTGTTGTCTGACATGGCCTTCATTTCTCTAAGTGTGGGAGCATGACCAGTATGGCCTTCTGTATTGAATGTATGAATACATTCCAGGTAGATTGTACTCCAGTGCAGACTTTTGTGTTCTACACCTACAGCTAGCAACCTGTTTCTGCAGGATATCTGTAGATCAGATGACAATATTGGATCAAGATGGGCAAAGGATAGTGGGTTACTGTAGGTAATTGTGTCTGTGCTGCTTCTACTACATGATCCTGATGTTAGCAGAGATATACAGACATATGTACTGTTATACACTGTGATGTTTTAATTCATCAAGTACTGTCAGGTAGGCATATTTGCTTGGAGTGATGTCCTGGGGAACACAGGTTGAATGTAGCTGTGTCCAGTATTGTGGTCAGCAGCCTACATATTCTTGCACACTCATGCCATTCTGGAGGGGAAGCTGCAGACACTTGCTTCTGGGTCTGTGTAAATGGTTCAGCACCTTAGTACAGTAGTGGCAGAGGATCCCATGCTTGTATATCCATCAACATGACAGTATGGCCATATCTTGCTGTGGCCATCCCTCACAGCTGTACAGATACACACACCCAGAGTCAGGGGTCATAATTCTGGACATTACCCTTACACATTGTGGTTTACAAGCAGGTTTGTAGCCACCCATGCTTGTGTTTGCAGCCAGAGATAGTATGTGCTCACAGCTGAGTTTCGGACTTCACACACCCCATGCCACCCATGCTCCCACCTCCCTATTATGCTATCCTCTTCCATACATTATGCAAACATTATCTGATATGTTCCCTATAGTTATCACCTCATCACAGCAGTAATTTAGTGTTGGTCCACAGTTCATGCAGTAGGACATGGTGGACATGTTACTGTGATTTGTCCACATGGCCTCGCATTTGGGTTCTGTGGACTGTGTTATGTTGCTATTTGGGAGTCCATGACATAACATACATTGGCAGGACAGATGAGACACAGGCCTTTGGCAGAGGACTGTAGGCCATTTGGTAGTGATGCAGGCCAGCTGTAGCAGGCCGTTGCATTCTGTCAGTCCTACAGTCCCAGACTGCAATATGCTATATTCCCCTGGGGTGACAGGGTAGGTGTGCAAAGTGTTCATGCCAATACTTTCTGTCAATATTTCTCTAGTGGTGTGGATGCTGGCAGGGTGCTGCTTATAGCTAGGGACACACCTGCATGGGACACCTGCTCTGCATGCTGCATTCTTTCGCTATTGCCATACACAGGTGGGGTTCATATTGTACTCATTCCCAAAAGCAGGGATAAGACTGGAGAGGTACCTGTGGGTTGTGGGGAAGTGAACTGGATGCATCTGTGCTATGGACACTACTTGCGTCTGACTCACAGATGTGCATGGGGCATTCCACTTTTGTTGGCTTGTGCAGGGACATCAGCTGTTTCTCCATCCATCATTCCTATGACCTTTGTGGTCTGCCAGTGTTTGGCCAGATGACATCAGTATTCCCTACTACAAGCCCAGATAATGTGCTGCAAATCTGTATGTACAATTCCAAGGGCGTGTCCATTTGACTGTTACATATTATACACTGTCTGTCTGGGGTACTTCCCCCTGTGTACTGCTTGTATATCTGGGCCAACATTCATGACATGTCCATCTTTCAGATGGTGACACATATTACTTCCATACAGTTACTATGGCTTACTGCTGGATTGTGTTATACTGGGAAGCATTGTGTTAGGCACTGCAGTTGTGTGAACTTGGCCCTGTCATCGGCAGTAATGGGCAATGCCACCTGGACAAACCTCACCATGCATACATACTGGCCACTCTCACACAATATACAACACACACCAACCTAACACACGCAGACCTGCATATTGTACACATGCTACACTCTACCCTGCTACCTTGGCCAGCTCAGGTAATCTATGCTCCACTGTTATTATACGTACACATACATGTTACTACATTTCTACATAGGATTGGGGAGGCACACCTGTGTGTTACTATGTGTCTACATAGGATTGGGGAGCACACCTGACTGTTACTACATGTCTACATAGGATTGGGGGGGGCACACCTGACTGTTACTACATTTCTACATAGGATTGTGAGTGGGGGCACACCGGACTGTTACTACATTTCTACATAGGATTGGGGAGCACACCTGACTGTTACTACATGTCTACATAGGATTGGGGGGGGCACACCTGACTTACTACATTTCTACATAGGATTGGTGGGGGGGCACACCTGACTGTTACTACATTTCTACAGAGGATTGGGGGGGCACACCTGACTGTTACTACATTTCTACATAGGATCGGGGGGCACACCTGACACTTGTACACATTTGCTATGACTGTACTGGTATGTTAGGTACTCCATTTCATTGTGTATTCTAAGCTATCATGCTGACCAGAGGCATATCAGTGTACTACAGGTCTTAGGTTTGATTGACCTACATTTCAGTTTCTGACATCTTTCTCTTCAGAACTAACATCCCACTGCCTGACCTGTTGTATTCTGTCTGTGTAGGCCTTGGTGGGGTTACTCATATCCATCAATCAGAGGCCTTAGCACAGCCTTTGTTTGTGTTTGTCTACACCTGTCCTGCTGGCTGAGACTGTTGCTGGGTATGTGAGCCTCCCTGACTGGCATGTGTGTGTCATATGGACACACATGTGGCCCAGCACATTTCCTGCAGTATGTTTTGTCACCTTGTCTAGTACTGGTTACTATGGCGACACCAGTATTGGTTACAGATCTCATGCTGCCATGATAGGTGTCTACTATCAGCTGGCATCCCATTCAGCTATCCGATTCCCTTGCATGTTCACATCCATACCATAGATACAAGTAACAACACATACTACTCCATTTGGCAACTGGTAGGAAGAGTGACTTACCTTGTGGCTGTGCCAGTATTGAGGATGGTGCTGGAGGGCTGACTATGTTGGATGCACATAGTACTCTCCCTAGACATGGTTAAGCACAGGTAGTGTCATGTTTGGCATCCCTTTTACTGCATGTGCGAGTCAGAGAGAGGTGTCATTCCCTGGGCCCCTACTGTGTCAGTGTATGTGCTATGTGTTGCCTCTTTGCCAAGGCCAGGGCATATTGGGCATGCCTCCTTCTACCCACTGGGGAAGGCTCAGGTTGTTCCTCCTCCAAGTCACTCTGTGCCTGTGCAGGCCTTGACAATGGTGGGGAGGCTGTGTGGTCCTGCCCCGTGCTGTTCCTTCTGCAGCTGTTTCCACAGGATCATATTGTGTAGCATGGCACATATGATGACAATTTGGGTACATGTAGCTGGTGAGTACTGCAAGGCTCCACCGGATGTGTCCAGACACCGGAACCGTGACTTGAGCATCCCAAATACATGCTCTATTATGATTCTGGTCTGTGCGTGTGCCTCATTATGGAGTTCTTGTTCAGGTGTGTGTGCATTTCTGATGGGTGTCATCAGCCATGGCTCCAGTCGTAACCAGCATCTCCCACTAGGTGACCATAAGGGATGTCCCCATTGGCAATTCTCTGGTACAGCTGCGTCAGATGCCAGATGTGGGAGTCGTGATAGCTTCCAGGGCAGCCAGCACACACATTCATTATAATGCCCTGAGCATCGCACACAACCTGGCAGTTGATGGAGGGGAAGCCCTTGCAGTTGATGTAGACCCTACCCCGCTCACCGGGTGGTGCTTTGATGCATATGTACATGCAGTCTATAGCACCCACTACCTCAGGCTATTCTGCTATTTGGTGGAAGAGATGTATATTCCTGGCCAATGCCTCACGGGTGTTGAGGAAATATACGTGCTCACCGGCATGTGCTGACATGGCATCCAGGAACTGGTGGAGTATCCTGGATGCTGATGCCTGTGAGATCCCCATGATATCCACAGTTGGCCTTTGGAAGGTACCTGTGGCTAGTTTTCTTAGGCCTACACATAGTATCCACTGAGATGGGTTCCCCATTGTTAGTTCTGTGTGTCAGGCATGGCCGGTACAGCTCAACAATTTGCTGTAGGAGGTCCCTGTCCACCCTATAGTGCTCCACTATCTCCAGCTCATGTAGCCCCTGGTAGGTTACCCTGGGTCTGTACACTCTTATCCATCTCCTCACTGTGGGTTGGTTGACAGCATTCTCATCCTCACCACCTCAGCCTCTTCCACATGTTGTTGTATGATAGCTGCTGCAGCCCCTTTCATTTTGTTGCTTTTGTTTGTTAAAAATTCCCTGCTTGTGTACACCGGTGGTGTAGA
>NC_056744.1:321185583-321208083 GCF_019279795.1 Protopterus annectens | reverse complement strand
GACACAGATCACCTCTGTGCTATCTGTACGATACCGAATAGAGTGATACTGATTTGAGCCAGTCCACATAGGACACGTGTTGGAGGCCATGGATTCTCTTTGTGAGGTATTTTTGTGGCCTTTCCAGTTGGTGTTTATGTTTGGAGAGGTACATGCCAAACTGCGAGTTATATTCAATTATTGGTCTAATGAGGGAAAAGTACAGAGAGGTAATGACCTTCTTTTTTCTGGATACAATCCCTTTACTTATGAGATGAACCAGGTAAAAGTTTTTTCTGACCACTGTCGCTGCATAATGGCTGAATGTGAGATTGTTATCAACCTGAGTTCCCAGGTCTCTCACCACAAGTTGTGCATTTAGCGGGTTGCCTTTGATGTGGTAATCAGTAGGGCTGTGTTTCTGCCAAATGGTGTGATGATACATTTTTTTGCATTTAGCTTGAAGCCATGACTTTGGCACCAGTCATTAGTTGCTGTGAGACCTTCTTGCAGTATATTAACATAATTTGAGGTGTTAATGACAGCACCCAACTTATAGTCATCTGAAAACCTGGTCAGCCACAGGCCTTTTGTCTTTGCCTGGACTTCTGAGAAGTAGATGCCAAACAGTAGGGGTCCCAGGACAGATCCCTGGAGAACTCCACTAGTGAAAGGTCTACCATCGAAGGTGAAGGTGCCTATTTTGAACTTGAGGTCCTGTCGGTCAGCCAGTTGGCCACCCACCTGATGAGATAGGGATTTACACCAAGTTATGTTAGTTTTTCGATGATGCCCAAGTGTGGGACTGTGTTAAAGGCCTTGGTCAAGTCAAGGTAAGTTGTATGAACTGAGTTTCCCTCATCCAAGGCCTTGGTGACAGTCTCAAAGAAGTCAACCAGGCTCAACAGGCAACATCTGCCCTTGAATCTGAACTGGGTGGGGTAAAGTGCTTGGAGATTGCCTGTGTCCTTGTTTATGAGATCAATAATAATACACTCCATGGCTTTACAGATCAGACTTGTCAAGCTAATTGTGTGATAGTTTCCAGGGTCAATAGGGGCACTACCTTTGTGCAAGGGGATAATAATGGCAGTACTCCACTCCACTGTGAAAAAGGTACAACGTAGGACTACAGAAGGACTGAAAATGACCACAGAAAGAAATAAACAATAAATAAGTAGAAGGAATGGACACTGAAAGGCAGGTGACCGTGGAAAGAGCAGGAAAGATGCATTAAATAAAACAGATCCTTACCTTGTGAAATAAGACAAAGGATCACTACATCAAACATTTACAAACAATGAGATGAAATGAGTCATGGATAATTCATTCAAGGGGTAAAGGGGCAGTCCTCCAACGTAAGTCATATACTTTTCATAACTACTTACTGAAGTACAATAAACTGTAGTAAATTAAGTTTAATGTCTAAGTCTTAAAATAATTGATGATGTAATGACTAGGGGGCTTGAACAGAAAGATACGATGTAGTAATAAATAAAAAGTAAACAACAACCCAGAAACAAATGTGAAATAAAGGAACAGTGGTGTATAAGCACCATAGTATACATCTTTAAAAATACAAATAAAAAAATAAAATTCTGGGCTATCACACAAATGAATCTTATGCACCAGACTGCTGAGTAATAGTAGGAAGGGAGAAAAACAAATAGGAACACTGTAAAATAAAGACTTGACATTGGGATTGCATTGCCATGCAGGGTATTAGTGTGAAGAACACTGGAAGGGAACAAAAGAAGTCTTAAAAAGGCTCATGTCCAGAACATACAGATGCACATGCAAGAGCCAAAAGGCAGGAATCCAGAGGCCAGAGAAGGGGAGGAGGGGTCCGAATGCAGGCAGCTCCTAAAGAACAGCATGTTCAGCTCGGTGGTTGGGTCCAGAGACAGGATTATGCTGAATGACAGAGACCAGAAAAGCAGAGTGGTGGGCAAAAAGAACAAGGAAATACAGTTAATTACATACAACACTGAAGCTCATAAAATCAAAAAGAGACTACGGTAAAAGTTAAAGAGGATGAGGGAGACATTGTTCAATTACAAGAAATAAAGCTGAAAAATCAAAGATAGGGAGAAGATACTCTTATGTCTACCAAACTAATGTCTTTCAGCTTTTCCTGGTTAGGGGTCACCACAGCGGAACTCTGGTCCACTAATAATTGGCAGTTGATTTTTACAGTGCCGAGTTACCAACCCGACGCCCAAACTTCAAAGAAGGCACACCCATTCACACACGCACCTACCTGCATGTGTTTAAACATCACTTGACCATGGGGAAGACATGCAGACTCCACACAGAAGGCCCGACACCCAACCTTTGAAGAAGGCACACCTATTCATGCATGCACCTACCTGCATATCTTTAAACATCACTCGACCGTGGGGAGGACAAGCAGACTCCACACAGTAGGCGCTACCAAAAGGATTTAATGGACATGGGGAAGACATGCAGACTTCACACAGAAGGCCCGACACCCAACCTTTGAAGAAGGCACACCTATTCATGCATGCACCTACCTGCATGTCTTTAAACATCACTCGACCATGGGGAGGACATGCAGACTCCACACAGTAGGCACTACCAAAAGGATTTAATGGACATCGAGTGGTGGGGGAAAGAGGGGAGCAGTAATTGTATTTCACAGAGGCCTTCAGACAACCACAGAGAGTGATAAGAAGTAGCTGGATCACATAGCAGGGAAGGATGAAAGGTGCATGCTGGACTACAGGAAACATGTGCTCCAAACAAGGAAGAACAAGGATTCTACAGCAACTGTTCTGATAAACAGTTACAAACAAGAAGAAATGGAATAGAGAAAATGGGGGATACAATGTCACCATAGAACTGGAAAAAGACAGGCTGTATGGAAGGAGGGAATATAACAAAAGTTTAAACAAGGAATGAAAGAACAGAGTGGCTGGATATATGGAGGGAAGCATATCCTGATGAGATGGAAAACACATTCAAAAGGAACATTTTGGCACAGGCAAGTAGCTTAGACAAGTTCTTAGGGAAGGAAACCTTATTGGAAACAATGGAAAAGATCCAAATAAAGGAATGACACATATCCGATCAGGCTGCAGTGAAGTTTAAGGTAAGGGTGCAAGCACAGAAAGTAATGAGAAGTGGATGGAGGTGGGCTACCAATAAATGGAAAGAGACAGAGGACAAAGAAACAGTGCAAGAATTAATAAAAGGGTCGATACGGGAGGACAAGAATGATGGACTAACTATAAGAACAGTGATGGGAGGAGATCAGGGGCACTGTGAGGGGAAAACTGATGAACACAGAAGGGGTGAAGGAAAGGGGTTAAGGAGATTTAGAAACAGATAGTTGTAGTACAAGAGAAGCTGGAAAAATGAAAGTAAAAGGGATGTTTTACAGACCAGAGACAAAGCAATAAGAATGGAACTGGAGAGTAAAATTATTACGGAGCAAGAACTTCAGCAACTGGTGTGTATTGGCAGAGGCTCAAGGGAAACACCTAGTGAAGTGGTACCAAAGGGACTACTGGTGGGGAGTGGGGGAGGGGCACAAGGGAAACACCTAGCAAAGTGGTACCGAAGGGACTACTGGTGGGGAGTGGGGGAGGGGCACAAGGGAAACAACCTGCGAAGTGGTACCGAAGGGACTACTAGTGGGGAGTGGGGGAGGGGCACAAGGGAAACACCTAGTGAAGTGGTACCGAAGGGACTATTGGTGGGGAGTGGGGGAGGGGCACAAGGGAAACACCTAGCGAAGTGGTACCGAAGGGACTACTAGTGGGGAGCGGGGGAGGGGCACAAGGGAAACAACCTGCGAAGTGGTACCGAAGGGACTATTGGTGGGGAGTGGGGGAGGGGCACAAGGGAAACACCTAGCGAAGTGGTACCGAAGGGACTATTTGTGGGGAGCGGGGGAGGGGCACAAGGGAAACACCTAGCGAAGTGGTACCGAAGGGACTACTAGTGGGGAGCGGGGGAGGGGCACAAGGGAAACAACCTGCGAAGTGGTACCGAAGGGACTACTAGTGGGGAGTGGGGGAGGGGCACAAGGGAAACACCTAGCGAAGTGGTACCAAAGGGACTATTAGTGGGGAGCGGGGGAGGGGCACAAGGGAAACAACCTGCGAAGTGGTACTGAAGGGACTACTAGTGGGGAGTGGGGGAGGGGCACAAGGCAAACACCTAGTGAAGTGGTACCGAAGGGACTACTGGTGGGGAGTGGGGGAGGGGCACAAGGGAAACACCTAGTGAAGTGGTACCAAAGGGACTACTAGTGGGGAGTGGGGGAGGGGCACAAGGGAAACACCTAGCGAAGTGGTACCGAAGGGACTATTGGTGGGGAGTGGGGGGGCACAAGGGAAACAGCTAGCAAAGTGGTACCGAAGGGACTACTAGTGGGGAGCGGGGGAGGGGCACAAGGGAAACAGCTAGCAAAGTGGTACCGAAGGGACTACTAGTGGGGAGCGGGGGAGGGGCACAAGGGAAACACCTAGCGAAGTGGTACCAAAGGGACTACTAGTGGGGAGTGGGGGAGGGGCACAAGGGAAACACCTAGCGAAGTGGTACCGAAGGGACTATTGGTGGGGAGTGGGGGAGGACACAAGGGAAACACCTAGCGAAGTGGTACCGAAGGGACTACTAGTGGGGAGTGGGGGAGGGGCACAAAGGAAACACCTAGTGAAGTGGCACCAAAGGGACTACTAGTGGGGAGTGGGGGAGGGGCACAAGAGAAACAGCTAGTGAAGTGGTACTGGAGGGACTATTAGTGGGGAGCGGGGGAGGGGCACAAGGGAAACAGCTAACAAAGTGGTACCAAAGGGACTACTGGTGGGGAGTGGGGAGGGGCACAAGGGAAACAACCTGCAGTGGTACCAAAGGGACTACTGGTGGGGAGTGGGGAGGGGCACAAGGAAACAACCTGAAGTGGTACTGGAGGGACTATTAGTGGGGAGCGGGGGAGGGGCACAAGGGAAACAGCTAACAAAGTGGTACCAAAGGGACTACTGGTGGGGAGTGGGGGAGGGGCACAAGGGAAACACCTAGCGAAGTGGTACCAAAGGGACTACTGGTGGGGAGTGGGGGAGGGGCACAAAGGAAACACCTAGTGAAGTGGTACTGAAGGGACTACTGGTGGGGAGTGGGGGAGGGGCACAAGGGAAACAACCTGCGAAGTGGTACCAAAGGGACTACTGGTGGGGAGTGGGGGAGGGGCACAAGGGAAACAGCTAGCGAAGTGGTACTGAAGGGTCTACTGTTGGGGAGTGGGGGAGGGGCACAAGGGAAACACCTAGCGAAGTGGTACCGAAGGGCCTACTGGTGGGGACTGGGGGAGGGGCACAAGGGAAACAACTAGCAAAGTGGTACTGAAGGGTCTACTGGTGGGGAGGGGGGGAGGGGGCACAACAGAAACATCTAGCCAAGATATACAAGACAGAGCAGGTAGACAGAGATGTAGAGATGGTACACAAGAGAAAGAAAGCAGGCAGAGAGATGTACATATGGACAAGACAAAGCAGGTAGACAGAGATGCACAGATAGTATAGAAGACAAAGCAGGCAGAAAGATGGACAGATGATAAGGGAAAGAGATGGAGGATATTTAGAAGAGGATGAAATAATCAGAAAAAGATCCATGGAATACTACAGGGAGATTTACAAACAGGAAGGGACAGAGGACTCAGAATGGAAACAGGGAAAGATCATAGAGTGATATATACTGGAGGATGAGCAAAGACGTAGGCTTAACGCTGAGGAGACAAGGGATGAGATAAGGACAGCCAATACAAGATGATGGTGGGGAAAGCTGAAGGGTCACATGTATTCCCCTTAAAGGTCTACAAATGGGGGAAACAGGAACTATGGAAGGCTCTATAGCAAGAATAAAAGATGAACTTTCGGAAAATATGTAAAAGTATGAGGAAGGTCAGGATAACCATGATATCTAAAGGGGAGGAGAAATTTGATTAATACCGATATCAAGATTTTGGCAAAGGTATCAGCAGGAGCACTGGATGAAATACTGACAAAGGTAATACAAACAGGGAAAAAGGCCTTCGTGAAGGGAAGAAAGACAGAAAACAACAATAAGACGTGCTGTTATTTTTGCATAGGAAGGAACAAAAGCAGGAAATGAAAGGTGGGAGTGTGGTCTTTTATCTGCAGAAGGCCTTTGGTATGATGAGGTGACAATTCCTGTTGAAGACGCTGCAGCAAAGGCAGGTAAAGAAATATTCATATGTTGGATACAGGCCACATACCATGATCTAGAAATTGAAATAGTCATAAATGGAGCAGAATCTGAGGAGACAAAGCGGGGCCAA
Source organism: Protopterus annectens (assembly GCF_019279795.1). Lineage (NCBI taxonomy): Eukaryota > Metazoa > Chordata > Ceratodontiformes > Protopteridae > Protopterus > Protopterus annectens. The sequence goes on along the minus strand of NC_056744.1, from coordinate 321,201,782 downwards.
GATAAGGGTGCCCACTAACCTCAGGCCTATTTACACTTGAGATCAAGGAGTCAGTAGTTAAAGTCAGACAATTTATCAATGCTGGAAGAAAAGGAATGGATAAAATCTCAGTTTGTGGTATATGGAGATGGCTGCATGTAAATGTCAGAGACATTATAGAAGTTTAAGGGAGCGGAAGGACTCAGGTGCCACAACAAAAAGATAGTGGTAGAAAGATCAGGAAAAGGGAACGAGTGAAGAGGTGCGATAAAATGTGCAGAGTTCCTGAGTACCTAGACTTTATGTTAGGAAAATAGTGACGGAGACAATCAGTAAAACCTCGAAGAAGTTAGGAAAAAGGTAAAGGATACTTTACAGGGGGAGGAGTCTTATACGTTGCTTGGGAGAATTAGCGGCTAATAATGCTCCACCTACTCCCTGACATACAACAGACCCCCAGGGACAAAAGGCTACAAAAATACAAAAAAAAAAAAAAGACAAAGGACTGGGATAATAAAAGCAAAGAGAAAAGAGTGACCAAGGCAAAATGAATAGGAAAAGGGGAGTGTGGGACTTCTGCATGTCCCAACATAAGCACTGACATGGAAACATCATTCACTGAATAGAAACAGATGAGAAGAAGGTTAAGCAAAAGACACTAAGGGAGAGGGAGACATGGAGAAACTTACTAAAGGATGCGAGTGAAGCAGCACTAAAAGAAATGAGACGCATGAAATGGTGTGAAAGAAACATTAAAAACCTGTGAGAACAGAAGGATAGAGAGCCAAGATAAGGAAGAAAAGGGAACTCTGGTGGAGAAGTGGAATAGCTGAACAGGAAGATATGGCATGCGGATAAAGATGTAGTGAGGAAAGATTTAAAATAATGCAGAATTTAATAGAGTAATACAGAATAGCACATGACTAATGGTGAAAATACTTGTGACTCTGGGAGACCTAGAAAAAAACTCAGAGAGGACGACAGGAGAAAGGAACACGCATTAAGTAAGGGCAAAGGAGAGAGGATGGCATCCTGAAGGAGATGGAAGAGGTCCAGGAAGTAAAGGAGCAGACAAATCTATGAAGCAGCACAGGGAAAGACTGGACATGTTTGAGGAACAGAGAATGAGAACAAATTCAAGAAGGGAGGAGGTCTGAAAGGGAATTGAAGGATACTAGCAGAAGGCAGTTCAGGCAGTGAGAAACAAGTGCACAGAGCTGGAGGTCAAAGCCTAAACATTCTGTCTAGATGGTATCTAACCTCAGTGAAACAAGAAAACGAAGGCAGAAAGCAATGTAAATACTCAAGATGCCAGGAGGAAGAGGCAGGAATGATGCACATTTTCTGTGATTCTGTGTAGGTACAAGAAGTCTGGAAACAGACACAGATGATTTGGGGAGGCATATTTTAGAAGGAAGCAAAACATACCTGGGAATTATTTATATAAGGCATAAAGAAATGTACTGTATCTGGAAAGAAAGAGAAATGAACATTTTCAAATTGCAGAATGTGATGATATGGGCAACTGGAGTTTTGTAAAGAATGCTATGTCCCTTGAATATCAAAGTGATTTATACAAGATGCTAGTGTTACAAATGTATTAGAACTGTATGCCATTTGTATATCAAACTGATTTTGTACAGATGCTTATGTTGAAAATGTACTTGTGAGCTTTGCTTGTGTTGAAATGTATGAACAGTGCACCCTGCTGAAATGACAAGAAATCTACATGTATTTTTGTAGCTGAAGTAAATGTTTATGTTTTAATAGAGGATAATGGCACAAGAGAGGTTAACTTTAAGAAAAATATGGGAAATGTAGATTTGCTTTTAAGCCATTAAAAGGTACCCCACAGTGTGGAATAGGACTGGAGTTGTTGGGTCTGGGGAAGAGCCATTATCTATTAGCTCAGTGAAAAGAGTGGAGGCCCCAGACACTGCCATAAACATCTGGTTGGGTATTGTAGCTGTCTGTGCTAACTTCCTGTGTCAGCTTCAAAGGTGAATACTGTGAGAACCTAGAGTTAGGTGATCAGATGAAGTAATTCTGCCAGCCCTCTTGGAAATTATATTTTAGATATTAAAAAGAGAAATCTCAGTGTATTGAATATTCTGTTTGGGAAGCCTGACTAGAAAGACCCTCACCCACAGCATCTTGCCTTGCGGCAGTAAATAGCTTAACTAGGGAACAGTAATTCTTTTAGATTCAGTCAGGAATATAGTGAAGCTTAGTTTAGATATTGTTTTTCTTTATTTGTCTGAGTCTATCAATCAATGCTGTTTTCAATATTTCCTGTTGTGTACTGTGAATACATAATCAAACAAGGTCCTCATAGTGGTATAAGCTGTATGTAAACAATGCCAGATAATGACCAGATAAGACTTAAAACTTTAATATGGTAAAACCCAGTCAAATAAAAATCAACACCACAAAATAATGGTCAAGCACTTTCATCCTTACAACTAGGACTTCTTCAGAACCATTACCAAACAATGAACTCTCATTTAAATACTGAATTTGAACAACCATGTGATCCAAACATTAAAACATCACCTTTTTAAGCTTCCATTAAAAAAAAAAAAAAAAAAAAAAAAAAAAAAAAATTAAACAAAACAGTGAAACTACTCGTGTATACATTCCTAAATCATCAAGCAATACTTTCTAATAAAAGAAAACTTTTTATACTACCAGCTCAAATCCTAAGCTTTAAATTTCAGAACCGGGCATAATTGAACTGTGGTCATTAATACCTGGGGAAACTGTAGCATTTGTTCAAAGCTGCCAATAGAGTTCCTTCATTTCTAACTTGTTTTCCCAACACCCTCCCTCCCAATATCCATATCAAGAACCTCCAAAATAACGAAGCTAGACCTATTACACTTAGAACTGTTTTGTATGGTGTGGGAGGGTGGCCTAATGGTTAAGTTGTTTGTCTTACAAACACAACGTGCAGGGTTTGAGTCTCACAAGGGATAATTGGCTAGGCTTAAAATAGCTCGCAAGGGCAGTTAGCCTAGTACTAATCTATGAGTCTATGAGTCTATGAGTAAGTGTCTAGATAGGACATTATTGTCACAACCATGTAGGATGGCATAAGTATGTTCATAAATATGTTTTTAAAAAGATGTTTCCCACATAAAAGAATTGGCACTCCTGACAGATAGCAATGTATACTAACCCCCTAGTCCCACAATTCCCTGTTTTTTGGGTGCTCATATACATATTGTGTTTGTGTTACTGTGAATACATATTCAATATTTTCATATTCTTTTATTATTTATTATCAAATATGTTTTAAACTTTTATTTTGGCTGGTCCTTGCAGAAAGTATCTAACTCTGAGAGTACTTATATTTATTTGGTGACACTGTGGTTCACTCCAGAAGGCCTGAGCATCTTGGTGAACTACTACCATTTGTATTAGTTTTAATATTACACAGTATAATTGAATACCCTTTTAAGAGCCTTATAGTAACTGACTGGTAGCAGTGATAACTACTTTATAGTCTGGGCAAAGTTGGTAGAGTGGGTAATCTATGCCAGCCTTTTCCAGGTGCGTGTGAAAATTAAATCTTAAAGAGTATCAGCTACTTGAGGCATGGACAAGAAACACTGAGTTTACAGTTAGAGAGTGCTGGAGAAGTTGGTTTGGAGACTTAGCTGAGGACCTAACTCTGCAGCTATACCAGTAGGTAGTCTTACTGGGGATCTGGAGGGAGACAGATATAGAGACATCCAGAACTGGGCTGAGTGTGTTCCCTGTATGCTCTTAAGGAAAACTGTGCTTAATTCAGAGAGGTCTGCTTCTGAAAATACTAAGTGTACCCATTTGTATTCCAAGTGAATGCCCCTCTCCAGTGTCAGTGGTGAGGATTCAGGCTCCTTGGTTATTGACCCAGTGTGTGGATATCACATATTGTTGGCCATCACATACTGTAAGCGGTAGTGGGCATTACATATTAGTTGGCAGTGGTGGGATCATCACATGCTCACATATTGTTGAGCAGTGAAGTGAATATTGAATTTCTGTAGCCTGTAAGCAGTTGTCACTAAAGAAAGGTGTACTCTCAACAGCCACATGGTAGATATTCAGAGTTTCATACCACAATAGTTTTATTTATTTACTTTCTGTTAGCTCAGTTAGTCAGGGAAATCAGGCAAATATGTCAGCAGAGGATTATTGCAAGCTAACAATGAATCAGTTGGCTGAGATGTGCCAAGCCAAAGGACTGGGGCATGCCAACCTGACTAAAGGGGAAATTACTGCAGTCTTAATCACAACTACAGCACAGCAATTAGGAGGATCACCAGTCTGTTGATGGGGACTTGCAGCTCTCAGAAGCAAGACAGTTCATCTTTTCCTCAGAGAACTTAAAAACCTATCTGTTGTTAGAGAGACTTGAACTGGAGGCTAACGGTTGGAATTAGAATCAGCAGAGCAAATGTGGCAGTTGGAGGTTGAAGAAAAAGAAAGACTGAGATGCCTGGAAGCCGAAGAAAATGAGAGGCAGAGGAAACATGAAAAGTATCTATTTCTCAGAAGTCAAGGAAAACAAAGATGGCCTTTGGCTGACAAAGTCTGTGGATGACTGCAAACTGGGGGCAATCACTGAATCCCAGAACAATACTGATATACAGCAGAAAGGAATAACGCAGAGAAACGATTGGTGCCAGAGCCATGGATTGAAACTAAATGCAAAAAAAATGCATAATTATTCTTTTTGGGAAAGCAAATACCCCAGCCAGTTACAATATAGACAGCACCCCCCAAGTGTAGACCCAGTGGTATGTGATCTAGGTACTCAGGTTGACAGTGATCTGAACTTTGACCACCATGTGTACACAGTGGTGAGAAAGTACTTGTATGTGGCACAACTAATAAATAAGGGCATGGCATCCGGATCAAAGGATGTTATAATTTCATTGCACTCCGCCCTCATCACACCAATAACTCAGTACTGTGAAACCTTTTGCATGGAGCTCACTAAACATCTGCAACAGCTGGAGAGTCCCCAGAGGTTTCGCATTGGGAAGACACAGGGGTTAAACAAAAGTCCTGCACAGAAAGATTGATAGCCTCATCAATGTAGTCTGTCTCCTTTCGACTACTAAGGGGCAATTTATGTCTAGCCTACAGGACAGTCTCTGATCTGATCCTGATGGAAATGTTACACATTCATAAATCAAACTGCACAAGGGTCACTTGTTCCAGGGATCTTAGCCTGGTCTCTGACATAAATAAAGCATGTTGGAGAGATAGATATGTCTCTCAGAAACTAAACCTTCTCTGCAACAAGCATCTTATTCATGTGAAGCAGAGTAATTCCCTGATCCACTCCAAGGGCAACCTAGTTCAATCGATGGGTCATTGTAAATTTACTCCTGGGGTGGTGCCCATGTCCCTCATGACAAAGGCAGTCAGTATTAGATACTGTAGAATAGACTCATACCTCTGTGGACGTCATTCACCTCACTATTGAAAATTGGGAAACTCTAGTTAAATTTTGCTAGCCTTGTAAGGGCTCTTGGGCCATTAGCCTAATATTCTGATATGAACCTATAAAAGCCCTTACAAACCTAGCCAATATAACCCAATTTTACCCAATATATGGCCCCTAGGGGCAAGAAGATGGCATGGATGTGTGCCTATGCCTTGAGTATCTTACAGATTGCCCCTGTCCATAAGGGACATAGGCACCACTCCAGGTGTTAATCTGAGATTTCCCATCCATTGATCCAAATTGCATTTAAAAGGGGCAGGAAAGATCTCTGCTTAACATGAATAGGAAGCCTGTTCCAAAGAAGGGGTTATCTCTGAGACACATACTGTATCTGTCTTCCCAGCATATTTTGTTTGAGTCGCTGATTAACTTTAGATTCCTAGACTGGGAAACTCCCATGCTGTATGATTTGCAGATGTGTAGCAGCTCCATCAGGGCTGGATTTGTGAGTGCAGTGTAGGTCAGGCATAGGTCACCCCTTAATAGTTAGTAGGAGACAGAGAAAAGGGCTAGGGCTTTTACTTTATCCACATAAGACATGTTGTTCACACCCTGTATTTTCTTTGTGAGGAACCTCCGAGGTCCTTCCAGCTGCTGTGAGCTCATAGTCAAGTACATGCCAAAAAGTGCATTGTACTCGATTATTGGTGAGAACAGTGAGACTAATTTCCTTGGATCTGGATGCCATACCTTTACTTACATGTTGTGTCACATAAAAAGACTTCCTCATCACTGTGGACACATGATGGTCAAAGTTCAGGCTACTATCTATCTATCTGTGTACTTAAATCTCTCTTCTCTGAATCTTTTCTTAGGGGAGTGCTATTGATGTTGTAATTTGCAGAGTCATTTAATTTCCCAAAGGATATGATAATGCATTTTTTGTGTTTAGTTTTAGACCATGGTTCTGGCACAAATCAGTTGTCTGATCTAGACCTTCCTGAAGGATATCTACATCATTTGAGGTTTCACTGATTGCCTCCAGCTTGCAGTCATCGGCAGACTTTGTCAACCAGAGTCCTTCCACATTACCCTTGACTTCAGAGAAGTATATCTTCTTCTTCTTCTGGCATTTCCTGACCTGTCCGCTCATGACTGGCAGTAGAGCTTTACGGTGTCGAGTTGCCAACCCGGCACCCAACCTTTCACGGAAGGCACACAAACGCACGCACTCACACCTAGGACCAATTTAGAGTGCCCAATCCACCTACAGTATGTCTTTGGGATGTGGGAGGAAACCAGAGTACCCAGAAGAAACCCACGCGACCACAGGGAGGACATACAGACTCTACACAGAAGGCACCCCAGCCAAGGATCAAACCGGAGAACCTCTTGCTGTGAGGTGACAATGCTAACCACTGCACCATCATGGCTGCCCCAAGATATTCTTACCTTATAAGACCCATTATTGAGTACAATGGCCCTTTCGGCATGTACCTCACAAAGCACATGCAGCAGCCGGACAGACCACTGAGGTTCCTCACCCTGAGAATCCAGGGCCTCAAACATCTACCCTACACAGATAGGCTAATAGCCCTGTCCCTCTACTCAGTCTCCTACAGACTCCTCAGAGGTGACCTCTTTCTGGCATACAAAACAATCGCAGATCCTGCCTTAATGGGACTGCTGTATATCCGCAAGTCAAGATCTACTCGAGTAACCCGCATGAGCGACCTCAACCTGGTCTGTGATATCAACAGGACTTGTTGGCTGGACAGATTTATGTCCCAGAGACTCCCCCTTTTGTGGAATAGACTCCCTTTCCACATAAAGCAGAGTCCCTCATTAAGCCTTTTTAAGCACCACCTGGGTAACTCGATGGGGAACAAGAAGTACACCCCTGGGATTCCACCTACCTCCCTGCTGGACAGTGGCATAGGATACTGACTTGTTGGAACATGGGTTAAATTCTTGGCTAGGCTTGTAACAGTTTCAGGACCAATAGCCTAGTAATTTCCTATGATCTTATGATATGAAATGAGCCCTGTGGTACATCACTATTAACTGGCCTTTTGCTGGATCTGGATTCACCATATGTCCTATCCATGAGCCGATTGGCTATCATTTTGGTGACATAGGGATTTATGCCCGGTTTTGTGAGTTTATTTATAATACCTGAGTGGGCAATTCTGTCAAATGCTTTGGCCAAGTTCAGCTAGGTGGTGTGTACTATTTTACCCTCATCCATGGCCTAGTGACTTTCTGAAAAAATCCTGCAGAAACAGTCACCATTAAAATAAATACCACAATTAGGCACATAGATCTCCATATCAGATTACAAAGCTAGGAAAACGACACTTCCCTAGTGTAACAGGAATCAGTTGAGTAGTAACTTCCAGTAAATCAGTGAGACAGTAATGACAGCTGTAGTAAGCCTAATATTAAACCCAACTCAGTACAACCAGACTTCAGGTTAGGAATTATTTGTGAAGTGTTTTAAGGTCTTTTTCTCCTGAACGGGTTGATGTAGTAAATTAGTACTTCCCTGTAAATCAATACATCTGTATAAAGGTAGACATCTTGATAATATTTTAACGAGACTGGCATTAATGCTTAAAAATAACTTTAAAAATGGATCTACTTCTAATGATCAGAATCCCACTAACCCAGCTTTGTTAACACTGAGACGACTTCACCAACAGCCAGTTAAAGAAACACTCAGATCACCACCTGAAAACTCCAGGTAAGTAACCACTTGGTCATCATGGTGAACTTTGCCCCTTTCCTCACTATAGTGCAATTTCAGAGTTGGTATATTTAGTTAGGGGGGTGTGGAGGGTATAGCCGCCACATTCATTGGTTTAATTTGGTTTGCTTTTTGTTTTACATTCTGGTGCAGACAAGTGGTTACTTACCTGGAGTTTTCAGTCTGTGATCCGAGAGTTCATTTCTATGCGGTTTTGGCTATGTCATCTTGGTGTTAAGAAAGCTGGGTAAGTGGGATTTTGATCATTAGAAGTAGACCCTTAAAAACACATGACTGTTTCTTTAAATCAAGTTTATTCAGAATATTTTATATATATATATATATATATATATATATATATATATATATATATATATAGAAAGAGAGAGAGAAAGAGAGAGGGACAGACAGACAGACAATCAGAGATAAAATCTGAAATAAAAAATGGCACAGGTTATAAATGAAAATAATTTTTGAACCAGTGTGCTTACTAAGCTAACAGCTGTAAAAATAAATAAATAAAACAAATACGGAAAACAATGCAATGAACATTGTTTTACTCAGAGTGAGCATTTGATTCTTGATATGTGTTACAACAGTGCTCTCTTGTGGAAAACGTTTAAAGAGTTATTTAAATGACATTTACATCAGCCACTCACTTTTTTATCTCTCTGCCATCAAAGCTTGTAAACTTAAATCAGCAACACATCTAACAAAATGGAAGGCATTTACTAAAATTAGTTTAAGCATTTGAAACTGAAAAAACAGATGAGTCAGTCGTAAGCTGATGAGCACTGAACAGACAACCCAAACTCTTAGTTCTACCTAAAAGAAAGAAAGCTGTTTCTGGGAAGACTTTGAGAAGTCATAGAGCGTGTTTAGGAAGAACCCTTTTTTCATCACTCAGCTACTTCCTACATTAGACTTCTTGAAGCTTCTGATAATGAATGTTTGTACGGATTTAGTTTAATTAACTAATGACACACACACAAACGCATATGTTTATGAACACAGTTAACAAATCTAGGAAGCGCAAGGCTAAATCTGATAGCAAAATCATAATGGTAGTTCTAAATCGTGGCAATGAATCATGGAACAACCACTTTTAAATACAACTTCCCCTTAGAATAACTGCTTAAATTCAACTAGGAATATCAAAACTGTGACACATCCAAAAATAAACATTTTTATTTATAAACTATCTGACTTTAGATGGAACTCATGATTACATCATATCATTTTAGTGATGTTTTTAATTATTTAATGGTTGTATCTTTAATCAACTGACTTCATGTCCATGAAACATTTAAATAGTCATTTCTGAAGAAAGTAAAGCCCCTCATAAACCTAAGTACTTCAGGTAATCAGCCCTGCTGCAATGGATGCATATGAGACAAAAGTACATACATACATATATATACATACATATACATATATATATATATATATATATATATATATATATATAGACTTTAATTGCTCAAAATCCTGAAACATCGAATTTCAGAATCTCGACCCCATAAAGTAGAAAACCTAAAACACCGAACACTCATAAGCGCAAAATTCAAAATCGTGACTTCTATACAACACACACACCACACATATACACATATACACATACACACACCTTCCTCCCGACAAACACACAACCCAATCCTAACTATGCTCCCCCCCACACACACACCCTCGTAAATATACTATCTCCAAGGTCGCACTACATACACAAACACACAAAACATCACCACACAAGCTACATCCCCCTTGCACACACACATACACACGCACACACACACACACACACGCACTCACACGCACACACACACACACACACACACACAAACTTTGATCATATGGTCCCATTTTTTTATATAAATATATATATATATATATATATATATATATATATATATATATATATATCTATATGGGTCTACTTAATAAGGCCGACAACCCATATGATCGACAACCAAATGAATGACACCAGAAGGATGAAAATTCAAATACCTGACAGCTGTAAACACCGACACTCACAACATCAATAAGCATAACACCGTCAAATCAGTGCAGGCTACGGCAGCAACGTTACTAACTGAAGCTAAGCATTCAGTTGTATCTGTGGTAGTATCTGACATCACTGTACTGACAAAACTACCAGTTTTGAGAGGAAACCTAGAGAAGTCTGTGTTAAACAGTGTTAACTCTTCTGTCTGAGTAACTCCACACTTTTGCCGTATGATATGGCTCACCTGCTGCTGTAGGGCTCTACTATGAGGAACTCAGTGTATTGTGTCCAGTAAACTTTAGAGTAGTGCATCTTGGAGTATGAGGCACGCAGTGTCCCTACTTAAATTAGCTCTGATTTTTAAGTCACTACAGACTACGTACCTATGTAGTTCTCTCAGATCTGCTGCATGGTTGTGAGCAACAGATTTCTCAAGTTTATCGCTGTTCGGCATTGAAATGGTGACAGCTCTTCTGTCACAACTATCAGTACTTTTATATTCACATCCCCAGTACCTATAGCTCATGTTCTTCATGTCTCACTGTTGCAGTCATCACATTTGGGTTATCTGCCTGCAGGTAGCCCTCAGCCGGCCTAAATACCAGATTCTTGGATTTCTGCGTCAGATGCTGTTTCTTCTTCCATTATGTCAGGTCGTCAGGGGTATAAAACATGCAGCTGATGCCATTACATCAGTCTTTCTTGCTGCGCAGTGCACGAAGCAGAAGCAGTTCACAAGTGCCGGTCAGCTGACTCCTGAAATTTTCATTTTCGAGTTTCAGAACCGAAGTCTTTAAAAAAGCTAAGTACCCCATTGGGGGATCCTTTTTCTTGCTCTTAACCAATGTAACCAGTAACCAATTACTGATCTCATATATGTTGTATTAAAAAAAAAAAAAAAAAATGTTTATATTGTCTACCATTTTTTCAAACAATGTATTGATACACTGTATGACTAGATACTATCAAATTTCGTATTGAAAGCCGTTAACCATTTACTCGAATATTTTCTTGTTTTGGATATTTTTTTACTCTTAGATGTGTATTACCTATACTAAAATATTCTTATCCTTTATGCTTAATGCTTTTGTTTTATGTGTATTTGTATTCTCTAATCTTGTTTTAACCAATGGAGCTTTTCTCCCCGGGCCTTCACTGAAAATGGACATTGATCCAGCTGGACTAGCCTGGTCAACAAATGTAAAATAAATAATAAATAATAAATTATAATGTCAGTGAAAGTTAACAATTGTCTTACCTGTGGAAAGTAAATACCTCATAAAGATTTTCTTTCGTACTGCTTTCCTTGCTTAGACCAGACCACAACATCCCTCACTGTCAGTTTTGTGCCTTGTTCAACCCCCAAGCTATTCATCGTTGGTCTATATTTGCAGCCAATTATTTTGGTACATTTGATAACTATCCAGAAATGGCTTCGGTAAGCCATCCAACTAGCGATATTCCAAAAAAAGTATGGATAAAGATAGAGACAGACTGCATAGGTCCAAAACTGCCGATGACACTCCCGTTAAGCTAGTCGCCAGCCCGCCGGTACTCAGTGAGGCGCTTTCGCACCCCCTGATACCCGCTACTTCAGATTCGCAGGCCCCTACTGAGACCCATTCAGAGTTCGGTATGCCACGAGATGCTTCTTCAACTATGGAACCTGCAGATGTCTCTCCCTTGGATGTGTCTGGAGCCGCTGTGCAGGCCCCAGCTTCTGAGGGTGTACTCAGGCCTACAGACTTGCATTTTAAACCAATGCCATCTTCTTCATCCAGGCCTAAAACTTGACCCACGCCTAGAAAACCGACGTCCAAACTGCATGCCTAAAAAACAAATGCTTAGAATGGCTGAAGACCTTATTACTTCGAGTAGGGGAAGCCAGCCTTCCCCCTCTAAGAGACCTAGAACTGATTTTCCTTCTGATTCTTCTGATCAGGATTCTGATATTTCTGTTTCTTCTGATTACCAGGATTTGCCCTTATCTACCTATGAGGATTTTGATGCAGAGGATTCCATTCCCTCTGCTTCCCCTCCAGAAGATTTTTCTTTTGGTGAAACCTTGCACACTCTTATGGAGCATTTCCACTGGGAAAGCTAGGATTACTCTGACTCCAAAAAGAGGCTTAGGGAATTCTTACTCCTTCCTCAACACAGGCCTTTAGAGACCATTTCCCAAGGACCAAAGGGCATTAAGGCTACCACTGCCAAAAACCCTACCCCTTCTGATAGAGATTCTAGAGCCTTGGACAGATGGGATAAGAAGGTGTACACTTCTGCTACTTTGGCCATTAGGGCTTTAAATTGCCAGTTTCATATGTTAAAGTACCAGCAGCATATTATGGGACTACTTAAACAGAAAATGATGTTGATTCCTGACTGTGCTGAACACAAAGAATTACAGGATTTAAAGCATTCTGCTGAACAAGTTCGTAAACATGCTTTGCAATGTGGTTTTGACTCTTTAAAAGCATCTTGCAGGGCTGCTGTCACTGGGTCTGTACTTAGAAGGCATGCTTGGCTTAAGGAGCAAAACTTGCCAGATCATGTTAAAGTTAAATTACTGGATGCTCCCTTAAACAAAGACCGTCTGTTTGGCAACAAAGCGGAAGAAGTCCTCAAAAAGATGGAGGAAAAAGCTAAATCTATGCAAACTGTTAAAGATTTCCTGCAAGTACAGCCTCCCAGATTTAGTAGGCATTGGCCTTCAAAGTATTGGTCCTATCCAGTCTCTTCCAGGCCTTTTCAGTCCAAATCCAGGAACAGTAGACCACCTAGGTTACAGTCTCAGGCTACGCACAGGCCTAAGCAGTGGGGGGGCTTCCACTTCCAAAGCAGAAAGTAGTAAGTCTCCCCCCTACAGAAAAATGGCACAATGACTTAACCTTAACCCTTCCAAGCCCTGCTCAACTGCCTGCCCCCTTAGGAGGAAAGCTCGCCCTGCATGCAAAAAACTGGGAACTCGTTACCCAGGACAAATGGGTTTTAAATATAGTTTCCCTAGGATACAGATTCCACTTCCACACCCTACCAACTCAAAACAGTTGGCCAGACCTACCCCCAAATCAGTGGGCAGAGGCTCAACAGCAGGTTCTCTCTCTTCTAAGTATCAGGGCTATTCAACCTGTCCCAGCAGAAGAAAGGGGTCAAGGTTTTTTATTCAAGACTTTTCCTGGTACCCAGAAAAGGCAGCTCCTGGTGTCCTATCCTGGACCTCTCTATTCTAAACACCTTTTTGGTAATCCCAAAATTCAAAATGATAACACTTCAACAGCTGCTTCCTATGCTAGGCAAAGATGCCTAGTTGGCAACCTTAGACTTAAAGAAATCTTACCTGCTCATTCCAATAAGGGGATCTTGCAGAAAATACCTAAGCTTCAGGGCAGGCTCCATGCACTATCAGTTCTCTGCACTTCCCTTTGGCTTATCTACTGCGCCCAGGATATTCACAAAGTGTCTAGCTCCAGCCATTGCATTTTGCAGGCAGAGAAATATTCAAATATACGCATACTTGGACGATTGTCTGATTCAGGCAGAAAGTCAGGACTTGGCTATTAAAACATCTGGCATTCATAAAGAACTTCTAACCTCACTGGGGTACACTATAAATGAAAATAAATTTCACCTAGTACCCTATCAACAGATTGTATTCCTGGGAGCAAGCTTGAACACAACTTCCCAGATGGCTTTCCCCACTCCAGAGAAACAAGTTTATTTGACAGCCTACTTCAAACTAATGGCCACAAAGACCCAGCTATCTGCAAGAAACATTCTGCAAGCCCTGGGGTTCATGGCCTCTTGCATTCTACTAATTCAATATGCAAGACTGCATATGAGAAAACTACAACAGTATCTAAAAAGCCAATGGTGTCAACATTCTCAGGACCTGGAATCAATGATTCCTATCATTCCTTGTATAAAGACAGAGTTCCTTTGGTGGGCAGAGTCCTGCTACCACAACAAGGGGCCCCCCTTCACTCTACCCCCTGCTGCCCAAACCCTAACAACAGATGCATCAGACTATGCATGGGGGGCTCACTTGGCAGGGCAGTGCATTCATGGCAAATGGAATCCGAGACAGATGCACCTGCATATCAGCCAAAAAGAAATGCTAGCTGCACAGAATTCCCTGACAGCCTTCAAAGACCACATTCTTCCAGGACAATTATTGGTAAAGACAGACACCACAGTTATGTGGTACATAAACAAGCAGGGGAAACCCACTCATACCCTCTCTGCAGACTAGCCATGGCTCTGTGGAACACAGTCTTGAGCTACAAAGTGCACCTACAAGCTCAATTCTTGCCAGGCAAGCTAAATTCACTGGCAGATGACCTAAGCAGAAATCTAATGGACCCACACGAATGGAAACTGGAACCAAAAATATTCAACCTATTGAGGAACGAATGGGGGACTCCAGAGATAAACCTGTTTGCTTCCCCTCAGAACTACCAATTGGACAAATTCTGCACAAGGACTTCCCACAGTCAAGCTTGGAAAATGGATGCCCTGTCCTTTACCTGGGAAAGCCTCTCGGTTTATGCCTTTCCCCCTCTGCCTCTCCTCTTGAAGGTTCTGCTAAAGATCAAACAGGACAAGCCAAGGGCAATACTGATTGCACCAGACTGGCCAAGCCAACACTGGTACCCCCTCTTGCACAGTATGACACTGCTGGAACCATGGCACCTGCCTCAGACACCTTCTCTGCTGTCCCAGCAGACGGGCCAGATTTTGCGCCCTCAGCTTCAAACCCTGAACCTTGCAGCCTGGCTAATTCCTTGAGCTCTCCAATAGCATCCCTCAGTAAGCAGGTGCTGGATGTCATTCTTGAGGCAAGGAGGCCTAGTACTAGAAAGTCTTATGCTGAAAAGTGGAAAAGATACTGTTCCTGGAGCCAGACTCAGGGGATGGGCACAACGGTGCCCAACTTACCTCATATACTTCAGTATTTAACAGAAATGCTTCACAAGGGCCTATCCTTCTCGTCAATTAAAATTCATGCCTCTGCCATTTCAACACATTATAATACTGAACCACCCCTCTTCTCTCACCCCCTGCTAAAGCAATTCCTCAGAGGGGCCAAAAATTTAAGACCCCCCAGGTGAGCCCCTACTCCAACCTGGGATTTTAACTTTGTATTGGAAAATCTCACTCTCCCTCCATTTGAACCAGCTGCAACTGCAGAGTTGAAATTCCTTTCTTGGAAAATAGCCTTCCTTCTAGCTATCAATTCAGCAAGAAGAGTGTCTGAATTACAGGCCCTCATGGCAGTGGAGCCCTTCATTATCTTCCATGCAGACAGGGTTTCCCTCAGAACCAATCCTTCCTTTATGACCAAGGTGGTGTCTAGTGTGGCCCTAAATCAGTCCATTCATTTGCCTACCTTTTTCCCGAATCCACAAAACAAAGAAGAATGAATACTGCACTCTTTGGACATGCACAGACAGCTTAGATTTTATTTGGAGAGGACTAAGCCTCTCAGAAAATCTGAACAGATGCTAGTTGGCTTTGCTGCAGGGGCAGAGGGGAAGGCCATTTCAAAGCAAACCATTTCTAAATGGATAGTCCATTGCATTCATTTCTGCTATAAGCACCATGGAAAACCTACCCCACAGGGGATAAGATCACATTCCACCAGGGCTGCATCTACCTCTACAGCCTTCCACAGAGGAGTCCCTACCAGGGACATCCTAGAAGCTGCTACCTGGAGCTCTGTACATACCTTCACCAAACATTACCACATGCCTGTTTTTTTTCTAAATCCAGAGCTGGTTTTGCCACTGCAGTCTTGCAGGGCTTAATAGCTGGTCCTAATGCTCTCTAAGTTCCTCCTCCCTTCTTTAGCTTTGGGAATCAACCCAAATGTGATGACTGCAACAGTGAAACACAAAGAACATAGTACAGTTGTGTACACTTACCATAAATGTAGATGTTTGAGTGTATTCACCATTGCAGTCCTGGTTACCCTCCCTCCAGCCCCCTGTCTTCTCTTGGCTCTACCTTTCCTTCTTGTTTGGTGTATTTAAGCT
>NC_056744.1:321090583-321178083 GCF_019279795.1 Protopterus annectens | reverse complement strand
AAAGGAGACTACGGTAAAAGTTAAAGAGGATGAGGGAGACATCATTCAATTACAAGAAATAAAGCTGAAAAATCTGAGATAGGGAGAAGACACTATTATGAGTACCAAAAGGGATTAATGAACATCGAGGCAGGTGGAGAAAGAGGGGAGTAATAATTGTATTTCATAGAGGCCTTCAGACAACCACAGAAAGTGATAAAAAGTAGATGGATCACATAGCAGGGAAGGATGAAAGGTGCATGCTGGACTACAGGAAACATGTGCACCAAACAAGGAAGAACAAGGATTCTACAGCAACTGTTCTGATAAACAGTTACAAACAAGAAGAAATGGAATAGAGAAAATGGGGGATACAATGTCACCATAGAACTGGAAAAAGACAGGCTGTATGGAAGGAGGGAATATAACAAAAGTTTAAACAAGGAATGAAAGAACAGAGTGGCTGGATATATGGAGGGAAGCATATCCTGATGAGATGGAAAACACATTCAAAAGGAACATTTTGGCACAGGCAAGTAGCTCAGACACGTTCTTAGGGAAGGAAACCTTATTGGAAACAATGGAAAAGATCCAAATAAAGGAATGACACATATCTGATCAGGCAGCAGTGAAGTTTAAGGTAAGGGTGCAAGCACAGAAAGTAATGAGAAGTGGATGGAGGTGGGCTACCAATAAATGGAAAGAGACAGAGGACAAAGAAACAGTGCAAGAATTAATAAAAGGGTCGATACGGGAGGACAAGAATGATGGACTAACTATAAGAACAGTGATGGGAGGAGATCAGGGGCACTGTGAGGGGAAACTGATGAACACAGAAGGGGTGAAGGAAAGGGGTTAAGGAGATTTAGAAACAGATAGTTGTAGTACAAGAGAAGCTGGAAAAAATGAAAGTAAAAGGGATGTTTTACAGACCAGAGACAAAGCAATAAGAATGGAACTGGAGAGTAAAATTATTACGGAGCAAGAACTTCAGCAACTGGTGTGTATTGGCAGAGGTTCAAGGGAAACACCTAGTGAAGTGGTACCAAAGGGACTACTGGTGGGGAGTGGGGGAGGGGCACAAGGGAAACACCTAGTGAAGTGGTACCGAAGGGACTATTAGTGGGGAGTGGGGGAGGGGCACAAGGGAAACACCTAGCGAAGTGGTACCGAAGGGACTACTAGTGGGGAGCGGGGGAGGGGCACAAGGGAAACAACCTGCAAAGTGGTACCGAAGGGACTATTGGTGGGGAGTGGGGGAGGGGCACAAGGGAAACAACCTGCGAAGTGGTACCGAAGGGACTATTGGTGGGGAGTGGGGGAGGGGCACAAGGGAAACAGCTAGTGAAGTGGTACCGAAGGAACTACTGTGGGGAGTGCGGGAGGGGCACAAGGGAAACACCTAGAGAAGTGGTACCGAAGGGACTACCGGTGGGGAGTGGGGGAGGGGCACAAGGGAAACAGCTAGTGAAGTGGTACCGAAGGAACTACTGTGGGGAGTGGGGGAGGGGCACAAGGGAAACACCTAGAGAAGTGGTACCGAAGGGACTACCGGTGGGGAGTGGGGGAGGGGCACAAGGGAAACAGCTAGTGAAGTGGTACCGAAGGGACTATTGGTGGGGAGTGGGAGAGGGCACAAGGGAAACAGCTAGTGAAGTGGTACCGAAGGAACTACTGTGGGGAGTGCGGGAGGGGCACAAGGGAAACACCTAGAGAAGTGGTACCGAAGGGACTACCGGTGGGGAGTGGGGGAGGGGCACAAGGGAAACAGCTAGTGAAGTGGTACCGAAGGAACTACTGTGGGGAGTGGGGGAGGGGCACAAGGGAAACAGCTAGTGAAGTGGTACCGAAGGGACTACCGGTGGGGAGTGGGGGAGGGGCACAAGGGAAACATCTAGCCAAGATATACAAGACAGAGCAGGTAGACAGAGATGTAGAGATGGTACACAAGAGAAAGCAGGCAGACAGATGTACAGATGGACAAGACAAAGCAGGTAGACAGAGATGTAGAGATAGTATACAAGACAAAGCAGACAGAAAGATGTGCGGATGATAAGGGAAAGAGATGGAGGATATTTAGAAGAGGATGAAATAATCAGAAAAAGATCCATGGAATACTACAGAGAGATTTACAAACAGGAAGCGACAGAGGACTCAGAATGGAAACAGGGAAAGATCATAGAGTGATATATACTGGAGGATGAGCAAAGACGTAGGCTTAACGCAGAGGAGACAAGGGATGAGATAAGGACAGCCAATACAAGATGATGGTGGGGAAAGCTGAAGGGTCACATGTATTCCCCTTAAAGGTCTACAAATGGGGAAAACAGGAACTATGGAAGGCTCTATAGCAAGAATAAAAGATGAACTTGTGGAAAATATGTAAAAGTATGAGGAAGGTCAGGATAACCATGATATCTAAAGGGGAGGAGAAATTTGATTATTACTGATATCAAGATTTTGGCAAAGGTATCAGCAGGAGCACTGGATGAAATACTGACAAAGGTAATACAAACAGGGAAAAGGCCTTCGTGAAGGGAAGAAAGGCAGAAAACAACAATAAGACGTGCTGTTATTTTTGCACAGGAAGGAACAAAAGCAGGAAATGAAAGGTGGGAGTGTGGTCTTTTACCTGCAGAAGGCCTTTGGTATGATGAGGTGACAATTCCTGTTGAAGACGCTGCAGCAAAGGCAGGCAAAGAAATATTCATATGTTGGATACAGGCCACATACCATGATCTAGAAATTGAAATAGTCATAAATGGAGCAGAATCTGAGGAGACAAAGCGGGGCCAAGATAAGGGTGCCCACTAACCTCAGGCCTATTTACACTTGAGATCAAGGAGTCAGTAGTTAAAGTCAGACAATTTATCAATGCTGGAAGAAAAGGAATGGATAAAATCTCAGTTTGTGATATATGGAGATGGCTGCATGTAAATGTCAGAGACATTATAGAAGTTTAAGGGAGCGGAAGGACTCAGGTGCCACAACAAAAAGATAGTGGTAGAAAGATCAGGAAAAGGGAACGAGTGAAGAGGTGCGATAAAATATGCAGAATTCCTGAGTACCTAGACTTTATGTTAGGAAAATAGTGACGGAGACAATCAGTAAAACCTCGAAGAAGTTAGGAAAAAGGTAAAGGATACTTTACAAGGGGAGGAGTCTTATACGTTGCTTGGGAGAATTAGCGGCTAATAATTCTCCACCTACTCCCTGACATACAACAGACCCCCAGGGACAAAAGGCTACAAAAATACAAAAAAAAAAAAAAGACAAAGGGCTAGGATAATAACGGCAAAGAGAAAAGATTGACCAAGACAAAATGAAAATGAATAGGAAAAGGGGAGTGTGGGACTCCTCCATGTCCCAACATAAGCACTGACATGGTAACATCATTCACTGAATAGAAACAGATGAGAAGAAGGTTAAGCAAAAGACACTAAGGGAGAGGGAGACATGGAGAAACTTACTAAAGGACGCGAGTGAAGCAGCACTAAAAGAAATGAGACGCATGAAATGGTGTGAAAGAAACATTAAAAACCTGTGAGAACAGAAGGATAGAGAGCCAAGATAAGGAAGAAAAGGGAACTCTGGTGGAGAAGTGGAATAGCTGAAGAGGAAGATATGGCATGTGGATAAAAATGTGGTGAGGAAAGATTTAAAATAATGCAGAAGTTAATAGAGTAATACAGAAAAGCACATGACTAATGGTGAAAATACTTGTGACTCTGGGAGACCTAGAAATAAAACTCAGAGAGGATGACAGGAGAAAGGAACATGCATGAAGCAAGGGCAAAGGAGAGAGGATGGCATCCTGAAGGAGATGGAAGAGGTCCAGGAAGTAAAGGACCAGACAAATCTATGCAGCAGCACAGGGAAAGACTGGACATGTTTGAGGAACAGAGAATGAGAACAAATTCAAGAAGAGAGGAAGGCTGGAAGGGAATTGTAGGATACAAGCTGATGGCAATTTAGGCAGTGAGGAACAAGTACACAGAACGAGAGTTCAAAGCCTAAAAATTCTGCCTAAATGGTATATAAACCCCAGTGAAACCAGGAAATGAAGGCAGAAGGCAGTGTAAATACTCAAGGTGTCAGGAGGAAGATGCAGGAATGATGCACATTTTCTGAGATTGTGGGTAGCTACAAAAAGTCTGGAAACAGACACAAATGATTTGGGGAGGCATATTTTAGAAGGAAGCAAAACATACCTGGGAATTATTTATATAGGACATAAAGATAAAGTAATGCATCTGGAAAGAAAGAGAAATGAACATGTTCAAACTGCAGAGTGTGATGATATGGTAAGTGACAGCATAGTCAGCTGGACTTTTGTAAAGAATGATATGTCCCTTGTATATCAAACCGATTTATACAAGATACTTGTGTTACAAATGTAACCCGCAGTAGTGGTGCTGCGGAAGCATTGTCACCTCACAGCAAGACGTTGTCCTGTTCGATTCTCAGCTAGAGCATCTTCTATGTGGAGGCATGCATGAATGGGCTTGCCTTCGTTGAAGGTTGTGCATCAGGGCTGGTAATTCTGCATGTAAAAATCCACTACCAAACATTAGCGGACCAGAGTTCCACTGTGGCGACCCCTAACCAGGATAAGCCGAAAGACACAACTTGTGTTACAAATGTATTAGAACTATATGTCATTTGTATATCAAATTGATTTTGTACAGATGCATTGAAAATGTATTTGTGAGATTTGCTTATGTCGAAATGTATCAACAGTGCACCCTGCTGAAATGATGAGAAATGTACATGTATTTTTGTAGCTGAATTAAATGTTTATGTTTTAATGGAGGATACTGGCAAAGCAGATGTTATCTTTATGAAAAATAAGGGAAATGTAAATGAGCTGATAAGCCATTAAGAGGTACCCCACAGTGCTGAATAAGACTGAATTTGCTGGTGTGGGGAAGAGGTTTTGTCCTTTAGCTCATTGAAAAGAGGGCAGGCCCTAGGTACTGCCATAATCATTTGGATGTGTATTGTGGCTGTGTGTGATAACTTCCTGTCTCAACTTCAAAGGGGAATACTGTGAAAACCTGAAATCAGGTGACCATATGAGGTCATACTGCCAACCCTCTTGGAAATTATATTTTAGATATTACAAAGAGAAATCTCAGAGTATTAAGTATTCCTTTTGGGATGCCTGAGTAGAAAGACCCTCACCCACAGCATCTTGCCTTGCAGTAGTAACTTAACTAGGGAACAGTAATTGCTTTAGATTCTGTCAACAATATAGTGAAGCTTAGTTTAGATATTGGGGGGAATTCAATAAAGCCTACATGGACCGATTATCCATGTAGGTATAGTGGCATGGTCCCAACAACAAAACCGGCAGCCATGCAATCCAGTAAACATAGCCGATGGGCAAGCATGAGCATGTGGGCACGGAAGTGTCTGTGGAATGCAAATTACCTCATAAGCTGGTGAAGTCCATGCTAATGAGGGTGATTTGCTATTCAATAAGCAGAAAGGCACCCGTGTAGGTGCCGTGTTGGTGTCAGAAAAGTACACAAAAAAAATGTGTACTAAAATGTACATTTTAACCAGGGGCTGTAAAAGCCCAAAATAAAGCCTGGATATTGCACTGTAGGCATGCAAATGGCCAAAACTATGGCCAGTGAGTCCAAAAAGCAATACACAACAATAAAAAAATATTAATTTTATTTTTAATATATATTACATTTGCGTGGTGTGCAGCAATGCACAAACATGCCATTATGCAAAAAAAAGTTCAAAAACTGAAAATAAGACATTTAGAAAATAATGCATTATAGTGCCCTGCAAGCAGTGTGTACAATGGTAGGTTGCAGTGGTTGCGAAGGAGGCAGGCCCTGGGGTGGTGAAGTATCCAGGGTATATTCAAGTAGGTGTATGCAAATGTGCTGGGGTTACTGAATAGCAAAGAGGACCACTGTGTCCACATATACAACCCGTGATAGGGCTAGAACCATGTATTTAGTAGTCGAACAGGTAGCTAACATCAAAAGGGGATGTGTCACTGTATATTTAAGCAGATTGGAGCTCAGCAGTGCCTGTTTGCCCTCAACTAAACACAGCTAAGCAGGGAGGTGTCCGATACTGCTGAGCTATGTTTAGACCCACTACACATGTTTTAGCTAGTTGAAGAAAAGCTGAGCATGCCTGTGCAGATGGGAGTGTCCACACTGCTGAGCACTGTTTATACTAGCAGCCCGGGTTTGCATGCTGGGCCACAGTGCTTAGCAGTGAAAGAATTAAAAAAAAATAAAAAACAAAAAAGAAATAGCTAGGGGAGGTCAATCAAGTAGAAATGGCTGATAAGCCCTGTTTAACAGACATTGACTCATTCAAATCCCCAGTGATATACCTGTCAGGTGGAATGCATCATAGTGAGCCAATCACACAGGCTGCATCTGCATCACACCACTATAAAGTATGCATACACCCTTCAATCTGATTTTTCCCACATACTCTGCACCACTGGAGTACACACTTGGGAACTTTTAACTGACAAAATAATAGGGGCTGCTGCTGCTCTCCTACATCTGTATGTGCTAGAGGTTGAGATGATTGCTGGTGCTGATGCTGACAATAGGCTCACACTGAGAAAGAGAAGAGTGTTCAGGACCAGGGTAACCTTCCAGGGGCTACATGAGCTGGAGATTGTAGAGTGCTACAGGGTGGACAGGGACATACTACAACAACTCACCGAGCTCTGCCTCCCTCAACTCAGACCCAGAGCCAACAGGGGGAACCCATCCCAGTGGAAACAAAGGTATGTGTAGCCCTTAGAATATTAGCTACAGGTACTTTTCAAAGACCAACTGAGGACATAATAGGGGTCTCACAGGCATCAGCATCCAGGGTACTCAACCAGTTCCTGGATGCCATGCAAGCACATGCCAGTGAGCATATTTATTTACCCCACACCCCTGAGGAGAGGGCCAGCAATATGCATCTCTTCCACTGTGTAGCACACTACTTTGAGGTACTGGGTGCCAAAGACTGAACTCATGTCCATATCAAAGCACCGGCCGGTGATAAGGGTAGAGTCTACATCAACCGCAAGGAGTATCACTCCATCAACTGCCAGGTTGTGTGCAATGCCCAGGGCATTATCATGAATGTGTGTGCTGGCAGCCCAGGCAATTATCATGACTCTGACATCTGGCATGCCTCACAGCTGTACCAGATGTTTGCCAGGAGAGACAGCCTATATGGCCATCTACTGGGGGATGCTGGCTGTGCACTGGAACTTTGGATGATGACACCCATCAGAAATGTGGACACACCTACTAAAGAGTGCCATAATGAGGCACACACACAAACTAGGAACATCATAGAGCATGTGTTTGGGCTGCTCAAGTCATGGTTCCACTGCCTCAATATATCTGTTGAACATGTGTACACATGTTCACATTATGTGCCATGCTACACAATATGATCCTGCAGGAACAGCTGTGGCAGGAACATCACAGGGATGGGACACACAGCCTCCCACCAGTGCCAAGGTCCCCAAAGCCATAGGGGGACTCAGAGGAACCCCCAGAGCCTGTCCCTGTAGGCAGATGTGTCATGGCCAGTATGACCTGACCTTGGCAAAGAGGCAATGCATAGCATATGGTTTGTGGTTTGTGCAAAGCGTATACCATTGAATAAACAAAATAAAATATACTTTTTATATTCATTCATCCGGTTGTGTAGCGGGCCCTCTATTCGAGTTTCCAGGTGATTTTTTGGTGTTTAATTTTGACAGTTTTCGCCTTCATTTCCTTTTTGTTTGGACATGCATTGACATCCTAGGGACCTAGGGACAGACACCTCACTCTGATGCACATACATAGTGAAAAGGATGCCAGCCACACTACACAAACTGTACCTTTCCATGTATTGGCTGTGTACTGTGTGCATCCGACAGAGTCGGCCCTGAAGCACTGTGATCTCAACTGCTGCAGGCACAAGGTATGTCACTCTTCTTTACAAGAAATGTATGGGGTACTAGACTGTGGTAGCATATGTATGGATCTGCTGCATGTATGCTAGGGAATAGAGTGGGCTACTGGGAAACTTGCAGACAACTGACAGCTATCTGGGACAACAGATCTCAGCCCAATACTGGCTGCACCATAATATGCAGTAGGCCCCAAGGCACCAAAACCCACTGCACTAAGTAAGGGAAATGAGAAACAGTGGGGTCAAAGGTTCATAGGTTCATAGGTTCATAGGTTCATACTAGGCTATCTGCCCTAGGGCATTTATAAGCCTAGCCAGAGTGTGTTTGGCATTCGCCACCCATTTTAAATTAATTTTGCTATGCCTTTTTTTGAGGTTAGTATACTGTGCCTCTGTCTAACAGTGACACAGAAGTGATAGCCGGGGTAAACCTACGATCTCCCATCCACTCATCAAGATTCCTCTTGAAGAGAGTCAATGTGGGACTCTGCCTAACCTGGACTGGGATTTTATTCCAGAGTGAAGGGAGCCTCTGAGTTATGAATCTGTCCCTCCAGCATGTCCTATTTATTTCAGTGCTGAGGTTCAAGTCTCTCGAGCGCGTAGCTCGATGGGATTTGGATTTTCTGAGGTGCAGCATGTCCATTAATTCCGGGTTGGACATGGCTTTATACGTTAGGCAAAGATCGCCTCTGAGTAGGCGGTATGCCACTGAGCAGAGGTGGAGTTTCTTTAACCGGGCAGCATATGGTATCTGTTTGAGCCCTTTGATCCTCTTGGTGAGGTACTTTTGGGGTCTTTCCAGTTGCTGCAGGTGTCTGGTAAGGTACATCCCAAAAGGGGCATTGTACTCAATTATGGGCCTGATGAGGGATGAGTAAAGAGGTACGATGACCTCCCCTGATCTAGATGTGAATCCCTTCATGATTAGGTGGGCTATATAAAATGTTTTTCTAACCACTTTGGCTGTCAAATGAGAGATTGCTATTAACTTGGGTCCCCAGGTCCCTAATGACTTCTTCTGTACTTAATGGATTACCACCTATGTGGTAATTTGTGGGCACTTTGTTTTTGCCAAAGGGGATGACTATACACTTTTTGGCGTTTAGCTTGAGGCCATGACTCTGGCACCAGTTGTCTGCTTCTATGAGGCCTTTTTGGAGGATGCTTGTGTTGGCTGGAGAGTCGATTAAGGCGCCCAGTTTGCAGTCATCTGTGAACTTGGTCAGCAATAGTCCTTCCGTGTTGGCCTGTACCACCGAGAAATATATACCGAACAAGAGAGGTCCCAGGACTGAGCCTTGTGGGACGCCACTTCTAACTGGTTTGGAGTCTGACATGGCTCCAGCAATTCTAACCATGTGGGTTCTGTCCTTGAGCCAGTTTGCAACCCATCTAGTGACATAGGGGTTTATATTTAAGCTGGTGAGCTTATCTATAAAGCCCGAGTGGGGTATTGTATCGAAGGCTTTTGCGAGGTCCAGGTAGGCTGTGTGGACCACCTTCCCCTCGTCAATGGCCTTGGTGACTGTTTCAAAGAAATCGACCAGGTTTAAGAGGCAGGATCTGCCCTTAACAAAGCCAAACTGGGTAGGATCCAGTGTCTGTAGGTCCCCAATATCTTTATTTATGAGGTCCATGATGATCCTTTCCATAGCTTTGCAGACCAAGCTAGTCAGGCTTATGGGGTGATAGTTTCCAGGATCCGTTGAGGCACCACCTTTGTGGAGAGGGACAACTGTTGCTGTACGCCACTCTTTGGGTACATATCCTGTAGTAAGGCTAAGATTGAACAGTAGTTTTATGTTTGGGTTTAGCTCTTCTTAGAGTTCATGTAGGACGCAGCCCGGGACACCATCTGGTCCCATTGGTGCTGTGTTTTTTGCTTTGGAAAGGGCGGCTCTTACCTGAGCATCTGAGATGTCAGTGGGGCAGCACTCTGTTGGGATAGATATTTGCCCTTTTGGTGGGGAGAGGGGGGAGAAGTTTGCACTGAACCTGTCAGCTAGGATGTTGGCAATGTCTGTGGGCTCGGTGTATTTTTTGTCATTTTGGACTAATTCTGAGCATATCTGGGAATTCCCACCCAGGTTCCTAACATAACTAAAGAAAGCCTTGTGATTATCCTTAGTGTCCTGTGCAATTTTTCTCTCGAAGCTGGCCTTAGACGATTTTATGAGTGCCCGTAGTTTTTTGTTAATACTGATCAGAGATGCCTTCCCTTTTTGGGATTTTGCTCTATCATGTAGTAGCTTCCTCCTTCTATTGTATAGTTTGTTTATGGCTGGGGTCCACCAGACAGGTCGTCTGCCTTTGGAGGATTGGGTCTTGGTTTTATTTGGGATTGCATGATCCATGCATTCCTGAAGGTGTTCATAGAATGCGTTTATAAAGAATTCTGCGGTCTGGGCCATATTTTCCACAGGCCCGGGGGCTTTGAAGGATTTCGCCTCGGTTTTGAGGCGTGTGAAATTTGCTTAAGAGAAGTTTTTCACTGTGGTTTTCTGGGCAGGGGGTGGGGTCGGGATGTGAATATCCAGTGAGATTAGTTTATGGTCTGATCTTACAAGTGAGGGATACACTTCTGGTCTGGAGCATAGTGTCCCCATGTTGGTGATGATCAGGTCCAGTATGTTTTCCCCTCTTGTGGGAGTGGTAACAAGTTGTTCCATAGCATTTGAGTTTATAAATTCTAGGAACATTTGGGCTAGGGTGTTGGAGCTAGAGTAATGCTCCCAGTCTATGTTTGGGTAGTTGAAGTCGCCCAATATAATGGTGTTTGGAGAGACCTTCATATTTTCCAGTATTCTCAGGAAGGCCAAGTGGGGTTCCTGGGTTTGGGAGGGTGGTCTGTAGCAGGCTATAAATTGGAAGGCAGTTTTACCCACAGTTAGTTGCACATGGATAGTCTCTGATGCTTTGTGCTTTGCCACCAACCTGGAGGTGTTAGTATCTTTGACGAATATTGATACTCCCCCTCCTTTTGTGGTTCGGTCCAAGTTTTGGGGCCGAAAAGCATGGTATGAGGTATAACCTGGTAGTGCTGGGGTGCTCTCGGGAGCCTTGAACCAGGTTTCTGTTACTGCACATATATCGATGTTCTCCATGCTAAGGAGAGTTTCGAGTGCGTGCATCTTGAGGTTTAGACTTCGGGTGTTGAGTAGCATTACTCTTAGTTTCTTATCCCTTGTGATACCTATGGAGGTGGGTTTGTCTTTTGAGCCTTGCCTAAAAAAGGACAGATGCATGACTGTCAATGTTAGAGTCCTCTACCCCTAACACACCCGTGTTCCCATACAACTGCAGTAACATTATGTGTGCAAGGTAATAGCAGCAGACTACACAATTCCTGGCCTGTCCCAATCATCCTGGCTCCATTTCCAAAATATGCAGGGATGTGCTATGTATGTCTGTGCTTGATAGTGTCAGGAATTAAACCGCACTGTCAGGTGGTTGTTGTGCCTTAGTGGGCTAAGTACATTACCACAGTTGATGGTGTTCATGGTTCAAGACTGGCCACACCTACTATTTTGCATGCACAGGCCTACGTATGTCTGTGCAATGGTCAATCATTTTATGGCCCCGTGACTAGTGTCCTCCATAATAGTGGCCTCCCTGTCAACAGCTGCTGATGTCATCCACCTCAACAGGAGTGGCAGACACTGTCCAAACACATAAGCTGTATGGTGCATGCAATATGTACATACTATACTCTATACAACTAGATAGGCAGGGGCTATAATCCTAATAATGGCAACTCTGTGAGTGTGTGTATGTGTAAGCATATTGCCTTGTAACAGTGTGTCTGTTATGCCTATGTGTGTGCAATGCTCATACATTTTCAGGCCTGTGCCTACCTGTTAACCCCCCATGTTGGCTTACTTTACAGGGCCTGCTGATGTCATCCACCTTAGGAGCACATTGGGACACTCCCCAATCACATAGGCTCAGTGACGCATGTGATAAGTACGTAGCACTATAGTGTATATAACTAGATAGGTAGGGGGTCTAATTCAAACAATAGCAAGAGTGTGTGTATGTGTGTGTGTGTGTGTGTGTGTGTGTGTGTGTGTGTGTGTGTGTGTGTGTGTGTGTGTGTGTGTGTGTGTGTGTGTGTGTGTGTGTGTGTGTGTGTGTTTGAGTGCATAAGTATATCCCCTTGCAGCAGTGTGTATGTCTTTGCCTATGTGTGTGCAATGCTATTCCATTTTGAGGGCTGTGCCTATCTGTTAACCCTCAAATTGGCCTACTTTACAGGGCCTGCTGATGTCATCCACCTTAGAAGCACAGTTAGACACTCTCCAAACACACTAGCTTCATGGAGCATGTGATAAGTATGTAGTACTATAGTGTATATAACTAAATAGGTAGAGGTTCTATGTTTCACACTGACAACTCTGTGAGTGTATGTGTGTTTGTGTAAGCATATTCCATTGTAGCAGTGTGGCTGTCATGTGTGTGTGTGTGTGTGTCTGTGTGTGTGTGTGTGTGTGTGTGTGTGTGTGTGTGTGTGTGTGTGTGTGTGTGTGTGTGTGTGTGTGTGTGTGTGTATGATGGGTATACAATGTTAAGGGCCTGTTAGCCCCCATTGGCAGCCTTTACAATGCCTGTGCATGTCATCCACCTGAACAGTAGTGGCAGACACTCCAAAAATACTTATGATCTGTGGTGCATACTACACATATGTAGCACTATAGTATGTACAACTAGACAGGTAGGGGCTCTAATCTCAACAAGGGCAGTGTGTGTGTGTGTGTGTGTGTGTGTGTGTGTGTGTGTGTGTGTGTGTGTGTGTGTGTGTGTGTGTGTGTGTATGTGTGAGTGTGTGTAGTTACCACCTGTCCCACTATGCAGCAGTGTGACTGTGTTACACTTACCACCTGTCTCACTGTGCAAGTTGCAGTCCATGCTTGGAGAGGTGTGTTCTGTAAAATCTAAAACAATACAAATGTCCTGAGAGTGTAGGACAACAAACATTTCCTACATTATTGTAATACTTGCATAAAACAGTCATTTTACAGCACAAACACCTAAATGTTATGTGAAATAGCATAATCTAAGCAAATGCTACAAAACTAAGCTGTTATATTGTGAAAAAACTGAGGTTGTGGTCCATTGTACTTGCTGTGGGTATGGTTTCTCCTGCTAACTCTGACATTACTACAAAATGTTACCCATATTGTGCATCTGATAAGGTGGCAAACATAGTCTGTCTTGCCTATGTGTGTGCAATATGTATACATTTTGAGGTCCTGTGAGTAGCTGCTGCCCCCAAATAACCCACATGTATGTAGGCATGAATGTTACCAGCCACAATCTATATTTGTAGGTAGTGACCAAGTTTGTGGATGACTGTAAGTTGGGTGTTGTCTGTCATTGACTCCCCAAATGATGTTAACATACTGCAAGAGGGTCTTACATCAACTACGGACTGGTGCCAAGGTCCTGGCCTCAAGCTAAATGCAAAAACCTGAATCATCATACCATTCAGCAAAGTCACGGCCCCACTGTTTACCACATCAATAGCAACCATCTAAACACACAACCTGTGTTGAGAGATCTGGGTACTCAGGTTGATAATTTCCCATTCAACCATAGTGTAGCATCAGTGGTCAGTAAAGCCTTGTATGTGGTTCATTTCATAGGTAAAGGGATTGCATCCAGAAAAAATCTTCCATCTTCATTCATCTTCAGATCAAAAATTCTGCCAATCTTCATTTTCCCCTGGAGAGCACTGTGCTTTGGCTGTAAGCAGCCCCCCCCCCCCCACCACCACCACCACCACACACACACACATCTTCCACTTTCTCTTATTCCCTTCTGTTAGCAAATAGTATCAATAACTGATCAATACTGTGTGTTTGTTTATTTAAACTATACCACAGTAGCCTACTGATACAAGGTTATCCTGGTTTTCCACCTGAGAAATTAAGACAAGACTTACAGTTTCAGAGCAGTCCTTGGTCAATTGTGATTGTTCTTAACACATACTTGTCTTGCTTTGGCTCATTAGCAGCAGTACAAAGAACTGCCTGCTCACACCCTTGTTCTCCCCTCCCCCTTCCCTGTTTATTACCTTAAGACAATCCCAGAGTTAATAAATATTACCTGTGGCAGGCACCATTTGTAAAACTACAATCCACTCTGCTACAGGCCCCATGAAGGCTCTGTGTCTCTCCAGTAAGTGTTTTACAACTGTAAATGCCTATTTATGTTGAATTGTATTAGACACTTTACAACTGTATATGTTTATGTTGAATTGTGTTAGACATCTAATATGTTTTATGCTTTATTTTTGATGTTACTATGGCATGCACCAAGTTGTTACTAGTATAATAGTATGTATGGTCTATTTGCATAGCTGCACCTTGTTCACTAATGTTATTCATGTAATAGTGTTGTGTGTAGACAGCTCATACTAGTGTCTAAATTATTTCTATAAGTTTGTGCTGTTACTGGTGGATAGAATCACATTAGAGAACCACGACAGATTGCTGCTCGCTATATTTTTATCTGTTGCTGCATAACTGTCTGTTTTTTGTTTTCTAATGTTCTTCC
The DNA here is from genome assembly GCF_019279795.1 of Protopterus annectens. Lineage (NCBI taxonomy): Eukaryota > Metazoa > Chordata > Ceratodontiformes > Protopteridae > Protopterus > Protopterus annectens. Next base: position 321,163,593 of record NC_056744.1, on the reverse strand, counting down.
AATTGGCTCAGTATCTGCATATACTAAGTAGTGGTTCATGACATTGCATGTGGTAGCTATTTGCTCAGTGTGTTTTTTATAATCTTTCTAATATATATTTACCATCTCAAAAGTGCTTACTCCTCTCTGTACTCTTCTTTTCTAGACCTAACACCACTCTTAAGTATTCAACTCCGGTATCACCTTTAACATTCCTATAAGAAAAGTGCAGTCTGGGTCTGAACTATCTGCAAACAGCTACAGTTAACTTTGAGTATGTGTCTAACTGTTTGAGCCAATCTTCATTTTCCCCTGGAGAGTACTGTGCTTTGGCTGTAAGCAGCCCCCCCCACCACCACCACCACCACACACACACATATCTTCCACTTTCTCTTATTCCCTTCTGTTAGCAAATAGTATCACTAACTGATCGATACTGTGTGTTTGTTTATTTAAACTATACCACAGTAGCCTACTGATACAAGGTTATCCTGGTTTTCCACCTGAGAAATTAAGACAAGACTTACAGTTTCAGAGCAGTCCTTGGTCAATTGTGATTGTTCTTAACACATACTTGTCTTGCTTTGGCTCATTAGCAGCAGTACAAAGAACTGCCTGCTCACACCCTTGTTCTCCCCTCCCCTTCCCTGTTTATTACCTTAAGACAATCCCGGAGTTAATAAATATTACCTGTGGCAGGCACCATTTGTAAAACTACAATCCACTCTGCTACAGGCCCCATGAAGGCTCAGTGTCTCTCCAGTAAGTGTTTTACAACTGTAAATGCCTATTTATGTTGAATTGTATTAGACACTTTACAACTGTATATGTTTATGTTGAATTTCAAGCCTGTACTCCAATCTGCTTACTTACACTATCAGACTATTTACCCCACTCATAGGACCAAAAACTGGGACTGGGTTAGCCCCCCTCCCCTTCGCCCTCGCTACGCTCGGGCTCACTTCGCTCCCCTCCCTGCCCCCTTATCCCACCCGCCCCCACTGTGTCTACATTTATAGCCACTAGGCCACACCCCTACTTCCTCTCCAACCTACACAACTTCCTCTCCAATTCCCCCCCCACCACTTTACTGTTTAACCACTACTATTCCTCTGAAGCACATTGACCCCACCCATTGATGACATATAACATGTCTATAAATAATCATAAACTCCTTCCTCTTATCTTACCACTCTTAATTCTGCCATACTTTCTTACTAGCTGTGAAAATCTCACATTCGTAGGTTTCTCTTATCCAAAATGCCAAACCAAGACCCCCCTACCTCCACTGACTGCGGAACTTGCCCACTACTACACTACCCCAAAAATTATAAATTCCAACCACTTGCTTCTAAAAAAACCACTCCAATCAACACCAAAATCCAAATATGAGCTAAAACTACTATTCAAAGTTATTAGACTACTAGCGTATCTAAGAAAAAACATAACCAAAGATGGGGACATCCATCCTAATCCAGGCCCAACCTTAACTCAAAATCCTACCAGCCCACCACTCTCCCACCGACTGGTCAACTCCCTCCTAATATGCCTCTTAAACATTAGAAGCCTAAACAATAAGATACATAGCCTGCATGCTGTACTAGCCACATACCTCCCCAACATAATGTGTCTATCTGAAACATGGCTCCGGCCATCAACCAAAGACAATGAGATCCTGCCTCCTGGTTACAATATACTTAGGGCAGATAGAGTAAAGAAAAGAGGAGGTGGAATAGCCGTCTTATATAATAGCACACTTAGCATCATAACTAACCCTATACAACCACCCCAGGTCTCTAATGCTGAAATACTAGCTCTAAAAATTCTACTAAATAATCATAAGGGCATTAACCTAATTGTCACCTATATTCCTGGGAACAATGTAGAAACACTAGAGGTCATTCTACATTGGATAGCCAACAACTACCCTCAAGAAACCATTGTCCTGGGTGATGTTAATATTGACTGGAACCAATGCACAGCACAGTCCAACCCCATCCCTGTTAACCTACATGGATTCTCTCAGATAATATCATCTACCACACATACAGGTAACAATAACCAAAAAGAGAGTATACTAGACTGGATACTCACCAACAGTCATCCCCAGAACTATATGTCTGGAACTCTCCCTAATGATCTTAGTGATCACTTGCTCACATACATCATGAAAGACAAAATTAATTGTACAAGCTTACCTATTTATAGGTCTATCAGATCCAAGAAAAACTTTGACCCAACTAAATTCCAACTTGAACTCAAATCATGTAACTGGACAAAACTAAAGTTCCTTCCCCTTGATGAGGCAGTGTCATCATTTAACAATTCATTCCTTACTATACTTGACTCGCATGCCCCTAAACGCTCAATAAGAATTAAAACTCAACTAGCACCCTGGTAACAACAGACACCAAAACCAAAATAACAACTAGAGACAAAGCGTGGGATGAATGGTGCACTACCAAACTACCCCTAGATCGTATCAAATTCCAACAACTTAGAAATGAGACTAAAAAGCCATCATACTAGATAAGAAAAATTACTTCTACAATCTGCAACATAAACATCAGAATAACCCTCAAAAGTACTGGGCAGGCATAAATAAACTTCTCCAACCAGGCAAATCCACTACTCCGACCCCAGGAACATTATCTGACAAGAGCCAAGAAGATATAGCCAATTCATTCAATACTTTCTTCACAGAAACCATCGAGTCATTAGCTAACCAACTTTCTCCTCCCCACACTTCTATAAACACTATACCCGACTCACCACTCTCTTTTAACTTCCAGCCAGTGTCCACATCCTTTATCAGATCCCTTTTGAAAAACTGAAAGCAAACACCCTTTCAGGCGATCTTCTGCGGCTGAATACCTGCAAATTGCTGCAGATGTCGTAGCCTACCCTATCTCAATCCTAATTAACAGAACCATAACCGAGGCCTCAATCCCCTCAATTTGGAAAATATCCTATGTTATTCCACTCCACAAAGGAGTTCATCCACAGAACTATCCAACTATAGACCTATAGCCATACTATCACCACTTGCCAAAATTATGGAAAAGTGCATGCACAACCAACTAATGCTCTATCTAACCCAAAATAAACTAATCACAGACTCTCAACATGGATTCAGACCCCATCATAGTACAACCACTGCCCTCCTCTCTTTTACTGAAAACATTAATCTTAACCAGAATAATAAAAAAATATCCCCCGCTCTCTTCCTGGACCTATCGAAAGCCTTCGATATGGTAAACCATCAGTTACTTCTATATACTTTAAAAACCCTGTATCTAGATACTCCAGCCCTTGACTGGTTTCAAGCTTACCTCACTGGGAGACAACAAGCAGTAATGTGGCAAAACAAGCTCTCCTGCCTACTACCAAATACCATAGGAGTTCCTCAAGGTTCCATATTAGGACCTCTCCTCTTTTCAGTCTTCATAAACGGCATCCAAACAGTCATCCCTGAAGCCACCTGCATTCAATATGCAGATGACTCGACTATAATATGTTCCAATGCCTCTCTTGCAAATCTACTAACTACCACCCAACATAGCTTCACCAAAGTCGAAAACTGGCTTGCCAACCATCTCCTGATCTTAAATCCAAACAAAACCAAGTTATTTCTCTTCTACCCAACCAATAGATCTCCGACTGAAAACTTCACTATAAAATCCAATAATGGGACCATCATCTCCCCAGACACCTATACAAAGCTATTAGGAGTAAACATTGACAATAAACTCAGATTTGATATACATATCAACCAAGCCATTAAGTCAGTCAACAAGAAACTTGGGACCCTATATAGAATTAAAGCATTCCTTACCCCGAATGCCAGGGCAGCCACAGCCCATTCACACCTTCTCTCTACCCTACTATATGCCTCTCCTGTCCTCACTCACCTTAACAAATCTGATCTGGCCAAGCTCTCATCCTGCTATAATCACATTGCCAGGTTCGTTACAGGCCTACCCTACAGAACACACCACTGTACTAACCTGAAAAAGCTTGGATGGATAGAATTCCCACACCTTCTTCATCAGTCCCAACTCATAGAGGCCTTCAAAATCCTTAAACAACCTGAGAATACCCCAGCACTAAAAAACTTAATGACTCCCTACTCCAATCTAAGCTGCCTTCGCTCAGCAAACAGACTCCTTGTCCAAACAACTAAATCCCTCAACCTAGGTGGTGACGAGCTATTTGCCAACACCACTGGTAAAATATGGAACTCTCTCCCAAATAACATCACGCTTGCAACTTCTCTAAGTCAATTCAAAAATAGTCTAAAACTCCACTTCAAGTCACACTGGCTATGTCCTTGCTCAAACCCAGACTAGCTCTGTGCCATTAACTAAAACATAAACAACTAGCTAAGATGATAAGTACTTTGTATACTGTGATAAAGAAATATGTATCCTGTCTAACTCTATGTCATTATACTGCCTACCGTCCTTGCTAATATGTTATTAATGTTACATTTGTAGTAATCTCAGAAATAGTAATGGCAGTCTTGTACTTGTATGTAAATAGCCTATGTTTTTGTTAAGTTCTTTCAGCTCATTTACTGTACCTAATTATCAATGTAACTCTGTTGGAGCTTTTCTCCCCGGGCCTCCGCTGAAAAAGGACATGTATCCAGTCGGACCATCCCGGTTAACAAATGTAAAATAAATAATAATAAATAATAAATAAAAAGGGGGTCATTACCTCTCTATACTCCTCACTCCATACAACATTTTACTACAATACCCTGTTTGGTATGTACCGATCCAGACATCTCCACCAAGTGGAAAGGTCATGGAAATACCTCACAAAGGTAATCCATGGCTTCCAACACCTGTCCCATGCGGACAGGTTCAAATCACTATTGCTCTACTTGGTATCAGACAGGTTGCTCAGAGTTGGGCTGTGTCATGCCTACAAGATGATGTTGGACCCTGCCCTACTACAGATTCCCCATATCTGTAAGTCTAACCCCTCGCACATTACCTGTATGACAGGCCTGAATCTAATATGCAACAATAACAAAACCTGCTGGTTCATAGGTTCATAGGTTGGTACTAGGCTATTGGCCGTAGTGCCTATACAAGCCTAGCCATAAAAATTCCCTGGCTATTTCTTCCCACAATATTTATCTCCCTGGACCCCCATCTAGCAGGGTGACTGACATGATCCCTGGGGTGAATTTCTTATCTCCCATTCAATCGTCAAGGTTCCTCTTGAAGAGGGCCAAAGAGTTGCTCTGCTTGACATGTATGGGCAGTCTGTTCCAGAGTCTGGGGAGTCTCTGGGTCAGGAATCTATCTCTGCAGCATGTTTCATTCATTGTGATGACACGTTTAGATCCGTGGAGCATGTGGCTCTGAGGGATTGGGATTTCTTTATGTGTAGCATGTCCAACAGCTCTGGGTTTGACATGGCCTTGTATGTTAAGCAGAGATTGCCTCTGAGTAGACGATATGTGACAGAGTATAGCTGGAGTTTTTTTAGATGGTCAGCATAGGGCATCTGCTTTAGGCCTGTGATTCTTTTAGTGAGGTATTTCTATGGCCTTTCCAGTTGTTGCAGATGTTTTGAGAGGTACATACCAAATGGGGCATTGTATTCTATAATGGGTCTAATGAGGGATGAGTACATTGGGACAATGACCTCCTTTTTTCTGGATGAAAATCCCTTAGTGATGAGGTGTGCCACATAGAAGGATTTCTTGACTGTTGTGGTGATGTGGCTATCAAAGGTGAGACCACTGTCCACCTGTGTCCCTAAGTCTCTTATCACACTTTGGGTGTTTAGTGTACTTCCACCTATGTGGTAATTCACAGGTACATTTTTTTTTCCCAAAGGGGATAACTATACATTTCTTGGCATTGAGCTTGAGCCCATGGCTCTGGCACCAAGAATCTGTTTCTATAAGGCCTTTTTGTAGACTATCCACATAATTGGGGATTTAATAATGGCTCCCAGTTTGTAGTCATCTGCGAACGTTGTTAGCCAGAGTTCCTTAGTGTTGGCCTGTACTTCAGAGAAGTAGCTGCCAAACAAGAGCGGTCCCAGGACTGAACCCTGAGGTACTCCACTTGTCACTTGTCTGGAGCTGGATTTGGAGTCAGCTACTTTTTCAGTGTGGGTTCTGTTAGTAAGCTAGTTGGCAACTCATCGAGTGATGTAGGCATTAATGCCAATCTTAGTACGTTTATCTGGAGAGACAGGTTTGTCTCCCAGAGGCTGCCCCATCTCAGGAATACACTTCCTGTACACGTCAGAGTGCCACGCTGACCCTCTTCAAGCATAACCATGATGAGTGGATGGGAAACTATAATCCTGTCCCAGGGGTCCCACCTGTGTCCCTCACTGACAGGGGCAACAGGGGCTGACTGATGTTTCTTACTGAGGATAAAACAGTGGTTAGCCTTGTAAGTGCCCCAGGGGCATTACTCTAGTAATCTCCTATGATCCTATGAACCTATGATCCTACTGAACTCCCAGGCGAAATGCATCATGAGTAGCATATTTTGTCACAGGGAATGCATGCAAGCTTATACTGTTTGCCCCCATTGTCCCTGACACACTGTTCTACACATCCACACCGAGGTAAGCATGCACATATGCAGCCATACCTTGGCTAAGTCACATTTCTATTGGCACCAACTTTCCATGGCGTAGACACACAGACCCCTGGAACAGAAACAGAAAAAGGTGTGGGAGACAGTCAGTCAGCAATACTAACACCAATGCAGCATCATGGAACAAAGGAACATACACTTTGATGTGTACTCATGACATATGCCAGCAGACAGCACCTTACAGGGCAGAACACTAATGCACTACAAATGGTCATTAACTGTATTATAGTCACCCTGTGCATCAGACACATATTTGCATGTCCCTGCATCGATGCTATGGATGACAGGGATGTGGCACAGGTATTTTCACACACACAGGGTGTGGTATGGGGTTGCCAAAGGCTTAGTCTGTGCCACACAGTTAACATCATGTGTGTGTGTCTGGAGGGGTGCTGGTCAGCTGGGCCATGGAGAGGAGCTGTGTGTGTCTGGTGGTGACCTGCATGTGACATGATGTTTGAGTGTGTGCACGTACACAGTGAAGCCATGTGCTAGCCCTACATGAGGGTATGTTGGACAAACATGGGCTGTACATGGCATAATGTACAGTTCACCATCTCTGGCCTTGAACACGGGAACTGGATCTGCCAAGAGTGGCACTGGCATCAACATGCCCAGTTCAGATGCAGTACTACTTGCTGATGGTGACTGGTGTCTGCTGGGTCCATGTACCTCACGGGACTGCCCAGGACAATGTGCCCATGACCTGCCATGTTGTGTTGTGGACAGCACCCCTCCCTTTGGTAGTGCTGCTGGTACTGCCACTACAGGAGTTTGATTGTGCATGTCCACATGAGCTGTCAGCTGATGTTGTTGCTGACCTACAGCCACATGTCCAATGCCCTACTCCCACCATGTTTTCAAGCACAGACAGTGCACTATTAAGGAGTGACAATGTCTCACCCCAGGATCTGTCCACTACTTCAGCGAAATGATGTAGGGCATCAACAATTCCGTGGATGGAGTCATGGATGTCAGGCAGTGATGCACCCATAATCCTGAGCATCCATCTAGTGTTGCATTCAGAACGTGCTGCACCTCCATGATGGACTGAAACATGCGTCGGGTGACGTGATTTGACAGGTGGTGGATGGGCAGCAGTCCTCCTTCGAGCACCCTTGTCAATCAGCCTGTGTGGGACCTCACCAGCTGTCTGGCTATGGCTAGTGTCTACAGTCACAGATGTAATTGTCTCCACACTCTCCTGTTTGATGCCACCACCCTCTGACTGTCCAATATCTGTGGCTATAGGGGACTGATTATGTGTGGGCATACTGACTGTGTGTGGGGACATTGGGGAGGAAGTGGAATGTCAACCCATGGGACAGATTCAGCCCCCAACAACTCCACCTGTGCCTCATTATGGCCATCATCATCTTCAGAGTCTGATGAAACACTGACATCAGGTTGTGAGGGGGACAGACTCCAACCTCCATGGTCACCAGTGAGGAGGAAGACAACATGACTACATTAATTCCGCAGTATTATGTCTGCTGATCCACGCATACACACACACACACACACACACAGACACACTCACACACACACACACACACACACACACACACACACACACACACACACACACACACACACACACACACACACACACACACATACAGGTGAGGTGCCACAAATGCATTATACATACCACACCTTATTACTGATGCCATGCACAACACACAAGCAGACCACAACAGACTCAGACAAGACAGGTCCTTAACAACATGCAAAGCAGCTATGTCCAGTTAATGTTGCTAGTAATATATACATGTGAGATAAGCGACATGTCAGTGTATATGATGGACCTTCACCTAACAGACAGTGCACCTGTGTCCACCATACTAATGCCCACCTTATAACACACTGCCTAGACCTTCACAAAAATACCTTCACATATGTTACAGCTCCTGCAAATATGCTACTGTGATTAACGATGTAATGCACTGCAGTGAACCCCTCCACAACTGAACATACAGGTATTGCAATATGGCTAAGCTTAACAGTTGTATCCATGGCAAACTGGCAGCCCTTAACATGCCTGGGGTATAGATGAACCATAACAAAACAGTGTCACACTCACTGGCTGCAGGGTATGGACTGCAGCCACACCAGAGGCACCTATGGAATTGTGAGGGAGGGGATTGTGAGCAGACATAAATGTGGCATTGGTACAGGATAATATGTGCATATAACAATGTGTACAGTACAAATTGTGATACTGCCTACTTCCCACATTGCTGACATTCACACTATGTGTACACACGTGCATTACAGACTCCCCAAATGCACATTTATCTGACATCCATGTACAGGTATGCAGAGGCTGCCACCATGACTGTTATAGTATTAAAGTGATGACCACAGAAGACTTACCTGTATGCTAGAGTGCTGTGGAAGCTGTGCTACCCACCTCCATGACATATGGGGTTATGGATCTTTGTGAGCTGATGGCCAAACCTATGTTTGCCAGGAACTCCTCTGAGGCTGAGAGTAGATGTTGTGTTACAGGCTCTCCACTGGTGCCAGCACGATTCCTGGCCACAGCTGCAGCCCTTTGCCATACATTATTTATCATATCAATGGTCCGGTGTCAGACCTGGTCATAGCTCCTTTCCTGTAGCCTGACATGATTTACCGATGACATGAGGTCTGCCTAAAGTGCAGCATGTTGTTGCTGATTATGGCGATTCCTTGACAGCAGGATCTGGTAATGTAGTCTCCGTCCATCAAATATGGCATCATTCAACACTGCTGAAAATGGTGGGTTCCTACATCTGTACATCACTCCTAAAAGACAAGAAGAGGGGAAAACATCACACCCTGCACATCTACATTTGCCAGCACTATCCTCCACTAATTACCACATCATACCCCACCATCTATCACCACAGTACATATATGGCTATCAGCAACATAGTGGCAATAAATCATGCATCACCCTCCTGATATTGCTGTTTCCTGCTAGTTGCTGCATGTTCTCTAAGGTGTTCAACTGCATATTTTCAGTTGCAACTATTAGTACTTGTTTATAGCCTGTCTACATTGTATGCACTAGTGTCAGCCTCCTATTTTTGCTTTAAACACCTGGCTGTAGGCCCACCCCTTAGGTCTCCTTGGCCTTTCTCTCTCAGATTCTGACAAATATGGATGGACAGTGTCCTACAGTTTCCCCTGCTAGTCTGGTTGATATGGGCATCTTGGCACAGTGTAGCAAATGCCTCATGTACACGGACAACCATTTACAAACACCACCAAGGAACACAATTTGTGACAGATGCAATGACATTAGGAACCTACAGTCAATGATCTCTCCCTCTCAAGCCCACATATGTGGCACCAAACAGGTTGTTAGCACAGTCAGTACACCTCACACACCACCCACACTACACAACACACACCCACATATCGGAGGTCCTCAACATACACATACACATACACATACAAAGGAGATCTCAGAGGTAAACACACATGTGATCTCCACAGCCATCCACAGCGCATACCATGCATAGTCACACACCTGTGTCCCACAGCCACAAAGGCATCAACATTAATCAAACATGTTAGTCATAGGAGACTCCATTGTGACACACAAATGTGCCTCTCACCTGGCTGTATATGGGGAAGGTCACAGTTACTTGTCTGTCAGGTACCATAATCTGCCATATCAGATACACACTGCTGACTCGCAACAACAGGTACTGTTATGACTCTGTCACAGTCCATGTTGGCATGCCTGACCTGAGACATACCTACCTGGACTATATGCAGTGAGACATGATTGAACACGCTGATTATATGTTCCAGGCAGGGATGTCCCTAGCCTTATGCAGCATTCTGCTGTCACCCAGAATGATGCCGCAATACAATCAGGAAATGATTGACCTTAACAATTGGCCTAGTTTCTGGTGTCATTCCAGGAGGATCCAGTACCTGACATCCTGGGATGATATGATCAACAGACCACAATGCTTTGCTAGAGAAGGCCTCCATCTATCTCAACTGGCTTTCAGGTATCTGACAATGATTCTTGCCACCCCCATAGTGCCTTTATTAGGAAAACTGGTGAGGTTAACACTACCAACATACAACTGACAGCACATCAGATAGTGAAGGTCATGCTGCTAAGTGCTAGGGTTATAAACATGAATCTCCACTCATTGCAAGCAGTCTTAACCCAGTGAAATGCTGACATCTGTGCAGTCACAGACACATGGTTCAAAGCTGCAGACAGCACCCCAGCCTTACATGGTCAACCATCCTATCATACAGTCATACCCCAAGGTGTGGGCAGTAAAGCCATGGGATGTGGGGTTGCATTATATATGAAGGATACACACACCTCCAGGCTGTTCAAACAGTAAGACACACAGGAGACACTGCAGGGGCTGTTAACCATTGCAAAGAGACACTTATTCAAAGCATAGGTAGCTACCGGCCCCCACATATGACCAGGAAGCCCATTCTGCCTATATGACCTGATATGAGTCTGTACCCTGATCCTGGGTGACATTAACTACCCAAACATACATTGGAGGACGTACACATGCCAGCACACAAATGCCCAGAGATCCATCAACAGTAGAAATCCAAACACCTTGGAGCAGCTATGTGCTACCCCCACAAGAGGTGAAAGTCTGTGTTGGAGTTGATATTAAACAAAATAGGTAACCACTGCAGCATCCCTACAGTATCATCCTCTGTGATCAAACCAACCATAAAGCGGTCATGTCTACACTCACCATCTCCCACAATACCTAGCTAGCTAGGGTCAGACATACAAACAACTCCAAAGTTGAATACAGCCTCCTGAGGGATGGTACAAATAGCTTTGCAGCACCCACCCCCTCTGTAGGAACTGGCACCAATATCCACAAATAGACAAACGCACTATACGTGCATTTGTATAGATGCATGGAGTCAGGTATACCTGACAGGACTACATCATCCTCTGCAAGCACATGTAAACCTGTCCAGTGGACATCTGCAATAAGTAATGTGTATAACAGGGATGACATACTGCTGTCTGAGACAAAGAAGGAGCAGGTGCCTAATTTAAAGCAATGTCTCCTTAGCCTGCACAAGCAAATAAGGGCATGACTGGAATCCTGCAAAGCAAACCCCAAGCCCACACTGCCGACATCCACTACATAAAATCCTATCTCCTTCCTCACATATCAAAGGAAGCACTCACATCTGCTCAGTAGTAGTGGTCAAGGAAACCAGATATACAAGTGCTGTAGGTATAGCATACCTGATGCTTGACAGAGTCAGTGTGAGCTTCATCCCCTGTCCCCCCAATCAGTACATCAAGACATCTCCAGTACCTGCCCCCTTCCCCAAATACAGTGGATAAAAAAAGTTTACAGACCCTTGTTAAAAAGACCACAATAAATAATTTCAAAACGTTTCCCACCTTTAATGTGACCCATAACCTGTAAAATTTAATTGAAAGACAAATCTGTTAGAGGAAAAAATATAAAAAATAAGAAATGTACAATACGCTGGTTGCATAAGTGTGCACACCCTTAAACTAATAATTTGTTGTGTGTACACCCTTAAGGTAATACTTTGTTGAAGCACCTTTTGATTTAGAGCATTCAGTCTTCTTGGCTATACACCTGCCATCAATTATAGAGACTCTGATTCACCCCAAATAAAATTCTGCTGTCCTAGTAGAATTTTCCTGGCTTTTACTCAGTTGCCTGCTACAGCAAAAGCCATGGTTTGCAGAGAGCTTACAAAGCATCAAAGGGATCTCATTGTTGAAAAGTATCACTCAGGAAAAGGGTACAAAAAATGTCCATAGTATTGGATATAATAACAAACTCCAATTGCTGCCCGAGAGTCCCGAATCCTGAATATATGAATGAATAAAATCAATCCAACACAAAGGTACAGGAACGGAAATTGGCAGGGCAATACAGTCCACATACACTATTCCAACCACTTCTGGTTTCCAGTCAACACTATGTTCACTTCAGCACAAACAAATACAAAATCCAGTCAAGATAAAAACGTTTAAATTTATTAACCCAATGACAAAATTCGGCAAGCGCTTTCACCCAAAAGGGTTTCTTCAGGCAGAAGAGGACACTGATAGATGAGGACCTAGTAGGGCCAACTTTAAAGAAAATGTGGGAGAGAACCAGCAATCATTAGTTTGGAATATCTCCAAGAGGCAACTATCACGGGATGAGATAGCAGTCCTGGAGAAGGGACTTACTTTTATCCCTTCCGTTAAGAGCGATGTGACTGACTCAGTGATTGATGTTAAAATGTTCGCACGTAATATACAGTTGCGATTAGACTATGGTGATGCCTCTTCCACCGGGTTTTCACTGAATTTTAGAAAACCGAGCACCTATATGCCTAATCTGCACCCGTTGATTGATGCTTTCTCGAAACTTGTTGAGGAAGATCTGTATAACCTTGATAATAATAGTAGGAATAGAAAATGGTTTGGTAATTTATCACCAGGACAAAGAGTAGCTCTAAGAACACTGAAGAATGACCGGAATATTATAATTAGGCCAGCCGATAAAGGTGGCCCAGTCATCATTATGGATAGAGACGATTATATAAATAGAATGGAGACTATGTTATCAGATGGCCAGTTCTATGACTATATTCACATCTATCAGGTGGACAGAACAATTAAGAGGGTTACAGATACAATATTGAGCCTTCGAGAAGGAGGATTTATTACTAACCAACTGTTTAATTTTTTCTTAGTAAAAGATCCGTTAATACCTAGTATTCAGGGAATGCCTAAGGTACATAAACATCCTACAAGTCCTCCAATGAGGCCTATTGTTGCTGAGAGGGGCTGGACTACAGAACCCATTTCATTGTACTTGGAAACTCGATTTAGACCCATAGTTAATTCTTATAATTACATTTTACGAGCTACCAAACAGTTTTTAATGATGTTATATGATAGAATGTCAACTATACCAGAAGACTTGTCATATTTGCTAGTTACCTTGGATGTCCAGTCTCTATTTACCATCATTCTGAATGAAGATGGCATTGAATGCGTTCGGAGATGTCTCCAGGACTTTAAGTCCACTACTGAGACATCCATTGATACTCTATGTGAATTGTTAAGACTTGTACTAACTAATAATATTTTTACATTTAATAACCAAATTTACAGCCAGAGGGATGGCGTAGCTATGGGCACTTCATGTGCCAATAGCTACGCCAACCTGGTTATGGCTGATTGGGAAAGAAACAGTTTATTTGAAATGGAACTATTTAAAAGGTCAGTTGTATTCTATGTATGTTTTGTAGACAACGTTTTTTGATTTGGACTGCAGGTATAGATGAATTATCTAACTTTTTGACAAGTATTAATTCTTTGACAACTTATTTAAGATTCACAATGAATGCTTCACATACGATGGTTTCTTATTTAGATGTGTTTGTTGAGAGACTCCCCAATGGGTTATTGAATACTGGGGTCCATAGGAAATCCTGTTATAGAAATTCTCTTTTACACAGGACCAGTATGCACCCCAGGTATGTTTTTAATAATATAGCAAGAGGACAGATGATGCGAGTCTCATGACTTAACTCAACTGAAACTGGTTTTCAGAATGAATTATTGAAATTACGACAATTATTGGATAGATCCTACCATTCACAAGAAATAGAGAAAGGCTTTATGTGGACTGATGACCTCAGAAAGGACAGGGCAGCACCATATTTTATGGCCAGGAATGAGACCACCTTAAAACGAACAGGTACGATGGATGAGGCGGTCTCTATCAGAATGAAACTATAGTGTCAATTTACTACACGCAAGATGTTAGTGAGATTAGAGATATATACTCTAAGCATTGGGATTTGCTGACAGTTAATCCCGATATTCAGGGCATAGTGTGTAGTAGACCTAGTTTTAGGTTTAAGAATCTGCTTAACTTACAGAGGATGCTGTGTGGTTCGCAGAGAGTTGATAACCACCTTATGTTTGGTCCCATTAATGGAACCACTCAACCCTGTCATAGGTGTAGCTATTGCCCTTTGATAGATAGTACAGCCATGTTTACTCAACCAGTCACTCAGCATTGTTATTATTTTCACCCTAGAGCAACTTGTAACACCAAACATGTGCTCTATCTTGTCACCTTTCGGTCTTGCCCAGCGTTTTATATGGGCAAGACCGACAGGAGACTTAAAGATAGGATTAGGGAACATCAATACAATATTCGAATCAAATCCGATAAAAATGCCTTGTCTAGACATGTTATAGAAACTTCATCTGAACGTGTTTAACTTTTTAGTTATACAGATGAATAGACCCACCATAAGGAGGGGTGATATAATGAATCAGACTGAACAGATTGAAACTAAATGGATTATAAGGTTGAGAGCGGACCGGCCCCCTGGACTGAATGAAAGAGTCCCCCTGTAGCCGATATTAAAAGGGAGAAGAGTTAGGGTATAAACTGAAGGAATTCATCATTGCTTATTAATTTTATATACCATATGTTCGTGTTATAAGTCTATGAAAGAAATTTGAATGTATTAAGAAACCAAAATTTTTATATATTTTTAGGTATGTATGAATAATGGACTAATATTAATTTAGTGATGCACATATATATGTATAATATAGTTTTAATGGTTGAAAAACAATATATTTATGTACGAATTTTAAGAATTTTTAAGTATTCTGTTTAGTTAGAGTTTCATCCTGTAGTAGGAAATGATGTCATTGTCAGCTGAGCATATATAAAGTATATATAGGACACTTTGAATTTGTATTTTTTCCTGTTTTATGGCCTGAAGAAACCCTTTTGGGTGAAAGTGCTTGCCGAATTTTGTCATTGGGTTAATAAATTTAAATGTTTTTATCTTGACCAGATTTTGTATTCGTTTGTGCTGAAGTGAACATAGTGTTGACTGGAAACCAGAAGTGGTTGGAATAGTGTATGTGGACTGTATTGCCCCGCCAATTTCCGTTCCTGTACCTTTGTGTTGGATTGATTTTATTCATTCATGGTATTGGATATACCATGGAACACAGTGAAGACAGTCATCAAAAAGTGGAGAAAATATGGGGCAACAGTGACGTTGCAAAGAACTGGAGGTACCTCCAAAAGTGATGAAAAGACAAGATGAAAACTGGTCAGGGAGGCTGCCAAGAGACCTACAGCAACACTGAAGGAGCTGCAGGAATTTCTGGCAAGTACTGGTTGTGTACTACATGTGACAACAATCTCCCATATTCTCCATATGTCTGGACTATGGAGTAGGGTTGCAAGACGGAAGCCTTTTCTTACACAGAAAAACATCCAGGCCCGGCTAAAATTTGCAAAACAATACATCAAGTCTCCCAAAAGCATGTGGAGAAATGTGTTATGGTCTGATGAGACCAAGGCTGAACGTTTTGGCTACAATTCCAAAAGACACGTTTGGCGCAAAAACAACACTTCGTGTCAGCAAAAAAACACCATCCCCACAGTGAAGCATGGTGGTGGCTATATCATGCTTTGGGGTTGCTTTTCTTCAACTGGAAATGGAGCTTTAGTCAAGGTGGAGGGAATTATGAACAGTTCCAAATACCAGTTACTTTTGGCCCAAAACCTTCAGGCATCTACTAGAAAGCTGAAGATGAAGAGGAAATTCACCTTTCAACACAACAATGACACCAAGCATACATCCAAATCAACAAAAGAAGGGCTTCACCAGAGGAAAATCAAAGTTTTGGAATGGCCCAACCAGAGCCCAGACCTAAATCCAATAGAAAATCTGTGGGGGTGACCTGAAGATGGCTGTGCATAAGAGATGCCCTTGCAATCTGACAGATTTGGAGCACTTTTGCAAGGAAGAGTGGGCAAATATTGCCACGCCAAGATGTGCCATGCTGATGGACTCCTACCCAAGAAGACTGAACTCTGTAATTAAATCAAAAGGTGCTTCAACAAAGTATTACTTTAAGGGTGTGCACACACAACAAAGTACTAGTTTAAGGGTGTGCACACTTATACAACCAGCGTATTGTGCGCTTTTTATTTTTTTATATTTTTTCCCCTAACAGATTTATTGGTCTTTCAATTGAATTGTATAGGTTATAGGTCACATTAAAGGTGGGAAAAGTTTTGAAATGATTTATTGTGGTCTTATTTTTTTTTTCTATTACAAAAACCTGTCATTTTAACAGGGGTGTGTAAAACTTTTATATCCACTGTATCTAGAGAACAGGTCATCACTGCCATCTCAAAGTCATGGTATACAGCCACCATGGGAGCCGAGCACATCACAGGATGCATGACCCCAAGCATGACCTTGCAGCACCAGAAGGCACTGTGTTCAACCAAAGCCTGACTACTGCCTTTGTCCCAGCTGAGTGGAGGACACCCACTATAACACCTTTACACTAAGGTGGGGTGTCCACAAATTTGGCACATTATAGACCCATCAGCCTAACTAGACTGATCTGCAAGGCCAAGGAACAGTCTATAATGAGCCTCATTAACAAGGACATTGGCGACTTCCACACCCTTGATCACATGCAGTTAGGCTTTGTCAAGGGGGATCATGTCTGTTAAATTTGGTTGACCTCTTTTATACAGTCACCAAAGCCATGGTTGAGGGGATGACAGAGCACACTGCCTACCTTGATCTGGCCAAAGACTTTGCCAGTAATTCCCACTTGGCCATAATAGATACACGCTCCCAACTACACATCAGTCCATATGTTACCAGATGGGTAGCACACTGGTGCACTGACAGAACCCACCTAGTTCACATAGGGGAAGCTACCTCAAGCGGTAGATCCATAATTAGTGGTGTAACCCAGTGTTCTGTGTTTGGGCCTCTGTTATGTGTGATTTACCCTTCTGAAGTGCACGGCACAATCAGTGGGCTATGGCCGACCATGTTTGCAGAAGAATGCAAGCTGGGTGCTGTCACCTAATTCTCTAGTGATGTGGACATCTGCCAAGATGGTCTCACGCAGACACATGACTGGTGCCAGAAACATGGCCTCAGGCTACATACCACAAAATGCAGCATCATCCCCTTTGGAGAGAGTGACGTCTCCACATATTATCACAGTACTAACAACATCCTAAGCAGAGAATCAGTTGAGAGTGATTTGTGCACACAGATTGATGGCAACATGACATTTGATTACCATGTTGCTTCCATTGTAAGGAAAGCCTTCTACATGGCTCACCTCATACTTAAGGGTAAGTCATCCAGGGACATGGGGTTCATAACATCCCTGTATTCCCTCCCAGTAAGGCCCCCCTTGATGGGACTGCTGCACAACTCTAAGTGAAGCTCCACTGTATTAACCCACACACACACCCTCCACCTGCTCTTTGACATCAACAGGATTTGTTGGCAGGTCAGATGTGTGTCCTACACACTCACTCAGCTGTTGAATGGACACCCTGTCCACATCAGGCAGAACCTGGATAACTGGATGGTTAATAGCACATACACCCTTGGGATACCACCTGTGTTCCTGTTGGACTGGGGCATTGAGTGCTGAATTCCATACACATGAGCTAAAGTGTGGGCTAGGTTTATGAGGGCCTCAGAGCCAATAGCCTAGAAACCTCGTATGATGCTAGATATAGCAGTTATGGCCCTGTGTGCTGTGACGGACTTTGTTGTTATGTGTCCACACCCATCACTGCCATCTATTGTGGTGTGTCCCCTATGGGCGGCATTCCAGTACTATGTCATACAGCCACCATACAACAGATAGATGAGTGGTACTACAGGTGTATGTGGATAGCCCAGCAACATGCGTGTGACCCAATGACAGATAGCACTGCAAACATGCTGTACAATATCCTCCTTGTAGGTGTCCAACATCCGCAGTACACAGATGTTTGCAGAATGTGTACATGTGCCTGAGATATGCGGACCCTCTCCCAGACAAATGTGGATGTCTGGCAAACAGTTGAACAATGCATAATGGTTGTTTTCAGACTGGAGAATTTGTCTGTCACACACAAGACACCTCATAAAACAGTTATGGTACATTAATATCTGGTACTGTAGTCATTCCATTACATTGTATGCTCAATATCTACACTCTGACGCTGAGGCAGAACCTGTGTCCCCCCACTACTACTGGCTATAACCTGCTGTCCTGCTGTAGGGGGTCAACAGGTTTGTTATCCATAGCTCCCCAGCTGATGAGATATAGGTGTTGAGTACACACTGACCTAGCCAGAGTACGACAGGAACAGTCAGGGACACTTGGACAATGTTTAAGCTATGCCTGTGTGACATTCATAGACTTAGAGGAACAGACTGACAGTACATCAGGTGATATGGCAGCTGTATCCACCAGTACTTACTGTCACTATTGTCTAATACACAATCCAGTAGCATTCGTACATGAGCTGACCATTGATGGAGAGACTCAGGGTCCAGAGCTGTGATCCATGTCACAGCAGACAGAGCCAAAAGGGAAGCCTGTAATTGTTGGACAGCTGACTAACAGCAGCATGTCATTTCAATTTATGTAATACAGATCTGGTGTTGTAACCCCTATTTCATATGACTGCATCCACCCATCTGCATCCCATTACATGGGGAATTCTATTACATAACTGGTATAGTGCTGCACTCCTTTACGTGCATACATCCTGTGGTATAATGCTAGGATAGTGTAGTCTGTCTCCATAGAGGAAGTCACAGACCTGTGTACCGTAGGTAGCACCTTGCCTTTAGTAGGTAATGCTCATGAACAGGTGATTGCCTGTGCACTAATCTGTGGCCCAGACTTGCTAATTGCATCCAGAACAGCTGGGTTGCATTTTCATTAGTCAATGGCATGGCAACACATGTAGCCCTTGGTCCTGTTCCCAGCCTGTGAAAAAGACATTATTGAGGTGTGGGAACTACAGCATCATAGAGGGTGGGTAGAAATACTGTCCACTGTTTGGATTTATGTGGTATGTCCACAGCTTTGCATGCTATGTTTGGCCATTGTGAACAGACTTTCTGTTATGTGGCAATTTACTGTTTAACAATGTGGGTTGAGGTCAATAAGGAGAAAGACAGATGTGAATGTCATACGTCATTTGCATCAGAATTTGCATGGTGTTACAGTAGCCACTGGTCTATCAGTTGTGTATGTTTGTAGGGGAAGACTTTTACACATGTCCCTGTCACTTGACCATTCCCCCACACCTTTAGATATGGGTGTTGTGTGGATTCTCTGTTCTAAATGTTTAGGAGGTATGGTAGGTCTGTAGCAGGTTGCTGAACATAATGCATATGTTGCAGGCTGTAGATGCTGCATTCTGTCCAGGAGTCATACTGGGAATTGTGAACATATTGGGGGACACCAAGCTGCATATGTGAGGGTGGGAGAAGTGTCAGCTCTGTTGTGACAGCATAGCCAGTGTGAGGATACCCATAACTGTCTAGATGAGGTATGTGCCTCTGGTACATATGTTATGTAATAGTGCTATCCAGAGAGTGGTAGGCAACATTCAGGACACCTATATATATTTGTGAAGTGTGTCCCTACCTACAGGTCTTTGCCATGCTAATATGGGTGGCAGTGACTGCAGTAGCAGCAAACAGTTCTGCTTAATATTGCACAGCTCAGTTATTTCATTGCTTTGACAACCAGGTACTTGACATGCAACACACTGGAATGGAAGCCAGGACTGTTGACGGAAAAATGTTAAGCATGCTAGGAATCTAACAGATTGAGCTACTGAGTCAATACTATAGCTGGTGCATTTGCAAGACATATGTGCATGCATACAGTTTGTTATACATGATTCACATGAACATGTGTGCGCAGATGGGTATGACATGTGACTCTGAACTGTCTGCCATGATTTTCTAATCTCAATGTGCACTGATTTGCCAGTACTTCAGCACACAGCATAGGTTGTGTGACAACCATGCCAAACGTAGGTAGCACAACTGTGGACATTCTGCAACAGTCTGTGCAGTTGTTAGTGCTACCTGATATCCTAGGCCTCATGTAAATCCATACATTTACTTGGCTGTGTACTGGCTTGGTGTCTATATCACAGTCCCAAGTATGCTGTCATTTTTCCAAGTCTATGTACAGTGTGTCACTGGTAATAAGGATATGTTTATGGACACACCTGTTATACATCAGAGATGAGTGGCCTAGGGGACTAATGCATTGTGCTGTAGTTGACAGGGTCTTGGGCTGGGGGGGTGATATTTTTACTGATGTGCATTACTGGCAATCAGGTTATGTTTATAGAAATACATATTATTCCTCTGAGCTGTGTGGCCTAGTGGGCTAATGCACTGTGTTGTAATTGACCAGGTCCTGGGTTTGAGACTTGGCAGGGTTGACTTTTTTCTGATGTGCATTACTGATATTCAGGATAAGTTTATGGAAACACCTGCTGTTCCTCAAAGCTGAGTGGCCTAGTGGGCTAATGCACTATTCCCTAGCTGGCAGGGTCCCAGGTTTGTGACTTGGTAGGCCGATCATTTTGCTGATGTGCAAAACAATATCAGTAAGACAGAAGGTGATTAAAGCAGTTATAAGCGGTTCTACCTGACATAATCGAAACCACACAACACCGACAACCACATCACCGACACCACATATTCGACAGTCCATAAACCGCGAAACCGAAACACCGACAACAGAATAACTAAACGGTGCACAAACACGGAAACAAACCCAAAACAAAACATAAAAAAATCCACACACACACACAACACACACAACACACATCCTTCACAAACCCCACACTAAACCACACTAAACCTTACCTAAACCCGTCACTATCCACCACTTCCCCCGGCTCTAACCTAACTCTCACCTAACCTACCTAACTAACTCAACCCCTAACCCTACCGCCCCTACCCTCCTAAAACCCCTCGCCACCCCACCCCTATAAACCTAACTAAACCTACCTTAACCCCGCCCTATAACTATAACTCCTAACCTAACTCCTACACCCCACCCCTAACTAACTCAACCCTCCCACCCACCACCCGTCAACCTACCCCACACTTAACACACTCCGTCCAAACGCATACTACCCCCTCCACACCACACGTCTCCATACTCACAGGCATCCCGTACCCCGTCATCGGCGCCGGCGATATCTGTGTGTCTTCTTCTGCTCGGATGATTCGCGTTGCTTCTCGTCATCTTTCGGTCTTCTCTTCTGCACGATCTTCTGGAGCTCAGTTCTTTCTAGCTGGTCTTCTTCGTCAGTCTTCTTCAGGTAGAACCGTTATAAGCAGCTTTAAGCAGGTTAGTATGGGTTTGCTTGATGTGGATCTTCGCTTAGCTCTGCTCAAACCCGCACTATTCCCAAAAAAGAAAAGAAAAAATGGGTGATAAGAAAGTGCTGAAATGGGGGCAAGCAGGGGGAAAAACAACAATGTGAAAGGCAGGTAGAGAAGTGCATGACAGGTGTAAGAAAGGACATAGCTCTCCATTTCTTGCACAGCAACAGCTGTGCAGGTTGTGGACAATTTGGAATTTGGAAACTTACATCTCAGAAGGAGGGATGTGGGTGACATAACTTTGCTGATCAATTGCTGTAATGATTGACTGTAGGCAGTGTAGGTGTGGGTGAAATGGAGAGCTATGTATAGGAAGATTTGATTTTGTGGGACAGATGCCCATTTTTTAAGGAGAGAGTGGAATGTTGTGGCAGGAATATAGGTACTTGTGGGGAGGTAAGTTGAGTAGATGGGGTAGCATTTGCAAACAGACAAGACAGCAGACACGGGTGTGTATGACACATGAGGGGGGGTAAACACCTTGGATGTGGAGGGTTTTGTGGAATTGGAGAACCAAGTGCCCCAGACGGCAGCAGTGGGACTGAGCTTCCCACCCATTGGCAGTCACCTCTGCTCTTTCATGGCCCCAAAGGGGGCTGTGCTGAGGGCTGGGTGCCAGGGCCAGCCTGTTCCTCCCAGTCAGCCAGTCTGCCTTCAATCTATTGCAGTCAGTTGTCCAATTCACACTGGACAATCCTGAACACCATCCCTGGGAGCTGTCACTGGGTGACCACTCTATCTCTGTGCCCACTCCTGGGGGGGGATAGACCCCATCCCCTGAGGTGGTTCCACCCATAGGTGGTGCAGGACCAGTGGAAGGGCCAGCTCCAGGTTGGGTCCCAGACATTCTAGGACCCAGTGCCATGGCCAGTTGAGGTAGGGTAAGTGAATCCACAGGAACTGGCCTACCCAGTAGAGCTATGGTGTTAAGGTTTTTCAAATTGTACAGGTTAGTAATGAAGAGAACATGTGGTTATTTGTAACAGCATGCAGAACAAATCACATAACCCAGTAGTGAAACACACCATAACATACAGAACACAACAATAATTGGGATAACAGTCAGTATTCTAACTGGCATGCCAATAATACTTATGGCATAAGGCCAACAACATAGGTAATTCAACATGTTAGTATGCAACCATTGTAATACATAACAATAATAAAACACAAGGCCCAACATAATGTTTTGTGAAGAACATATGTCAAAAGTAAACCATACCCAATGTATAAGAATAATAAATTATGATGCAGATAAGGGGTGGGGGGGAATCATGCCACTACTACCAGTATAGGCTATATTGCTTGCAACAGAACTATTCTATACCCTACAGGTCTGCCCTTACTTTATGTATACAAGTGCCCTATAGCTTTTTGTAGCACCTACATACCTCTCAAGCTATCCACATGGGACAGTATGGGGCAAGCTGTAACACCTACAGGTACACAACAACAGGGACTATTACATGTCAGAGGAACACATGACTACCAAAGAGTACTGTGGACTGATGTAGTGTGACTGTTCTATTCAGATAAACTAAGTGGCTGATAAATCTGTGCCCCAGGGATTTGGCAACAATGATCACAGTCCATGACAGCATGACACTTGAGAGACATGTATCGTGCACAGTACAGAGAGTTTATGCTTATCATGCTGTTCTTGGCAGGCATTGGGTTAAACTATCAGCAAACATTCACAGACACACCAGACATACAGCTGTACTAAGATTAAACACTTTTATTTGTTTTAATAACTTGTATTAGTACAGTACATGTTGACTTTTCATTTACTGCAGTCTTATCATCTTGCTGAGCATTGTTGTTAACACTCTGGTATTTCTGGATACACAGATTAGTAACCCATTTGAACAGCTACTACAGCCATTTATTTACCTGCAATTCCTGTGGGGAGAACATCTGTTAACAATACATAACTGTTTCTATTAATATTTAATAGTACTTGTTTCTGGATTCAAACCCCAGTCTGTGTGTGACAAAATGTATATCAAACCTAGCGTTTATCACACTGAACTATTGAGCTACTGCTGAATATTGATTGACGAATATATGTCTAGAGCTCACCTGGTAACAAACTGTGACCTGGTTGTAGAGGTAGAGTGCTATACAAGATTGCAGTGACACTTGAACACACATGCATGAGATTCATGCATGACAGAGATAGTATGTGAACTATGCATTAATACTTGGAATGCAGGCGTACACATTTAACCCTAGTGGATGGGAATGTGTGTGATGTGTACAGACCATACTGGAGTTCTGGGTTGCCTAACTGACCCATATACAGTTGCAGATGGTATATTTGCAGTCTACAGCTATTACAGTATCATACTTGCCTGCCACAGCATAACTAAGTTCAGGAATGCATATAGCTGAAATGCAATGATTAACACAAGACAATCCTGATAGAAACACACTATAATACTTTAGTCATTACTATTCCAGATTCAGTTCTTAGTGCAGAACAAATATCATAATGCATTATATCTCGTAGTACAGCTCCACATCTACAATTTTTCAAAACAGTTCTTTATCAGCTAACCTTCAGTCACTTCATGGTATTATTCCCATATTTAATTCATAGCACTTGTAATATTTGATTTCTTGACCAACAATCCAAAATACACACATTTGGCAAAACACAGCTTTATTAAGGGTGACATGAAACAGTGATTGGTATACATCTAACAGTCTTTATTGATGAACACTTTAAATAATGCAGGCGTTGAAAGACAGCTGTTATTCCACAATGTATGCAAGTACTAACTTTATTCCGTTAACATTTATGAATGCAGTTGTACTTTCTTACCATAACATTATTAATACAGTATACACTATTATTTCCTTAACATTATTAATGCAGTGGTAACTTTCTTTCCTTAACATTAGCAGGTTTCATGCTTCTATCGCTATTGAACTGTACCTGGCATTATTCATTTATAGCAGTCCTGGTCTATGACCGTATTCACTGCAGTACACTCACAACAGAATATACCTACTGGCAGTTACTACTGTACTCTGTCTTATTTATATTACTATATATTGCAAGACATATCTGTACTCACCACACTCTTGGTGCAATCTGGCCAGGCACCCTGCATGAGCCTCCAGGTTGCAAGCTCTCACCTCTGCAGCTGTGGAGAGAGAATAACACCATTATACACACCTGTCTATCACATATTCATACTAGCATTTGACAAAACAATCTTATAATACTTACAAATGTGTGGGGCATTGTTCACCTGAGCATCTTGAATCCAAGTGGCCAAGAGATCCCCCTTCCTATGCTTTAGGTTGTCATAATTGTAATGGACCTGCTAACCTGTGTGGGGGATACCAGTTGCACTGGTGAGGTCTTGTGCCAGCCAGTCCCAGTCCTCTGATTTGTATTCAGACCCATGGTACTGGCCCTGCAGCAGCTGGATGTTGTGGTCTTTCACAAGGAAACCAACCATGACCCTGGACTCCAAAATGCCCCAACACTGTGCCCAGAAGGACACACCCTCTCCAACTCCTGCCATAGTCTCTGCCAAGATCAAACTCCAACAGATACTGGCTGTATTCCCACTTGTTGCACTTAAATAAGACTGTTTTCCCACTCTTTACCACCACTGTGCCATTTTTAAAAATGCGGCTCTTTGCTTAGCAGTGCACAAACCAGCTGAGCTCATGCAAACAATGCTTAAACTGGCAATGCTTAATGGTGTGCAAACCAGCTTAGCTGAGCTAAGTACTGCTTAAACTGGGATTGCTCAGCAATGCCCAAACCAGCTAAGCAGAGCTGCGCATTGCTAAGCACTGCTAAAATGGGTCCTGTTTAATTATTGCTTAGTTCAGCTTAGCAGTGCTTAGCAGAGCTTAGCTAAGGGCAAACCACATTTCAAAAAGAAAATAAACAAAAACAAAATAAGACTAAAATTAAATAATTGATTCATTACTACTGCATTATTATTCTGTGCATGTATTGCACGACTATATTTCCTGACCTTCTGTATTTTAATTTTTTTTATCTTGGAGTGTGTATTTTAAGTATTGTGGACTTGTGTGTAACTCGATCTTTTCTCCTTACATCTCTACTGAAAATGGGCTTCTGGCCCATCTGGGCTAACCCAGTTAACAAATGTCAATACATCATTACTAAAAAAAATATCACTTATTGCTATCAAATATAAATACTGAATGGTCTGTCTGTATTCAAACCATGCACCTACTGCACACAGGGTCATGATTTTAACCATTTCACTACAAGGATAAGTTGTAAACTGGTATACATTTCTATATATTTCTCCACTATGTTTAAGCCCGCTAAGCACCATGCCACACAAACCCACTTAGATATCCTTAAACCTGACCTTTGTATGAAAATTAAACATATCCAGTTTCTATTTTTAGATGTCTGCACATGTTCATTGCTAAGCACCATGCCACACCATGCAAGCACAAAAAAAAAAAAAAAGGAAATAACATATTTTAATTTTATATTTCAGTGCCATCTGGCACTTTAACAGTGCAGGGGGTGTGTTGCTCATCTCCAGACACTGTAACACACCCCGTACACTGATTCTGTAACCATGTTACATGGCTCTCTCTCAGCAGCGTGCCTTCATTAATATGCAAGGCCAGCTGCCAAGGGATAGCTGCAGACACGGCTTTGTGTAGGTTTCCCACTATTCCTACATGAAGTTTATTAAATCCCCACCACTGTTTTTCTTTTTTTGTCTGAGTATGTCCATGAATGTTCTTTTCAATATTTCCTGTGATCTGAACTCTGTGGTTTACTATGAATATATATTCAATATTTTCATATTCTTTTATTATTTATTATTAAATATATTTAAAATGTTTATTGTGGCTGGTCTTTGCAGAAACTATCTAACCTTTGAAAACACTTATATTTATTTTTTGACACTGTGTGGGCCACTCCAGATAACCTAACCATCTTGGTGAACTACTACCATTTGTATTAGTATTAATATTACACAGTATAATTGGATACCCTTTTAAGAGCTATATAGTAACTGACTGGTGGCACTGATAACTATAATATAGTTTGGGCAAAATTATTAGAGTGGGTAGTCTGTGCCAGCCTTTCCCAGGTGAGTGTGTGTGTGTGTGTGTGTGTGTGTGTGTGTGTGTGTGTGTGTGTGTGTGTGTGTGTGTGTGTGTGTGTGTCTGTCAGCTACTTGGAATCACTGGGTTTACAGAGAGGGTGCTGGAAGACTTGGCTTGGGCATTCAGCTGAGGATCTAACCCTACAGTTGTGCCAGTGGAGAGTCTTATTGGGGATCTGGAGGAAGACAGATATAGAGGCATCCAGATCCCCAGCTGAGTGTGTTCCATGTGCTTTTAAGGGAAACTGTACTTGATACAGAGAGGTTTGCATCTGAAAATATTGAGTGTATCCATTTGTATTCCAAGTGCACATTCCTTTCCAGTGTCAGTGGTGAGGATTCAGGCTCCTCAATTACTGGCCCAGCATGGGGGTGGCACATATTGGTGGCCATCACATATTGGTAGCAGTGGTGGGCATCACACAGAACACCAAAGTTAAAATCACCATCACTCAAAATTAGAAGGGGCAAAAAAAATACAGTAGAAAAAATTACATGGGCATGGTGTGAAGATGTTGGAAACTGACTAGAATGTGGCAAGAAAGGGAAAGAAAAATGAGAAGGCAACGTAAAGAGGTAACAGAATATTATAAGAGTGAAAATAATAGTAGGAAGAAGGAGAAGGTGAACCCAGAGGAAAAAGAAGGGGTGACTAGAAATAAGGCAGGCAATACTGATGAGATAAGGTGCACCATGCATGAGGACTGAATGTGAATGTAGCATACTATATGCAGTTAACTTAAATTGTCAAATGTAAACACTGGTTTTGGACTGTGTCAAATGGAAAAACTAAAATGGACTGTAGTTGGTAGTTTCATAGATTCACAGGTTAAGTGCTATGTTAGCAGCCCTTAAGGGCCAGTTTAAGCCTAACCAGCTTCCCTTTTTGTGCTCAAAATAGCCTACCCATTTGGTTAGAGACTGGCCTTACCCATCCTATGCTCAATAATTATATATTACCCTTAATGAGAATAACTGAGATCACACCATAGATAATTTGAGAGGTCACATGCATGAGATAAATCATATAGGAGCTGCCTCTGTCCATTAGTAGCACAGGGGGCAGTTCAGGGTAAAGTTTCTGTTTCTCACCCATAAATCCAAGCCCCACTTGAATATGGAAAAGAATAAACTTTGTTTTCTGTGGCTAGAGAGTCTGTTCCAGAGCAGCGGTATCCTCTGCAAGATATACCTGTCCCTCCAAACCATTCTGTTGATGTTGGAGAAGAGGTTTATATCCCTAGACTGACTATTTCTGATGACATTTTACTAGCTTATGTGCAGTAAATCCATCAGTATTGGGTCAGAGGATGCCTTGTACATAGGTTCATAGGTAAGTACTGGTCCAGCTGCCCTTGTGAGCCATTTTAAGCCTAGCCAATTTAACTTTTTATGCTCAATATAACCTATCCCATTTGGTTATACATTGACCTTACCTCTCCCATTGTTGATAATTATATATTACCCCTAATAAGAATAACTGGGATCATACCATATATAATTTAAGGGGCTCCATGTATGTGATAAAGCATTTAGACAGACCAGGCACAGGTCACCTCTTAGAAGTCTGTAGGATACCAAGTATAGTGACAGGGCTTTGAGTCAGTCCATGTAAGAGATGTTGTTTAGGCATTTTGTCCTTTTAGTAAGGTATCTCTGTGGTTGTAACAGTTACTGCATGTGTCTGGACATATACATGCCACAGGGGGCATTGTATTCAATGACCGGCTTAATGAGGGCTGAATAAAGGGGCACAATGAGATCCCTAGATCTAAATACAATCTCTTTGTTTATAAGCTGTGTCTTACAACAATGTGCACATGCTAGTCAAAAGTTAGGCCACAGTCCACATTACTTCCCAAATCCCAAATAACAGGGTCATCTCTCCGGGGTGTTTTTTTAATGTGGTATTTCCCTGGAAAAGATGACTTCCCAAAGGATAAAATAACACATTTTTTGGCATTTAGTTTCAGTCTGTGATTTTAACCCCAGTTGTTTATTTGAAAAAACCTCCCTTCAGGATTGCAAAGCCATTTGGGGAATGAATGACTTCTCCTAGCTTGCAGTCACCTACAAACTTAGATGTATATATAAATGAAAACGGAAAGGGCTAGGTGGTGATAAAGTGCACTGTGCATGAGGAGTGCACTGCACAGGTGATATAGAAATAAATGTGTTTTTGGTGTAATAAAGTTTGATTATATTAAAAAAATTGTAGAACTAGAGAAACCAAGTTCTGGGCTTGAGCAAAGCGATGTCTGGGTAAGGTCTGCTGGTGGGGTCAATGTTAGGAGAATTCTTTTGAGGTGTAAATATAACACCATGACTAGAAGATAAGGGCAAATTATGGATAACTGTACCTGCTGAGACCAAAAAGGGGACTATGAGGAGGCATTTGACCTTGCTGATTCTGGCTTTTTAAATGAGAATATAGGAGTAGATATACAGGAATCCATGGCACCATTTGTGTATGATGCTATCCATAAGTAAATCTAATGTATGAGGAATAAGAGATGAGTAGCTCTTGCACTCCACATTGTTCTGAGCTGTAATCAGGACACATTGTGGTTTCTCCAAAAGATGGAACACTTTCTGAGCAAATGAATGGCTAAGGGACCATTTGTGGGATATCAGTAAACAGTAACTTACTCTGTCTGTATTGAAATGGCCACCCCTAAAATGTGGTTGTCATGAAGAAATAGTAGGACTGAATGGTCCATTGCCATATTCTTGAGAATTTCTGTCACAGAGGGTATGAATCCCCCCCCCTCAACTTACTGATGTACTGTACAACCACCATTTGCCAGAATGAGAGGCAATTACTGTATGAAAGAGGGAGTCTTAAAGGGCAGAGAGAGTGACAAAGGAACTGCTTGCATCTCTATATACTACATCATTATACTCTCCGAGTTTGCCTTTTGTTCCTGGATATTTACGGACTTTCTTGGTTTACTAGTTCTTGCTTTTGTTGGCTTTTATCGTTGGGTTTACATTATATATCCAAGTAATGGAAGGCGGAACTCCAAAAGAAGACATGGGGGAATCGCGTAGGCTGATTGGGCAGCTTACGCAGTTGATCGATCTCCTTACCCCCTTATGCCATACACTGTGTGACAAACAACGTGAGGAGTGTTTTCCGGTTGGTGAGGGAACCGAAGGGTTACTAGGAGCAAAACCGAAAAGGAAACGCAACCGAAGCATCAGCTTTACACAAGAAACCGAGATGGAAGAACCGAACGGTGAATCCTTTGATCCGGTTGTTACACCGAACATTTTGGCACACAATGAATGTACGAACAGGCATCCCAAAGGGAAATCTTTAGTTACAACAGCCTCAAGTGATATTGGCAGGCCTTGCAGTAGTAAGGCAAGACAAGGTACTGTTAATAACTCTTACCAAGATTTATGGGAGAAAAAGGAAATGAATGACTGGCTTAACAAACCGTTTAATATAAAGTTTGGTAACATCAATAGAATTGACTGTGGCAATGGACTAACGTATTCTGCCAAGATAGATAAGCTATCTAGGCTTATGTTGAAATTTAAAACGCTCAATATTGAAAATGAATATTTAACAGAGTGTATCAATAGGAAAATAGTCCCGAAGGGACTAAGGGTATGCAAGTACCCGAACAACGTTGAAGTTGGGTCGGAATTTCATAATGAATTGAAAGAAGTGTTTAATCAGTGTGGTTTGGAAATTTTAAAGTTAATAGTTAAAGAAAACAACAGGATGCAGGAGGATTTAAAATTAGAAATAGAAATATTGGATGGAATTATTAAGGAAGATTTGGTCTTTGAAATTAGAGAAGAAAAGGAAAAGTATAACAAAATAAAGATAGATATAGATGAGAAATGTTCTGATATAATAGAAAGGAAAGTCAATAAGCTTAAGAGAGATATAGGTGAATATCAAAATAATATAAGCTACCCAAAGCCACCAGTTACAAGAACCAACAGTTATTTGAATCACCATTATTATGAGGATGTAAAAACAGGTAACAAAACAGATTATAATCAAGGGTGGATGGATTATGAAAATTAATTTCCACCTTTAGATAGGGAAGTATGTACTGAAAACAAAAGACACAACAGATGTCAGAATTTTCGAAAATGGGGGGGGGGCGAGAAGGGGGAGAGGGAGGTATTAGAATTTAATCACCCATCCCCTGTCAATGAAGTAATACCGGATATTATATCCAATAGTGGTATCAAATACACCTACAATAACTTTTCTATTTATAATTTTAGTGACACTGTGCTTAAAAAACAACATTTTGATCTATTAAGTAAAGGCTTCAAGTTTATTCCCTCTGGGAGAGGGGAAATGGTGAACACTATTATAGATCTGAAAATGTTTCTCAGGAAAATTAACTTGGAGACTTTGTTCTCCGAAGATAGTAAAATGGATTCACTGCCTCAGGACTCGACTCTTGTGCGTAGGAGTACATTCAATCCCCCTCTTCACCCTCAAATCAGGAATTTTGAAAAAATTTTGGAAAAGGAAATTAGAGCCATCTATGATGAAAATATGTTTGAATTTAACCTTTCCAAACAGGAAAATGAAGTATTAAAAGAACTTAAAAAGAAAAAGGATGTAAGAATTATGAAACCTGATAAGGGGGGAGGGGTGGTGATTATGGATAATATTATATATGAGGGCAAGATGAAGGACATGCTTAACGACTCAGCTAGATACACAGCAGTCTCATTAAATGAAATAAACATAGCTTATCATAGAATAGATAGCCTGCTCCAGGATATGTTGGTTGAAGCGACAATAGATAGGAAAACATTTGGTATTTTAAAAGTGGCAAAACCCAAAATACCCATCATCTTTGGGATCCCCAAGATCCACAAAAACATAGAAGACCCTCCCCTGCAGCCTATTGTTTCAGCGGATGGGGCTAAGACACTTCCATTAGCGAAATTAGTGGACAAAAAGGTAAAACATATAAGTGGTGGTAATTCAAACATATTAAAAGATTCGTGGGATCTATTAAGGAGTATAACATCAGAATTGGTTCAGGATAATTTGATTTTTATCACAATAGATGTAATTGACCTTTTTTCATGTATTCCACATGATGAAGGTCTAAATATGTTTGAAGATATGGTCTATAGAGACAAAAAACTAACACATTCGGAAAAAGTGATGGTGTTAGGGTTGGTCGAAATGGTTTTGAAATACAATTTTTTAATATTTGATGGAGAGTACTACCAACAAATTAAAGGCATATCGATGGGGGCAGCATGTGCCCCCACATATGCTAATATAGTACTAGCCAAATGGGAGGAGGACTTTATATTAAATTCCAAGTACAAAGAATGTTGGACTTTGTATCGTCGCTTTTTAGACGATATAGTCATTTTGTGGAAGGACAGTATGGAGAAATTTAAAGAATTTTTCGAATATTTAAATAGTACCACAAACTTTTTGAAATTTACTTATAATACTTCAATAGAGAAATTACAGTATTTGGATGTGGAAATATATAAAATCGGAAAAGAATTTGAAACAAAAATCTACAGGAAGGACACATACTGTAATTCATTCCTCCATTTTACCAGTGCACACCCCTCACATTGTAAAAAAAACATTGTCAAAGGACAATTTGTGAGGGGTAGTAGGATGACCAGTTCTAACGAAGACTTTAGACAAGAATGTGATTTTTTGGAAAAAATGTTTGAAGAGAAAGGTTATCCCAGAGAGTTTATTAGTAAGATAAGAACAGAGGTAGAAATGGGTAGAGCCACTAGATTTAAACCTATTAAGGGAGAGAGAATAAACAACAACACTAGTAATTGTCCATCTGACAATACTGATACTAAAGACAATTATGAAAAAGCTTTTATATTAGAATATAATACCCCCAATATAAGAATAAGTGAAATATTTCGAAAAGAATGGGGGAAATTTTCTGCTATTACTGACATAACAAGTATCAGTTATTTGGCACCAAAAATAGTATATAAAAACTCGTGGAATATGAAACAAATATTAGAGTCACAATCGAACCTTAGTTTTGACAACAAAGAACAGACAAAAATGACTATTGATGGGCAAAAAAGGAAAGGAAGTTACAAATGTAACAGATGTAACCAATGTGGTCTTATGATGAATGTTAGTGAAGTTAACATAACAGGAAGAGGTGAAGTTATTAGGAGCAATGGCTATCACAATTGTGGGACTAGGGGAGTTGTCTATCTAGCTGTGTGTAAAATATGTGGTTCATTCTACGTAGGAAAGATGGAACGGGCCCTGAGGAAGAGAATTTAGGAACACACTTATGATATCCTTAAAAATAAAGAAACAAATGCGTTATACAGGCATATCAAAGAATGTGAAGGGGGACAATTTGAATTCTTTGTAATTGAACAGGTCAAAAAAGAGATAAGAGGAGGTTTGTGGGAAGAGTGGCTAGGTTATAAGGAATTATGGTGGCAAATTAAACTAGATGCCACAAGAACACCAGGACTAAATGACCATATCTCTTTAACTCCATTGTTAAAAATAAGAGCTGCAGAGATATGAATGAATAGACATATTCCAAATGGCCAGTAGATGGCAGTATTTAAAAAGGAATTTTATTCTTTTTATTTTATTTTTCCATTAAGAAAATTCCAACCACACTGAAGTTTTTAGCTTTACTATGAATAAGTTTTAAATATGGGATAATATATTTATATATAACTTTTTTTAGAACAGTTTTAAAATATAAACAAAATACATGTATAATAAAACATTGTGCAAATCAATTTAAACTAGGGATGGAGATGGTAAATTGATGATTTTTTTAAAGAGAAGCTCATCACTATTCATGAAGGAGTAGTACAAGATTGGAGATCACTAATGCACTTTAAATTTATTGGTTGAATTTGAAAAGGCTTTGTATTTAAAGACCAATTTAATATTTTAATGATTGTCTGATGAAGTCCTGACTAGTGAGGGACGAAAACGCAATTATTGAGAAGAGCGTTAATGTGTTTTTATACTTTCACTTGTGGCTGTTTTATTTCGTGGCATATTAAATTGAGTGTATTATACTCTCCGAGTTTGCCTTTTGTTCCTGGATATTTACGGACTTTCATAGAAATAAATGTGTTTTTGGTGTAATAAAGTTTGATTATATTAAAAAAATTGTAGAACTAGAGAAACCAAGTTCTGGCTTGAGCAAAGCGATGTCTGGGTAAGGTCTGCTGGTGGGGTCAATGTTAGGAGAATTCTTTTGAGGTGTAAATATAACACCATGACTAGAAGATAAGGGCAAATTATGGATAACTGTACCTGCTGAGACCAAAAAGGGGACTATGAGGAGGCATTTGACCTTGCTGATTCTGGCTTTTTAAATGAGAATATAGGAGTAGATATACAGGAATCCATGGCACCATTTGTGTATGATGCTATCCATAAGTAAATCTAATGTATGAGGAATAAGAGATGAGTAGCTCTTGCACTCCACATTGTTTTGAGCTGTAATCAGGACACATTGTGGTTTCTCCAAAAGATGGAACACTTTCTGAGCAAATGAATGGCTAAGGGACCATTTGTGGGATATCAGTAAACAGTAACTTACTCTGTCTGTATTGAAATGGCCACCCCTAAAATGTGGTTGTCATGAAGAAATAGTAGGACTGAATGGTCCATTGCCATATTATTGAGAATTTCTGTCACAGAGGGTATGAATCCCCCCCCCCTCAACTTACTGATGTACTGTACAACCACCATTTGCCAGAATGAGAGGCAATTACTGTATGAAAGAGGGAGTCTTAAAGGGCAGAGAGAGTGACAAAGGAACTGCTTGCATCTCTAGGACAATAATATAACCATGAGACTCCTTAGATGACCAGCACCCTGTATTGTTTGCATGTTGTACTACACTCCATTCTTAGGAAGATGCATCCATGGTGAATGATGTCTGAGGACCTTGTAAGCAGAAGTGATTTCCATGGATCTGTATTTAACCATCACTGAAGATATATGTCTTGCAAACCTAGGAAATTTTATAGGCATGAGCTCCAGACATTGGGGAGTCATTAACCTGAAGTGGTGACCATAGGGCAGTCATGACTTGTCTAACATGAGGCAACATTACTATGGATGCTGCTATGAGACTAATAGTTTGCAGGCATGCCTCCACTGAAAATGAGTTGAACACAATGGTCTTGACCATTGTGGACTGAAGGCTGACTATAACTGTTCTGGGGAAGGCTTGCATGGCTGACACTGGTGTTTAACTCACACTCTGTAAATTACAGAACTTAGTATGGATGCAACTGGGATTTTGAAAGACTGACTGTGATCTCCATTGTATGGAATAACTTGAGCAGAGGCACTCTTAACAAGGTCATAGCCTTTCCTCGTAATGCAGACAGGAACTAGTTGCCTAGGTAAGGAACATTGTGGATTCCTGCAGCTTTTGGTAAGCTGTTACTACTGAGTTACACTTACTGAATAGAGACGAGCTGGAGGTGCAAATGAACTTTACAGTTTGGAATTGTTAGTGACCAGATCCTGTCCTGAAGTATAGGTTCCTCCTGGGGTCCTTGGTTATCTTATAGGTTCATAGCTTCATTGGTGTTTACTAGGCTAACAACCACAAGGGCCTTTTTAAGCCTAGCCAAGCATCTCAAATCTCTGACAAGTTCTGATACACTTGATAAGTGTAAGCAGGGGCTTGGGAGATGAAACATTAACAAGCAGGGCCTGGGAGATGAACCATTTACAGGTTATGTGGAAATAAGCATCTTGGAGATTTAAAGAGTAAATTCCATCTCCTTTGGGCAAGCAGAATAGGTCTGGCTGCACTATGTGGTCATTTTAAACTTTTATATTGAGAGAAATGAATTATGAGCACCAAGCAATCCCATAATCTAGGGGGATAAAGCTCTTACAGTGTCCCAGATGATCTGTATTTCATTAGCAGCATGGACACTGGACAGTTTGCAGGGGGGGGGGGGATAAGAGTGAGCAGTCAGGAGAGGAAGGAGCCTAAGGTCACTGCATTGTGCAGAGTATGAGGCTAGCCAGCTCTGACCTGCATGAATGGTGAGCCTCTCAGTCAGGTGGTTGTGAATACGTGGGAGCACACATGCACCTCCCAGGGACAGTGATCATGGAGTTGCCAAGGCTGGTATGAAGGGGTTTGAGTTAGGGCACAGCCTGTGACATGCAGTTTGAGGGGGTCCCACCATCCTTGATCATCTCACTTGGCTCAGACATGGATTGAATTGAATCCTGGGGAGGCAAGGAGGCATCCAGAAGATGTGGTCACTGAGAAGAGGAGCTGATGATACCTGAAGGTCAGCTGTTTGGGAAAAAAGTATTATGGACACTAAAATCCACTACTGCCAAAAGGTAATTTGTATTTTTATACTCTAAAGAACCTAATCATTTCTGGTCTGGTAGAAACAGTAGGGTGAGACGTTGATACAAAAGGCTAAGGAGATTTTTTTTCCTGCATATTGAGGTAGGTATCTTTCTTGAGTATTAAGAGAGAACAGGAAGAGGGTGCAAAGGGAATTGACCTCTGGATCTCCATCAGCTCTTGATGATGTTTATCCAAAGCAGGGTAGATAGACAAGATTTCAGAAGTGATCCTGTCGACCCATACATGGAACACCACTTTCTACATAATGATGAGAATCAGTGCATCTGGGCCCATGACTTTTCTGGAATTTACTGTCAGTGTTGTTTCATCTCAGAGATCTCTTGTTGAGCCTTTCTGAGTGTTGTGCTAAAACCATATAAAGTGCTGACTCCTATACATCCAAAGTAAGGTGCACTGTGCAAGATGGAACTTCACTCCTGCAGCTATTCCACTTCGACTGCTGTTCGGATTTGCAAAGTTTTTCTATATTCTCCAGATAAAATGACTCTCCTTTTCAAAAATCTGCGGCCTTGAGAAAGTAAAATCCATGGATGTTGTCTTGTTATCCTCCTAAGTAAGGAGTAGCATTGAACGACAATACTAGATCCTGCTGCTTTAGCTGCTCCCCCACAGCACTGTAAATAACCTTCTCTAGGGGCTTGGCCATATCGACTGAGGTCACATGAGGTCAAGATGCTCCCACAATCTGTGGTCATGGGAAGAAGCTTGGGAATATTCTCCCCACCCTAGCAAACATGTTGGACCCTCTTGAAAAAGACAGAACATTCCTTGAGAAGTTTAGAGGACCCAGTGTGTTTGCTCCAGAGACATCTGATACAGCTGTGGAATCTACATTTCAGAAACCTGTACCTGTCCTTGTTGTGGTGATTAAAACCTGTCTTTAAACTTTACCTTCAGCTTTGGAAACAAAATATAGATGGTATTCAGATTTTCCTGCTGTCATCCCATGTAGACATTCTTCTCATGAAAAACATTGCTTTACCGAACTAGAACATGTGCTTGATAGTATAAAACCCAGTTTGTCCTGAGAAAGAAACCTTCCATATTTTCTTAATCAAAGAATGACAATGAAGTTCCAAGTTATCTACAGCTCTACTTGTACAGAGAAATGTTACACTTTTATACAGGGAATTCCCAGCATAATACTGGAGGTGGTAGCACCTTGGTTATGAGAAAGTTAATCTAGCCAGAACTTATTAACCATTCATCGTGAAGATAAACATTCTGCTGTGAAGTTGCATACAGTTCTTGGATCTCCTCTGCAACTCCGATTCACTCAGTGAGCTGCACAAGTGTATCTGATAGGCTCTTCACCATCTACTTATTCTTGGACACCAGTTTCACTACTGCTGCTGTTTCAGCTGAAGTTTGTGTTTCTTTGTTAGTGTGTGTGTGTGTGTGTGTGTGTGTGTGTGTGTGTGTGTGTGTGTGTGTGTGTGTGTGTGTGTGTGTGTGTGTGTGTGTGTATGTCTGTGTCTATGTGTGTGTGTGTGTATCTGTGTATGTTAGTGCATCTGTGTGTGTGTGTGTGTGTGTGTGTGTGTGTGTGTATGTGTGTGTGTATGTATCTGTGTATGTTAGTGCATCTGTGTGTGTATGTGTGTGTGTGTGTGTGTGTGTGTGTGTGTGTGTGTGTGTGTGTGTGTGTGTGTGTGTGTGTCTATATGTGTATGTCTGTGTCTATGTGTGTGTGCGTGTGTGTGTATCTGTGTATGTTAGTGCATCTGTGTATCTGTGTGTGTCAGTGTGTGTGTGTGTGTGTGTGTGTGTGTGTGTGTGTGTGTGTGTGTGTGTGTGTGTGTGTCTATATGTGTATGTCTGTGTCTATGTGTGTGTGCGTGTGTGTGTATCTGTGTATGTTAGTGCATCTGTGTATCT
The DNA here is from genome assembly GCF_019279795.1 of Protopterus annectens. Lineage (NCBI taxonomy): Eukaryota > Metazoa > Chordata > Ceratodontiformes > Protopteridae > Protopterus > Protopterus annectens. The sequence goes on along the minus strand of NC_056744.1, from coordinate 321,125,301 downwards.
GTGTGTGTCAGTGTGTGTGTGTGTGTGTGTGTGTGTGTGTGTGTGTGTGTGTGTATTTATGTGTGCGTGTGTGTGTATCTGTGTGTGTTAGTGCATCTGTGTGTGTTGGTGTGTGTGTGAGCGCATGTGTGTGTGTGTGTGTGTGTGTGTGTGTGTGTGTGTGTGTGTGTGTGTTGGCCTGGAGTACTGTGTACTAGAAGAATTCAGAGATTCATGTTTATCCCGAGTGTGCATATTTTGTAGACCCCTGACTATCAATCAACCATTACCATGTATTGAACATACTGAGTACTGTTACAGCTTTCCTGACTCTCTACAGAGCTAACTGACCAGCATTATTTGTGCATTCATGGACTATGTAGTTCTACAACTAGTAACCCCCTCCCTCACATCTGTACCTTTCCTATGGCAAAATATGCTAAGGCAATGGCAAAATGATTTGCAGTGTCCCTATATCCTGCATTCTCTGTGCAAGATACTGAACTGCATAGCTAAAATGACAAAAGTTGTTACACTGTGGTTGGACATTGCTCTGTATTACCTGGCATAGTTATGATTCTAGAATATAGACTGATACAGCTTTCATGGAAGACGGTTGCTCAGGTGTATTTTTCTATGACAAAATCTGTGGCATTCAGGTCACCACAACCTCAGTATCATTAAAATAATTCTACCAGAGGTTAGCTATCTTCTCTGATCAAACCCTAAGCTCTGATCTTATCTCTGGTAAGCTCCCTTCTTTGTAGCTGAAGAACTTCATTACCTTTAACTTTTATCTCTCATTTTAAGCCTCTTCATTGTAAGCAGGCAAAGCTAACCTTCTCTGCAGAAAACACAACACCGCAGAATGAAACTCCAGTGTTACTCCATTGTCACTGAAATGTTTTCAACAAGCAACATAACCATCATACTTTTAGAAGATAGTTTTGTCTTATCAGCCAAATCTTCTCCTTTCTTTGCATGTAGTTATGGAACTGATTTTTCTATACTTCATCATGTCATGGGTACAAGAATTACAGCCATCTGTTAATACAGTAATAGTATGTTTATATGAAAACATATATAATAAGTCAGATTCTGCTGTGATAGTCTGGATGAAATAATCATTGCTGCCTAGCTGAATATGATATGTAATGGGAAAAGAACTGCTGACAATTTCTTATAACCCACACCCGATGCTCATTATAACACAACCCAGACTGGCTCAGTACATTTATATTGTAATATATTTAGTAAAATAAACACAGCGTATGGCATGATTTGGAGAGTAATCATTAACTTAGTGATGGATCCTAAAAGAAAGTTGTGCATAGCGCAGTGCTCCATAGGAGGACATCGCCAAACTAGTGGTGGATGCAATTCCAAAAAGCAGCAAAGGTAAAGTGCAAGTCATTTATTCAGAGTAATTTATTCAAGTAATTTATTCAGAGTAATTTATTCAAGTCATTTATTCAGAGTAATTTATTCAAGTTATTTATTCAGAGTAATTTATTCAAGTCATTTATTCAGAGTAATTTATTCAAGTCATTTATTCAGAGTAATTTATTCAAGTCATTTATTCATAGTAATTTATTCAAGTCATTTATTCAGAGTAATTTATTCAATTCATTTATTCAGAGTAATTTATTCAAGTCATTTATTCAGAGTAATTTATTCAAGTCATTTATTCAGAATAATTTATTCAATTAATTTATTCAGAGTAATTTATTCAATTCATTTATTCAGAGTAATTTATTCAATTCATTTATTCAGAGTAATTTATTCAAGTCATTTATTCATAGTAATTTATTCAAGTCATTTATTCAGAGTAATTTATTCAATTCATTTATTCAGAGTAATTTATTCAAGTCATTTATTCAGAGTAATTTATTCAAGTCATTTATTCAGAATAATTTATTCAATTAATTTATTCAGAGTAAATTTATTCAATTCATTTATTCAGAGTAATTTATTCAATTCATTTATTCAGAGTAATTTATTCAAGTCATTTATTCAGAGTAATTTATTCAAGTCATTTATTCAGAGTAATTTATTCATTTCATTTATTCAGAGTAGGTAATTGCTGATTCCACATATGCATACCAAATTTTGAAACACAATGGTTGCATCCAACGGCAATAAAATGCAGCAGAGCAGTACACCAATACTTCTATGAAGGTACTCATTGTGGGGGTTATAAGTTCTATCCAAGTTTCTAATCAGTTTCAGATGAATAATAGCATGTCCTTGCAGAGTCTGCAAAAAACATAAAAATAAAACTGCAAAATGCAGTAAATGTACTTCAGTGTGCCTGGGTTCTGCAAGCTAAATTAGATGACACTTTGCCAGTTCATGATAAAAGACAGCCAGCATGGCAGTGAACCAGACTCCCATTAAACCAGCTCTCTGACCAGGAAATAATTGACAGATAAAGCTTAGATAGAGAGCTGGTGCAGACTGTGGGTCCGATGTGTGCAGCCCAAGTGTTCTCACATAGGCTGCAGGTTAACCCTGCCCAGTATAAATAAAGGTGTGCCTGAGTCTGAGTATACCGGCCTTTGAAACATTTCAGAATCATATGGGTGACGCTGTAGGGTTGTCCCGCACAGCTGCAAGTTGCATACTAGGGCAGTGCCTGGCAGTTACATGCTACAAAGTACATGACTTCATCTACTTCCCAGCAATATTTAGGGAGCACAAGAGTGTAATGGAACAGTCATATGCCTTAGCCAACTTTCCCATGTCCTTGGTGCAATTAACTGTACCAGTGTACCAATAAAAAACCCAGCTTTTGATGATGCAGAATGGTACATCAAGAGAAAGGGGTTGCCATCACTCAATTGTCAGGTACTGTGCTCTGCTAACAGACTTATTATTAATCATATGGCAATACACCCTGACAGTGTGCATGATGCTGAGATATGATGAAACATGAGCGGAGATCTGCTTTCACAGAGAATGATATCCCTGAGCAGTTCCTAATGTAATCCAAACCAAGACATGTTAATGTTAAGCAATGTGGGCAATTGTGCATATTCTTCTCCAAACAGATAACTACAGTTATCCACTAAAACCCTGACTTGTGACACCATTCAGAGCCTCATCTACATCTGCTGAAGACATGTGCTTCAGAGCACACACCATGACATGTAACATCATTCTGTGTGTATAAGACACATTCTACAGAGCATACACCATGATGTGTAACACCACTGTGTGAATTTAAGCCACATTCTACAGAGCATACACCACAATGTGTAACACCACTGTGTGAATTTAAGCCACATTCTACAGAGCATACACCATGATGTGTAACACCACTGTGTGAATTTAAGCCACATTCTATGGAGTGTACACCTTAATGTGTAACACCACTGTGTGAATTTAAGCCACATTCTACAGAGCATACACCACGATGTGTAACAACACTGTGTGTATTTAAGCCACATTCTACAGAGCATACACCATGATGTGTAACACCACTGTGTGAATTTAAGACATATTCTACAGAGCATACACCATTATGTGTAACACCACTGTGTGAATTTAAGCCACATTCTACAGAGCATACACCATGATGTGTAACACCACTGTGTGAATTTAAGCCACATTCTACAGAGTGCACACCATGATGTATAAACCACTGTGTAAATTTAAGCCACATTCTATGGAGTGTACACCATGATGTGTAACACCACTGTGTGAATTTAAGCCACATTCTACAGAGTGCACACCATGATGTATAAAACCACTGTGTGAATTTAAGCCACATTCTATGGAGTGTACACCATGATGTGTAACACCACTGTGTGAATTTAAGCCACATTCTACAGAGTGCACACCATGATTTGTAACACTAATGTTTGAGTATTTGGTATTCTGAAATCATGATTCAGATGTCTGAACACATCCAGCAGTGCACTGCAATACAGACCAGGAAAGGCATCACAGATGGTCACCTTGTGTGTTATGTTGCACAATATGCTAACAACAAAACATGGTGGCTTGCCAGCCCTGGATGATACATAAATGAATAAATGATGGGTCACCTGAAAAAAAGAAGCAACAGAGGAAGTGCCAAAATAAAAAGAAGAAAAACCTAAACAGTTTTGAAAGGTATGAAAAAAGAACATGTACTTGGAAAACAAAAAGCTATCTGGTATGGTATTTATGCAAAGAAGAAAGTCAAATTAATCAATACAAAGAATGCAGCTCCAAAGGTAGTCGAAGATAGATACAGGCAAAGGCACTAGTATATGGAAAATTCCCTAATACAAAAGTAAGAAAATAAAGGAGGAATATATATAAGAAGATTAGTGAAGTAGACGTTAAATAGAAACTGAAGTTATAGATTATCTGCATAGTGAAGGACTCTGTGTGGAGAATCCAACACAGGCAATATCAGTGATGGCATGCTGGGCCCCCAGATTAAGGAGTAGCAGGTGGAACAGAAGGTATCTGAGGAAGGGTTCCTACATGGTGATACTCTCAAGCCATTTTAGGAGACAGTTACAAAAGTGCAGTGGAGTTACACAGCAAGGGAAGGAGCAATAAACAGTTGCAACTGTGACATAGATAATGTGGAGTGACAGGCCAAAGGGTTCAAATATGAAGGTAGCAGGGTGCATCTGAAGAAATGTTCTAGAGTTTTCTGTTGAATGTTCACAGGAAACAGTGAGGAAAGAAGATATTCTCAGTCCAGAAGAAAATAATTTAAGGGAAATCCTGCTTGATTTAATAGAGTTGGCTAGACAGATTAAGACTGATGAAAGGAATAGACTACAGAAAGTAAATACGACTCAAAATGTTAGAAGTCTGGTAAAACAAATAAACAAAGTAGTAAGGACTATTAAGAGAAAATCATGTGATATAAAAAAAGTAAATAGGATATATTACTGTGCAGCTTAGCAAATTACAGATAAAGCATTACCAGAAAAATCTAGAGCAACAAAAGAAAGGATGGGGGCATGCCAACATGGAGGCATTGACTAGAGGATGCTATAAAGCAATAATTAAGACAAGAAGTGTCATTGTTAGAATAATATAAAAAAGGGAACAGATCATCAAAAATACTTAAGAGATACAGGCATGGTAAATGCAACACACAGTGTCAGAACAGACTACAATTAATGATACCCATTTGCCAATAACAAACTAAAAATATCAGCACAGGCAGAAAAACATAGAAGATACACAGATAAACATAAAGGAAAAGTACATAATATACAATTCACTGATGACCCAAAAAGTTTTTTTTTTTTATAGAGAATTGAGAAACAAAGCAAAATGAATAGCAACACCACCAGAAAAAGAAGAAAATTACATTTTGGAGAAGTATTCATGAAGACCCCGTTGAACATGGCAATGATGCTGAAAGAATACAAGAACTAAAAGAAACAGTAAAGAGCTCTAATGTAGAGGATATGACATGGGAAAAGGTAATGGCTAGAGAACCTGAGACAAAAATAAAAAAAGCTTCTTTTTAATTCATATTCAGACTGTTAATAGGCTAATGACCCAGGGTGCCTTTCTAAGCCTAGCCAAGTTTTCCCAAAAGAATAATGATGTCCCGTGTCCAAATAGGACATTGAGGGCCAGGCCTTTATAAGCTACCTCTGTCCATAAGGGAAATGGGTGCCAGACCCAGTGTAAATTTCATATACCCCATCCATTTGTCTAAGTTGTGCTTAAACTGGGTAATAGATTAACTCAGCTTCACATGGATGGGAAGCCTGTTCTATAGGAGGGACAGTGTATGGGACACACATCTGTCTCGCCGGCATGTTTTCCTAGATGAAAACCCCAGGTTCAGATGCAGTCAGTAATGACTCGCTAAAGGTTTTACCCTGTTTACACAATGATTTAGCTCTGAGTAAGAAGGCTTATATGTGCATCACAAACAAATACCAACCTGATTTACAACAGGGAAAACAATAATCCTCCTTAAGAGAGAACCTGCAAGCCATCATAACTTGGCTTCTGTCAATATAGAAATCATATACTGAAAATGATGCAGATGGAGTTTATAGCTATTTATAAAAAAAATAGTTATGACAACAGAACAAAAAGGTAGCAAAAAGGTAATATGGAACAAATGATCATTTGTTGCTAAATAAAGGAATAATAAAGAGTTGCAAGTATGGTATGCCACAAAAAAAAAAAAACATTTGACAGCATCCCACATTCATAGATAAAGGAATGCTTACAAATGTTTTAAGATACACCCTACATTAATCAATTACATTACAGAAACTATGCAAACATGGCAAACCACTTTGCAGTTGAGTCCTGAAAAATGGCAACTTATGATATCAGCGATACAAACTCAAAGGGGGATATCTGAGGGTAACTCTTTGTCACCTCTGTTCTTTTGTCTTGTCCTTAACCTATTAAGTTGTTTACTTAATTGATTAGACTATAGTTATAATATAACCAACCTTTTTTAAAGACTTCAAATCTACTTTTTGTGCATGACTTAAAACTGTATAGTTCATCAGATGAGTTGAAAGCACAGCCGCAAATGATTATAACTTTCTCAAATGATATAAGAAGGACATTTGGTCTTGACAAATGTACAAAAGTAATATTTGTAGCTAGAAAGCTTCAGCACCAAGAAAATATCATATGATACAAATGAACTTGAGCAGGAGGGAGTATGTAAATATTTGAAAATAGATGAGGTATCGACAATGAAACTTGAATATGTGAGAATAAAGCTCAGTACGGAATATTTCAGAAGACTAAACCTAATAATGAAAACTGTCTTGACATTCAGCAATAAAGTTCAAACTATAAATCAATTTCTTCTTCCTGTTCTAACTTACAGATTGGGTGATTGATTTGCCCCCAAAAAGGTACTGTGTCAATTGAACACAACACAAAAACAAAAAATGCTTCATGCTTATCAAATGATATATAAAAATCATAGAATATTAAGAATATATATTTCCTTGCTTTGAAGGAGGTGTGAACTTCTTCAGTTTATGCACGTGTGCTGACCTCATCAGATGCAAACATAGTGAAAGTCTTAAAATATGAGTAGAAAAAGTCTAAGATGACATTTTTGCTTAGTTAAGCAGAAGCAGACATCTTGTCACTGAGTGTGATACATTCATGGTAGAGGGCCTGTATAATGGAAGTCACTATAATGTAGCAAGACTATTCTAATGGGATTGTGCAGACACTGCAATATAGAAATAGCTGAGAAGCATTAGAAACATGAATCAGAATTACAGCAAATACTGAAGTGTACATCACATGGGATTATCCATTACCAGCAGGGGCGGCTCGTGCTATTGGACTGCCGGACTGCAGCCCTCCCACCTACAAAAACACACAAAAAAAAATCTTTAAAATAAAAAAGCACAAGTCCCAACTCCTCTGTGCAGTTGAAGACTTCAGACTTCCTTTATCAGCAGTCCGGATAGAGAAACACAGGTACCCAGCAAACGTCCGCACAGAAGAGAAGGTCCGGACTGCTTCAGACTGAGAGAGGTGAGCTGCTCTCGTGGGACATATTGCACAGTGTGTGTGTGTAAAATGCCGCAGTTACTATATACTATTTATTTTTTATTTATTTTACATTTGTTAACCGGGCTAGTCTAGCTGGATATATGTCCATTTTCAGTAGAGGCCCGGGGAGAAAAGCTCCTCACATAAATCAATTACAATGAGACATATAATAAAAGTACAGTAAGGATATACCTTTAGTAATAAGAATCACAATAACAAATAGCTAAGGCATGCTAATAAAAAATATACTAGGTCATTAGAAGCGTCACAAATAAAAAAGCTAAAGATTAGCAAATTTTTTGATAAACTGTTGGAAAAAAAGAATTAGTACAGGACATATGAAGAGATTAAAGAAGAAATACAAGGGTGGAGAAGAGTGAGATGCAAAGGTCTAGTAAGGAGAGGAGAAGGAGATGGAAAAGAGGACAGGGTAGAGAAAAGGTGAAGTGGGACAGAGCATAAGAGGAGAGCAGCAGGGCGAAAAGAAGAATGTATATTTCTGGTTAGTAAAAACAGAGAAAAGTTATGGTAGAGAAGGGGGGAATACAGCCCCCAAACATATTCAGTGAATTCAGTTCTCACTATAGCTCTCAACCTCTTAGCAAAGAACACGTGGACAAATGGCTAGAGCTACTATTGGCTAGAGATACTCAGACTTGAACCCCGTAACTTGGATGCAGGTGGCAAGGACCTGAATTCCCTCTCCACCACCATTTCTAAAAAAAAATTGCAGATTTTTGCCTCATATTTGTTCTGTTCCTCATAAAATCTGTGGTTTCTGTATCTACATTTTTCCTTGCAGAGTCTGTAGTGTAGTGGAGCACTGGTAGCATTGCTGCCTAACAACTACATGTTCTCTGGTTTGATTCTTGGCTGGGGTGCCTTCTGTGTGAAATTGTTCTAGCAGTTGTCTAAGTTTATAACATGGATATTTGAAATTTGTCCCTGTTTTTGGGACTGTATTCCCCCATTATTGGCTTTGTCCAGGTATTTTGTGCTAAGGTTGAGAGTTATCTATGGTGGGAACTGTATTCATTGAATGTTTGGGGGCTGTACCCCCCCATTACTGGCTTTGTCCACATGTTCTTTGCTAAGAGGTTGAGAGCTATAGTGAGAACTGAATTCACTGAATATGTTTGGGGGCTGTATTCCCCCATTATTGGCTTTGTTCAGGTGTTTTGTGCCAAGAGGTTGACAGCTATTGGCTTTGTCCAGGTATTTTGTGCTATGGTTGAGAGTTATCTGTGGTGAGAACTGTATTAATTGAATGTTTGGGGGCTGTATCCCCCCCATTACTGGCTTTGTCCACATGTTTTTTGCTAAGAGGTTGAGAGCTATAGTGAGAACTGAATTCACTGAATATGTTTCAGGGCTGTATTCCCCCCATTATTGGCTTTGTTCAGGTGTTTTGTGCCAAGAGATTGACAGGTATGCTGAGAACTGAATTCACTAAATGGTAGCCATTTAAGTTTGTTTTCTTCTCTTTTACAAAACAGCTGATTTGGCATAGTGGTATGTTTCTCTGACTGTTTTGCGCAGGGTCCCCTGGGTTAAAGACGTGGCAGTGAAATGTATGGTGGTAACACAGCATTTTATTCTAGCAACTTTCCAACATTATACAAGCAATGTTTAAAATGTGTCCCTGGTTTTTGGGCTTTTGCTCCCCCCCCAATAAATTTCATCTTTTTCTAGATTTATTGTGCTGCAAAGTTCAGAGATACAACTGCGTGTCGAGTAGATTTTACAAGGAGCTGAGAGCTGCAGGGGAACAAAACGTTAGTGCTGCTTATTCAAAGTCTGCTGGCATTAATAGCACAACAGGTAGTATACTTTCTTTTGAAGCAGAAGGCTGTGGGTTCTAGTCCCACAGTAGATAGAGGCAATGCTGATATTGTACTGTGTTTTAAAGTGGGTGGATGCTGCAGTCCTTTTTGGCAGATACCTAGAGTAGTAACTATGAACCTGTTATCAGTTTGCCATACAGTCCCTATTGCTATATTACTAGCTTATCATTTTTTTAATGCATGCAACATAGGCAATTTATTCCTCAAGGGCAACAGGCACTTTATTTGTAGATGAATAAACAGTGACATATAAAGTTGTTTGTTAGCAGAAACCTCTTCATTGTTACAGATGTCTTCAATGTGGTATTATTTAGATGACTTTTACTACTTTAGAGATTGTGCATATTTACTGATACTGGTGGACTGTAGAAGGTTGAGTAGACTTTTATGATGGAAATGTTCTGAATTGGGTAGATTTGTCATTGGTACATGCATTTTGTTTCATTGTTTACTGGAAAAATGTTTAAAACAATAAATTTAAAATGCCGTCTAACAAATGTACTGTATTGTACAAGGAATATAATTTAGTAGAATCAGGAAGGTGTATCAAAGAGCACATGTATGTTTCATGTGCAAGGGGCCTATGATTTGAAAACAGCCCAGAGTTAATCTTTATCTGCCACTGGCAAAATGTATTTTCTTTGAATCTGGGTTTCAATGTTGTTTTATTGAATGTGAGTTTCAAGGGCAGAGAAGTTTTTAATGCTAAGCCTGTTTTCATTGTGAGACTGCATTGCTTTGTTTAGCAGATGTCTTAGTGTTTGTGCTATAAAATGCAAAATAAAACTTTTAAATGAAATCCAAATCATCAGAGAAGTAAAGCAGTATGCACATTAGTGTCTATGGTAAATGGAGTGAAATAGCCAAGTAATGGATCATTGGAATGGCTGCAGGGGAGAGGGCTCCATTCGACCATGATTTTGTGAGGGGGAAGGGCGGCAAACTCAAAGACAGCCCCAGCTGAACTATACCTCCCAACTGTCCAGATTTTCACAGAATTAATAGATTTTTGCTTCTTATTTTTGGTTTGTTCCTCATAATATTTGTGGTTTTCTCATTTAGGAATTAAGTCACTAAATAATGACACACTGAGTTTCAGACTTCACAACCTTCAGAAAAATGCATGCTAAAGTAAGACCTGTTCTATCAACTGTCTCAGTTTATACAAGAGCAGTTTTTAGCACTGTTTATATGTTCCCCCAATATATTTGGCCTTGTCCAGATTTATTGCATTAACAGTTTGAGAGGTACATGCAAATAAATTGCTTTATAGAATTAGGCATAGCCAAACCTCTCAACTGTCCCCGAATTTGGCTCAGAATGTTGCTCTTCCCCTAATAATCCCTCCGCAAAATAGCAATTTTGGAAGAAAACATGGAGGATTTACAATTAAGAAATAACTGTAATAGGGGTTCCAATATGGCGGTCATCTAAGAAACACCCTCTCCAGACAGCTCCATATACAATTATCTGGTTAAACCCTTTTTTCTGAGACTTTAGATCCTAAAATCCTGTGTAAGTGTTCTTCTGAACCTGCAGATGAATATTTAAAGCTTCTGACCTTAAATAAGGAATCTGATGTTATAAACGCATTAGTTACTTTTGATCAGTAACTCAATCCAGCAAAACTACACGTGCTATCATAGAGGCCTGAGCTTTCAAGACCAACTTGACTGACAACTCCTATGAGCTCAAAATCGATACCAGTTATGCCTAAAGAAAATGAAGCAATGGACTCTCAGACTACAAAATCTAAATTATCGGCAATTTCTACATCTCCAGAGAAGGATGCAAAAAGGCTCAGATCATCCAAATCACTGCAGGAACAACCAGCTCAAACTAAACCAAAACCCGAAGGGGCACTTCAAATGGATGAATTAAAGAGTGCTTTATTACCCTTGCAAGCAGCAATCCAAGATTTGTCTGTGAAAATGAATTCCTTTGGTACATCTATAAATAAAATAGCTGATCGACTAGATATGGTTGAAAATAAAGCCAATTCTAATGAACTTGAAATAGATCACATCAAAAATCAATTACAAATGAAGGACAAGACAATCGGAGAGATGCAGACAAAATTACTAGACCTGGAAGCTAGAAGTAGAAGAAACAACTTGATTATCAGGGGATTATCCGAGAAGTATGAGTCTAACCAACTACAAGCGACTGTGGCTCAAATCTTTAATAACCTTTGTCAGGATGTTAACCCCTCAGCCAAATTCATGATAGAGAGAGTGCACAGAGCCCTTCGAAAGCATCAATCCGACTCACCTCTGAGACCAATATATGCGAAGTTACTCAATTACCAAGATGTGCAAACTATCCTTTTAGCTTTCAAGAAATCCAAGCAATTTACCTGGAATAATCAAAGAATTACTATTTCTCAAGATTTGCCCTTAGAGATAAGAGAGAAGCGGCGTTTACTTTCCCCTTACTGCGTGGACCTCATCTCCCGCAAAATTAAATTTCAAATGAAATTTCCTGCACTTCTCTTATTTACATATAAAGATATTAAGTTCCAAATATCATTGCCGAAAGAAGCAGAATCTATTTTTAAGAAGTGCTTTGGGTCAGCTCCTTCCACTTGAGGTAATAATTAATATCTCGTCACTTACCGATGACTTTTGCAGAGGCTCTAAATCAAAAGAAGATCGCTAAACTTCTACATGTTTGACATCTTGATTAACTGTATATTTTAAATCTTTTTTTGTTCCTCCCAAATAAGGTAGGAACATATATCAAGCTTCTGTTGTGAGGGGGTTCGATCTCTAAGCATATACTCGAGTCTTAAATAAGATGGCACTGCTAGAGCCGGAAGTGATATGAATCACATCCTTTGATGCTTGTTAACAGCTTCACAGATCGAGGGTTGTCATCAGCGTTTGTCTAAAGTTCAGCCTGATGCCTGTAATTCACAGTTTCGTTTTCACATTTAATATAAGTGCCACTAACTGCGCCTTGTTCCTTTCCTAACAAATAGTTACTTAGTAAGTGCCTTTTTGCCAGCTCGGATGATAGAATTGGGCTTTCATTTAGCTGATGGGTCCGTAAGTGAGCGTTAGTTTATGAGGAAGCCAGAGTTTTATCAGCTTGCCTTATAAGTACGGACTAGACTGTTCTTCGCACCATGTAAAGTCAAAATTAAGGTACATCGCTTCTTAACTGTAGTGTCGCAGATCGAGGAAGATCTGAGTAACCATTCCCTTGAAATGGATGTATCCTGCTGAATGGTTTATTGGCTTGTGCGTGATTAGAGTCTGGCTTAATTACTTTATTAAAAGCACAGAAAGACTTATATCTTTTATCCGGAATGTTATATTATATATGGGTAATGCTGCCTTAACTTTTAATTAACAATGGTAATTCAATTCTGTTTTATTTGTTTACTGTAACTTCTAACTAGCAGTTTTCTTAATAAGTACAAGATCTACTTAACTTTATTTGCACTTACAGTCTCAACTATCACTATTATTTTGTTAAGCTGTCTGGATTCAATAAGTAGGATTGTAGATGATCTTGTTGGTATCTAGACTTATGATGTATAATATTTGTATATACATATGTTTCGTTAGGGTTTTACTTTTGCATATGGCTGTTGTTCACATGATAGATTGTTTTTCCTTGTATTGTTTTTTTTCCCTCATGGATGGGGTGATGTGGTTAGGCACGGGTTTAATTCGGAGGGTTTTTTCTTTTTCCTTTATGCGCCCTGTTTTAGATGATAATGCTACCGACAATACTTTTGTTACTATGATGTTACTATCTACCAAATATAGTAATTTACATACTTATCTTTAATTATGCTCCAAATGCTTTCAGATAGGAATTGGAATATCTCCTCTTGGAATATAAGAGGATTTCATGAAAGGAATAAGAGAAATATGGTATTCCATCTATTATATAAAGCAACTTCGAATTTATGCTTCTTACAAGAAACACATATGTTGGATAAGGATTGGGTTAAAGAGAAAAGCAGAAAATGGATCGTTGACATTATTCACTCGGGGACCAGCCATAATTCTAGAGGAGTGGCAATTATTATTAAACATTCTTTTAAACCTACGATTGTGTCGAAAGGAGCTGATCAGGAAGGGAGATGGTGTTACTTTACATGTATGTCACATAATCTAAATAAGCCTATATTGTTTCTAAACCTATATGGACCTTGCACTGGACAGCAAGAGTTTATTATGAAGATTTATAATCTTCTACTTAGGTTTCCAAATCACCTAATTATTTTGGGAGGAGATTGGAATATGGTTCAGAACCCTAATGTTGACCGATCAAATAAGGCTAAGTCTTATAATACCCAAGATTCTATAGCCCTAGCTGAATTAAAGATGGATTTTGATCTAATAGACCCTATTTCATTTGGATCGGACCTGGGGAAACACAATTTTTTTACCTATTTCTCAAAATGTCATCATTCTTGGTCTCGTATAGACTTTTTCTTAATTTCCAACGCTATAGCTAAAAATCAGATTAAACTTACAACTGACTCTAGATTCCTCTCGGATCATTTAAGATTGACCCTAGAGATAGATTTTGATCATAACCAAGTCTCACCCTATAAATCATATAACTGGTCCCTAAATAGCAATTTATTAAAGATTCAGTCATTAACCGAAGAAATCACCTATACTTTAAAAGACTTTTTCTCTTCTTCCGTAGACAGTGAGATCCCCTTGGATGTTAGGTGGGCAGCGTGTAAAGCGGTGATTAGAGGTATCCTTATTAGAAAAGCTAGCTTCGTTCATAAACAGAATAAGGAGAAATTAGCCAACTTAAATGCAGATATTAAGACCTTGGATAAGAGACTCCAAGAAAAATATTCCTCAGTAACTGAAGAAGAACTACAACGTAAGCAAAAAGATCTGTTTGACTTTCATCAATCTATTATATCTCTACAAGAATTGTGTTACATAGCTAGATATTCTGAATCCCTTCAAACTCCATCTAAGGCCCTTGCTAGACTAATACTTAATACACCTAAATCACCCAGAATAGATTATATCTCTTATAACAATACAATATACAACTCTGATGCCCAAATTCTACAATTGTTCCATCAGATATATTCAGACATATATGCTAACAATAACATGCTTCCTAAAGGTAAAGAGATGGAAAATTTCCTAAGTGAACTCACCTTTCCTAAACTTAATGACTCCCAGAAATGTCTGTTAGCAGCCCCGATTTCTTTGCCAGAAATTATTGAAGTCATTGATAATCTTAAGACTGGTAAAGCTCCAGGCCCAGATGGCTATTCGTCTGACTTCTATAAAACATTTAAAAATGTTCTGGCTCCCATATTGCTCAATCTCTTTGAATATATTGCTGAGAAAGGCATAACAGATAGATATATTAACTGTTCAAAAACAATACTAATTCCCAAAAACTCTCTGGATAAAGCTAACGTAAATAATTATAGGCCCATTTCCATTATGAATACAGAGGTTAAAATTCTTTCAGCTATTTTAGCGAACAGACTTAAAAAAACAATTCATGGTCTGATTTCTTCAGAGCAGTCAGGCTTTATGCCTAATAGACACATGTGGGATAACACCCTGACATTGGAATCTGTAATTAATCTTACCAAAAAAGATAAAAACCCTAGATATGCCCTGATACTAGACGCTTATAAGGCTTTTGATCGGGTTAACTGGAACTTTCTGTTTTTTGATATTCCTCCTGAATTTATTAAATGGATTAGAACTCTTTATAATAGTGCATATACTTATCTATATATAAATAAACAAGATTCACATCCGATAAAGATCACAAATGGTACTAGACAGGGTTGCCCTCTTTCTCCTTTACTATTTAACTTGTATTTAGAATCCTTCTTCCTATTTATTGTACAGAAATCTTATCATTCAATCCCTATAATATATAATACCAATCTCAGCTTTACAGCCTTTGCTGATGATCTAAATCTTTATTTTGAACTCCCTATGACCGACACTAAGAAAATAGTTAAAGCTTTACACTCTTTCACCATTATTTCGGACTACCAGATTAACCAAAACAAATCCTTTATTTTCCCGATCAATCCCTTAGCTCACAAGCATCACTTATTTCCCGAGATTGCTTTTCGCCTGGATTATTCTTTAAAATACCTAGGAGTTTGGTATGATCACTCCTCTTCTTCCCTTCTACAAACTAACTTAGGTAAAACCTGGTCTTCCATTTCTCAAGACATGTCAAGATGGCAACAATTAAAACTTCCAATGCTTACTAAAACATCTATTATTAAAATGAATATACTCCCGAAATTACTCTATCATTTGAACTCCTCTATATCCAAGATTCCAACCCTCTTTTTCAATAAAATTCATAAAGCCCTTGCAAAATTCATTTGGTACCCTAAATCTGTCAGGATCTCATACCAGAGACTTACACTATCCAAAGCATTAGGGGGATTAGCTTTGCCTGACCTCACATTATACTACAGAATTATTCACGCAAATCGAATACTTACTATTGCTAACCATCGCCCAAATTCACCTTCTTATACCCCGATATGGGTTAATTTATGGTATAATTATACTCTCAAACAGAATGTTAACCCTGCAGCCTTGCCTTTCTTAACTAAAGCTAGCCTTATTAAACTAAAATTACACCATTTACTTATTGGATTAGTTAAGACTCTGCAGGAACTCTTCCAATCCATTAATCTGTGTAACGCCCTTTTAATTTTTCAACCTATTCATCTTAATCCAAACTTATTGTTGGGGGGTAATATGATCAATTTATCTAACTACTCACTCATTAGGAATTTAACTTTATGGGATTTACACAAACTTAAACACCTCACATTGACTGACCTTAGGGATAGGTGGGAACTCCCCAAAAGATATACCATGATTTTGAGACAACTAAGGGAGCTCACCTTATCCTTTATTGATAGGTATCCAAGTTATGAAGCAGAACATAATCGTGTAGCTGAATTAATTCAAACCTTATTGAGTAGAAAACATATGATTTCTAATGCTTATAAAGCCTTCTCTACTCATCTGAATCAAGGGAAATTGATATTTGCAGACTACTGGGATCATCAAGGTACCAACTTAACCTTACCTCAGAAGACTCTATCAATTAAACTTACCTGCAAGCACTCGCCTTTTAAAAAACTCACGTATACTCAATTTATGATTACCAACAACCTGTATTTAACTCCGATGCGGTTGAATAAATTTAACCCGAATGTTTTTTCCTCTTGCTCCTGTTGCTCCTTCCCACAAGCTGATATTATCCACATCTTATGGTTCTGTAGATACTCTCAAAGTATCTGGTGTTCACTAAAAGTGAGGCTAGATAAAATGGGATATCATAAATCTACCTTGTCATGGGAGATGGCCTTACTTCATATCACCAGTCTTAAATTATCCAGTTTGAAACTTAAGGTTCTAATCACTCTTTGTCTTCTAATAAAATTTTATATTACTAAACATTGGCTTGATTGCACGAAAATGACATGGGAGGATTTGAAAAACGTGGCTATCAAGTATATTACTTCCCAGAAATTAATAATTACTGATCCCCATAAACGAGCAACATATAAAGAGGTATGGGATTTGATTTTTCTCCTTCTATCTGACTAAGCCTAATCTCCTCTTATGCAATTAATGTGTACTCTTCACATAATACCTGGATTATGAATAGATTTATTTGTAGAGTGATCTGTCGTATTGGGGTGCACCTGTATGATCTTGTAATTCGGGGCTTCCCCCTTATAATGCCTACATCGCTTTGATAGCTAATAAGTTAACTGAGCTATCAGGGCAGAATAGCAGTTTTATCGACTTGACCTGTTAAACCTTAGCAGTTGGAGTTGTTATGTCAGGTAGTATGTATCGAATATGCTTCGCCTTTTTCCACCTTTTTTTTTTTTTTTGACATATTTCGGTGCTCATGTATATAGGTTAAGATTGTTGTTAACTACTGATATTGTAAGGCTTGTTTTCACTTGAGTATTTTGTGTTATTGTATTTTCATGTTTTTTATTATTTTCATTGTATTTGCCAAAAGTAATAAAATGTGTTTAAAAAAAAAAAAGAAAGAAATAACTGTAATAATCAGAGTTATAGATTACTTTTATTTCAGAAATGCATGTAGATTCTTTTATTTTGTCAGCTGCTCAAGTTAGCAGTACTATTATTAAAAAAGTGTCCCTTCTTTGATAGGTTCTCAGCTGTATTGTGTGGCTATTTTATATTTTTGCATCACATTTTTAGTCCATTTTTCATAAAATAGTTTTTTGTCAAATTAGTGGTAAATCATTAAAGACTGAAGTTAGAAAATAATGACAGACATTTGAGTTTCAGATTTCATATCCTTCAGAAAATTCATACCAATGCAAGACCTACTATTCTATTATCTTTCTAAGTTTATAAGAGCAATATTTAAAAATTGTCCTTATTTTTGGGCCTTTGTCCCACTTCTATGTATGGCTTTTCTCTGAGGGTGAGAGGTATGACAAATGTATCAGGGCCATCACAGTCAGCCAGAGACATTTCAAATTGTGACATACTTGTTGCACCCCGCTCCCCCATGTAGTGACTCTGGATGTGTCCAAGCAAGGCAAGGAGCAGTTATGCAGTGTAAATGTGCAGGGTATCCCCCCATCCAAGGTAGAGTACTACAGTGGCTTTTCATCTGTTCTTTATTTTGCAGAATGGTCTGGTTTCTGTCATATTTTGTACTGTTGATTTATGCTTATTACTCAAAGTGCCTGTTGCTCTGAGTTTTAAGTAGCAATGCTTTAATGACCATCAGGTAAGCTTGTCTGAGATCATAACATGCAAGTAAGCTTTAATAAGCCTGCAAACATTGAAGCCTTTCTGTTGTTGCCATGCAGAGAATACTTAACTAGATAATGTATAAGCGTTGGGTATTGAAATGCATATGACAGTATTTGTAATAAAGGACAGGATTACATTATTTTAAGAAGCTCATTACACTTGTTGGAGACTTCCAGTGATCTCTGAGGGCTTTACCAGTAAACTAAACAGAATTCCATTCATGTGTGGTCCATAACCTGTACAGTAATCCTTTAAGCAATGTATCTTGAGCTTGTTTGCTTTTGATTTTTTAATTTGATCATGTTTTCCCCATGAAACAAGTAGATAGTTGCCAGGCAACAGGTCTTTTTTGGATAAGAAACATTTTTACAAGTGGGGGCATCGCAGAGATTGCTACTTTCAACATGTTACTTGGTACTTTAATAAAGCTGAATATAAATTATAATTAGAACTGCAGTGCAAGGAGAAGCAGTTTGAGTTGAGTGCTGCTTGTTTTTCTTACACTTGATTTTGACTGGCATTCCAGTAATTTATTTAAAAAATAATTTATTTTTTCATGCCTCTCAACCTTTTTGTTTCCATCTAGATATTAAGTAAGCTGTCAAGCTGCCAATGCATTGAAATATTTTTATTCTTTTATACTTCATTTGTCTTGATTGGACTCTCATAATGAGGGTTTGGCACCCAGGGCAGCATATTTAATTAAAGTTTAGTTTTTGTGGTTTTGAGCATAGCTCCTCCCCTTTCTAGTTGTCTGCACCCCCTTCCCATTGACCCCAACCATTCGGCTATCTCCTGCAGCCCCCCTTTGATTTGAAGTCACCAGCCGCCACTGTAAATATGTCAGTAGTGATGAACCCTTGTGTTAGTAAATACGTCAGTAGTGAGAACCTTTGGTCAGTAAATACGTCAGTAGTGACAAACCTTTGTGATAGTAAAAACGCCAGTAGTGAGAAGCTTTCTGTTACTTAATACATCAGAAGTGATGAACCTTTGTATTAGTAAATACAACAAAAGTGAGACCCTTTGTGTTAGTAAATACATCAGTAGTGAGAACATTCGTATTAGTAAATATGTCAGTAGTAATGAACCTTTGTCTTATTAAATACAAAAGTAGTGATGAACCTTTGTGTTAGTAAATACGTCAGTAGAAAGATCCTTTGTGTTTTTTACTATATCAGTAGTGATGAACCTTTGTTTTGGTAAATACATCAGTAGTGAGAACCTTTATGTTAGTAAATAAATCAGTAGTGAGAACCTTTGTAAATCCGTCAGTAGTGATGAGCCTTTGTGTTAGTAAATTCATTAGTTGTGAGAACATTTGTGTTAGTAAATATGTCAGTAGTGATGAACCTTTGTATTAGTAAGTACATCAGTAGTGATGAACCTTTGTGTTAGTAAATACATCAGTAGTGATAATCCTTTGTGTTAGTAAATATATTAGTAGTGAGACCCTTTGTGTTAATAAATATTTCAGTAGTGATCAACCCTTCTGTTAGTAATTCCATCAGTAGTGATGAACGTTTGTGTTAGCAAATATGTCAGTAGTGATGAAGCTTTATGTTAGTGAATACATCAGTAGTGAGAACCTTTGTGTTAGTAAATACGTCAGCAGTGAGAACCTTTGCGGTACAAAATTCATCAGTTTTGAAAACCTTTGTGTTAGTAAATACGTCAGTAGTGATGAACCTTTGGGTTAGTAAATACATCAGTAGTGAGAACCTTTGTGTTAGTAAATGTGTTAGTAGTGATGAACTTTTGTGTTAGTAAATACATCAGTAGTGAGAACCTTTGTGTTAGTAAATACGTCAGCAGTGAGAACCTTTGCGGTACAAAATTCATCAGTTTTGAAAACCTTTGTGTTAGTAAATACGTCAGTAGTGATGAACCTTTGGGTTAGTAAATACATCAGTAGTGAGAACCTTTGTGTTAGTAAATGTGTTAGTAGTGATGAACTTTTGTGTTAGTAAATACATCAGTAGTGAGAACCTTTGTGTTAGTAAATATGTCAGTAGTGAGAATCTTTGTGTTAGTAAATACATCAGTAGTGAGAACCTTTGTATTAGTATTAGTAATAAGAACCTTTGTGTTAATAAATGCATCAGTAGTACGAATCTTTGGGTTAGTAAATACATCAGTAATTAGACACTTTGTGTTAGTAAATATGTCAGCCGTGAGAAGCTTTGTGATAGTAAGTATGTCAGTAGTGATGTACCTTTGTGTTGGTAAATACATCAGTAGTGATGAACCTTTGTATTAGTAAATACATAAGTAGTGACAAATTTTGTGTTAGTAAATACATCGTAGTGAGAACCTTTGGGTTAGTAAATACATCAGTAGTTAGACCCTTTGTGTTAGTAAATATGTCAGTAGTAAGAACCTTTGTGTTAGTAAGTATGTCAACAGCGATGTACCTTTGTGTTAGAAAATATGTCAGTAGTGAGAACCTTTGTTTTAGCAAATACACCAGTAGTGAGGAACCTATGTATTAGTAAATATGTAAGTAGTGATGAACCTTTTTGTTTGTAAATACACAAGTAGTGATGAACCTTTTTGTTTGTAAATACACAAGTAGTGATGAACCTGTGTGTTAGTAAATGCATCGGTAGTGAGAATTTTGGGTTATTAAATATGTCAGTAATGAGAACCCTTGTATTAGTAAATACATCAGTAGTGAGAACCTTTGTGTTAGCAAATCTTTCAGTAGAGAGAGCCTTTGTGTTAGTAAATATTTCAGGAGTGATGAACCTTTGTGTTAGTAAATACGTCAGTAGTGAGAACATTTGTATTAGTAAATACATAAATAGTGAAGAACCTTTGTGTTGGTAAATATGTCAGTAGTGATAAACTTTGTGTTAGTAAGCATGTCAGTAATGAGAACCTTTGTGTGACTAAATACATCAGTAGTGAGAAATTTGTCATAGTAAATATGTCAGCAGTGATGAACCTTTGTGTTAGTAAATACATGAGTAGTGATGAACCTCTGTGTTAGTAAATAAATCACTAATGAGAATCTTTGTATTAGAAAATATGTCAGTAGTGAGAACCATTGTGTTAGTAAATACATCAGTAGTGAAAACCTTTCTGTTATCAAATCTTTCAGTGGAGAGAGCCTTTGTGTTAGTAAATATGTCAGTAGAGATAAACCTTTGTGTTAGTAAATATGTCAGTAATGAGAACCTTTGTGTTAGTAAATACACCAGTAGTGAGAACCTTTGTGCTATTAAATATGTAAGTTGTGATGAATCTTATTGTTAGTAAATACATAAATAGTGATGAACCTTTGTGTTGGTAAATATGACAGGAGTCAGAACCTTTATATTTGTAAGCGTTTGAGTAATGAGAACCTTTGCGTTAGTAAAAACATCAGTGGTGAGAAATTTGTGTTAGTAAAAATGTCAGCAGTCATGAATCTTTGTGTTAGTAAATACATAAGGAGTGATGAACCTTTGTGTTAGTGAATAAGCCACTAGTGAAAACCTTTGAGTTAGTAAATATGTCAGTAGTGAGAACCATTTGGGAAAATCCTTGTGTTAGTAAATATGTCAGTAGTAATGAACCTTTGTGTTAGTAAATACATCAGTAGTGAGAACCTTTGTGTTAGTAAATACGTCAGCAGTGAGAACCTTTGCAGTACTAAATTCATCAGTTGTGAAAACCTTTGTGTTAGTAAGTACGTCAGTAGTGATGGACCTCTGGGTTAGTAAGTACATCAGTAGTGAGAAGCTTTGTGTTAGTAAATGTGTCAGTAGTGATGAACTTTTGTGTTAGTAAAGACATCAGTAGTGAGAACCTTTGTGTTAGTAAGTACATCAGTAGTGAGAACATTTGTGTTAGTAAATATGTCAGTAGTGATGACCCTTTGTGTTAGCAAATACATCAGTAGTGAGAACCTTTGTGTTAGCAAATCTGTCAATAGAAAGAGACTTTGTGTAAGTAAATATGTCAGTAGTGATGAACCTTTGTGTTAGTAAATAAATCAGTACTGAGAACCTTTGTAATATAAAATAAATCAATAGTGATGAACCTTTGGGTTAGTAAGTATGTCAATAATGAGAGCCTTTGTGTTAGTAAATACAACAGGAGTGAGAACCTTTCTGGTAGCAAATATGTCAGTACTGAACTAACTTTATCTTAGTAAAGATGTCCGTAGTGAGAAATTGGTGTTAGTAAATATGTCAGTTGTAATGAACGTTTGTGTTAGTAAATACATAAGTAGTGATGAACCTTTGTGTTAGTAAATAAGTCAGTAGTGAAAACCTTTGTTTTAGTAAATACATCATAGGGATGAAGCTTTGTGTTAGAAAATACATAAGTAGTGCTGAACCTTTGTGTTAGTAAATACATTAGCAGTGATGAACCTTTGTGTTAGGAAATACGTCAGTAGTGAGAACCATTATGTTAGTAAATACATTAGCAGTGAGAACCCTTGTGTTAGTAAATATGTCAGTAGTGATGAACCTTTCTGTTAGCAAATACATCATTAGTGATGAACCTTTGTGTTAGTAAATACATCAGTAGTGAAAATGTTTGTGCTAGTAATTATGTCAGTAGTGATGAACCTTTGTGTTAGCAAATGCATCATTAGTGATGAACCTTTGTGTTAGTAAATACATCACAAGTGAGACGCTTTGTGTTAGTAAATATGTCAGTAGTAAGAACCTCTGTGTTAGTAAATATGTCAGTAGTGATGAACCCTTGTGTTAGTAAATACGTCAGTAGTGAGAACCTTTGGTCAGTAAATACGTCAGTAGTGACAAACCTTTGTGATAGTAAAAACGTCAGTAGTGAGAACATTCGTGTTAGTAAATATGTCAGTAGTGATGAACCTTTGTCTTATTAAATACAAAAGTAGTGATGAACCTTTGTGTTAGTAAATACGTCAGTAGTGACAACCTTTCTGTTAATAAATACATCAGTAGTGATGAACCTTTGTGTAAGTAAATACGTCAGTAGAGAGAACCTTTGTGTTTTTAACTATATCAGTAGTGATGAACCTTTGTTTTGGTGAATACATCAGTAGTGAGAACCTTTATGTTAGTAAATCTATCAGTAGTGAGAACCTTTGTGTTAGTAAATCCATCAGTAGTGATGAGCCTTTGTGTTAGTAAATTCATTAGTTGTGAGAACATTTGTGTTAGTAAATATGTCAGTAGTGATGAACCTTTGTATTAGTAAGTACATCAGTAGTGATGAACCTTTGTGTTAGTAAATACATCAGTAGTGAAAATCCTTTGTGTTAGTAAATATATTAGTAGTGAGACCCTTTGTGTTAATAAATATTTCAGTAATGATCAACCCTTCTGTTAGTAATTCCATCAGTAGTGATGAACGTTTGTGTTAGCAAATATGTCAGTAGTGATGAAGCTTTATGTTAGTGAATACATCAGTAGTGAGAACCTTTGTGTTAGTAAATACGTCAGCAGTGAGAACCTTTGCAGGACTAAATTCATCAGTTGTGAAAACCTTTGTGTTAAGAATAAACCAAACAAAAAACAAACTAAAAACTGATGAAAAAGCGGACCACACACGATAAGAGGACTGGAACACAGGTTTAATACTCCACAGTAAAAACAAATACACGTAAGCTGCAGGTTAAAATAACCCGCCTTCTTCAGACAACAGTTGGGTTACACAGAGAATGTTTTATACTACATAATTAAATAGATGGAACCAATCAGGCTAAAGTGCATTAATGCTTATTACAATAACCATAACAACCTGAAAGGATTCCATCTCCAGTTAAAAAGTGATGATAAACGATTAAATTGTATTTACTACATAAAGCAGTCATGCATTGCTGCAATGAATCGATATTTAAAAATAAAAACTGATGTTTATGTTACCATCCAGGCAACTACTTATTAAATATTTAAACAATATTTTTAAACAAGATTATATACAATTACCAGTCACTTTGCCACTAGACAAAACAAGACAAAGCTAGTAAACTGTCAAAAGATTGAAGCAGGTTGTGACTAATACATTTCATTAAAGTTCAACCCACAGAGCGTATGTGATGACTTATTGCTTCACTACTTAAATTATTATCACATATATTTCTTGAATATGCAGATGGAAATAATTAGGAGATACTTTAAAATGCAAACAATACGTATTATAGTGTTAAATTCGTACTAGAAAAAATGAAAAATGAAGTTGTGCAAACTGCTATAATAAAAAATTATATATATGCGCAAAATATACAAAATAAAAACTCTGCAAGTATGCTAAAAATGAGATTTCAAAGCTTGCAAATTTTGGAAATAGATGAACTGCTATGGCAGATTAGAACTAGGGCTCAAGTATTTCCAGGCATTAATGAATGTTTATCTATAAAATGTGTCCTGAAATGGCTATCCTATAATAGGTAAACATTAGTAGTATATTTTAAAACTGAGCTTAAGCCACTAGGAAATATGGAATTTTGCGGTTATATATACACATCTGCACTCTAGTCTACAAGATTTTTTAATATAACATACTTATTTGTGTATATATATACATATGTATATATTTGTACTTTATATCTTGAAGATTATTTTGAACGCATGTGTTGAACATACCAACTATACATATATAAAAAACCTGCTATTTTTATGCATAGTTCACCCATTTGCAAGCTTTGAAATCTCATTTTTAGCATACTTGCAGAGTTTTTATTTTGTATATTTTGCGCATATATATAATTTTTTATTATAGCAGTTTGCACAACTTCATTTTTCATTTTTTCTAGTACGAATTTAACACTATAATACGTATTGTTTGCATTTTAAAGTATCTCCTAATTATTTCCATCTGCATATTCAAGAAATATATGTGATAATAATTTAAGTAGTGAAGCAATAAGTCATCACATACGCTCTGTGGGTTGAACTTTAATGAAATGTATTAGTCACAACCTGCTTCAATCTTTGACAGTTTACTAGCTTTGTCTTGTTTTGTCTAGTGGCAAAGTGACTGGTAATTGTATATAATCTTGTTTAAAATATTGTTTAAATATTTAATAAGTAGTTGCCTGGATAACATAAACATCAGTTTTTATTTTTAAATATCGATTCATTGCAGCAATGCATGACTGCTTTATGTAGTAAATACAATTTAATCGTTTATCATCACTTTTTAACTGGAGATGGAATCCTTTCAGGTTGTTATGGTTATTGTAATAAGCATTAATGCACTTTAGCCTGATTGGTTCCATCTATTTAATTATGTAGTATAAAACATTCTCTGTGTAACCCAACTGTTGTCTGAAGAAGGCGGGTTATTTTAACCTGCCGAAAGCGCTTACGTGTATTTGTTTTTACTGTGGAGTATTAAACCTGTGTTCCAGTCCTCTTATCGTGTGTGGTCCGCTTTTTCATCAAAACCTTTGTGTTAGTAAGTACGTCAGTAGTGATGAACCTTTGGGTTAGTAAACACATTAGTAGTGAGAACCTCTGTGTTAGTAAATGTGTCAGTAGTGATGAACTTTTGTGTTAGTAAATACATCAGTAGTGAGAAACTTTGTGTTGGTAAATATGTCAGTAGTGATGAACCTTTGTGTTAGTAAATACATCAGTAGTGAGAACCTTTGTGTTAGTAAATATGTCAGTAATGATGAACCTTTGTGTTAGCAAATACATCAGTACTGATAAACTTTGTGTTAGTAAATCTGACAGTAGAAAGAGCCTTTCTGTTAGTAAATATGTCAGTAGTGATGAACATTTGTGTTAGTAAATACATCAGTAGAGAGAAGATTTGTAATATTAAATAAATCAAAAGGGATGAACCTTTGTGTTGGTACGTATGTCAATAATGAGAACCTTTGTGTTAGTAAATACATCAGGATTGAGAACATTTGTGGTAGCAAATATGTCAGTACTGAACTACCTTTGTGTTAGTAAAAATGTCCGTTGTGAGAAATTTGTCTTAGTAAATATGTCAGTTGTAATGAACCTTTGTGTTAGTAAATACATAAGGAGTAATGAACCTTTGTGTTAGTAAATAAGTCAGTAGTGAAAACCTTTGTGTTAGTAGATACATCATAGGGATGAACCTTTGTGTTAGGAAATACGTCAGTAGTGAGAATCATTGTGTTAGTAAATACAACAGTAGTGAGAACCCTTGTGTTAGTAAATACGTCAGTAGTGATGAACCTTTCTTTTAGCAAATACATCATTAGTGATGAACCTTTGTGTTGGTGAATACATCAGTAGTGAAAATTGTTGTGCTAGTAAATATGTCAGTAGTGATGAACCTTTGTGATAGCAAATACATCATTAGTGATGAACCTTTGTGTTAGCAAATACATCATTAGTGAGAACCTTTGTGTTAGTAATTATGTCAGTATAGAGGAACCTCTGTGTTAGTAAAAACATCAGTAGTGAGAACTTTTTGCTAGTAAATACTTCAGTAGTGATGAACCTTTGTTAGTAAATACATCACAAGTGAGACGCTTTGTGTTAGTAAATACGTCAGTAGTAAGAACCTCTGTGTTAGTAAATATGTCAGTAGTGATGAACCCTTGTGTTAGTAAAAATGTCAGTAGTGAGAACATTTGGTTAGTAAATACGTCAGTAGTGACAAACCTTTGTGATTGTAAAAACGTCAGTAGTGAGAAGCTTTCTGTTAGTTAATATGTCAGTAGTGATGAACCCTTGTATTAGTAAATACAACAAAAGTGAGACCCTTTGTGTTAGTAAATACGTCAGTAGTGAGAACATTCGTGTTAGTAAATATGTCAGTAGTGATGAACCTTTGTCTTACTAAACACAAAAGTAGTGATGAACCTTTGTGAGAGTAAATACGTCAGTAGTGAGAACCTTTCTGTTAATAAATACATCAGTAGTGATGAACCTTTGTGTTATTAACTATATCAGTAGTGATGAACCTTTGTTTTGGTAAATACATCAGTAGTGAGAAACTTTATGTTAGTAAATAAATCAGTAGTGAGAACCTTTGTGTTAGTTAATACATCAGTAGTGATGAGTCTTTGTGTTAGTAAATTCATTAGTAGTGAGAACCTTTGTGTTAGTAAATATGTCAGTAGTGATGAACCTTTGTATTAGTAAGTGCATCAGTAGTGATGTACCTTTGTGTTAGTAATTACATCAGTAGTGATAATCCTTTGTCTTAGTAAATACATTAGTAGTGAGACCCTTTGTGTTAGTAAATATGTCAGTAGTGATGAACCTTTGTGTTAGTAAATACATCAGTAGTGATGAACCTTTGTATTAGTAAATACATAAGTAGTGACAACCTTTGTGTTAGTAAATACATCGTAGTGAGAACCTTTGGGTTAGAAAATACATCAGTAGTTATACCCTTTGTGTTAGTAAATATATCAGTAGTAAGAACCTTTGTGTTGGTAAGTATGTCAACAGTGATGTACCTTTGTGTTAGTAAATACACCAGTAGTGAGAACTTTTGTGTTAATAAATATGTAAGTAGTGATGAACCTTTTTGTTAGTAAATACACAAGTAGTGATGAACCTGTGTGTTAGTAAATGCATCAGTAGTGAGAACTTTGGGATAGTAAATATGTCAGTAATGAGAACCCTTGTGTTAGTAAATACATCAGTAGTGAGAACCTTTGTGTTAGCAAATCTTTCAGTAGAGAGAGCCTTTGTGTTAGTAAATATTTCAGGAGTGATGAACCTTTCTGTTAGTAAATACGTCAGTAGTGAGAACATTTGTATTAGTAAATACATAAATAGTGAAGAACCTTTGTGTTGGTAAATATGTCAGTAGTGATAAACTTTGTGTTAGTAAGCATGTCAGTAATGAGAACCTTTGTGTGACTAAATACGTCAGTAGTAAGAAATTTGTCTTAGTAAATATGTCTGTAGTGATGAACCTTTGTGTTAGTAAATACATAAGTAGTGATGAAACTTTGTGTTAGTAAATAAGTCACTAGTGAGAAACTTTGTGTTAGTAAATTCTTCACTAGTGAGAACCCTTGTGTTAATAAATATGTCGGTAGTGATGAATCTTTGTGTTAGTAAATACACCAATAGTGAGAACCTTTGTGTTAGTAAATACATCAGTAGTGAGAACCTTTGTTAGTAAATATATCAGCAGTGAGAACCTTTGGGTTACTAAATTCATCAGTAGCGAAAACCTTTGTTAGTAAATACGTCAGTAGTGATGAACCTTTGTGTTAGTAAATACATTAGTAGTGAGAACCCTTGTGCTAGTAAATATGTCATTAGTGATGAACCTTTCTGTTAGCAAATACATCAGTAGTGAGAACCTTTGTGTTAATAAATATGTCGGTAGTGATGAATCTTTGTGTTAGTAAATACACCATTAGTGAGAACCTTTGTGTTAGTAAATACATCAGTAGTGAGAACCTTTGAGTTAGTAAATATGTCAGTAGTGATGAACCTTTATGTTAGTAAATACACCAGTAATGAGAACCTTTGTGTTAGTAAATACTTCAGTAGTGATAACCTTTGTGTTAGCAAATACATGAGTACTGATGACCCTTTGTGTAAGAAAATTCATCAGTAATTAAACCCTTTGTGTTAGTAAATACATCAGCCATGAGAAGCTTTGTGTTAGTATGTCAATAGTGATGTACCTTTGTGTTTGAAAATATGTCAGTAGTGAGAACCTTTGTTAAAGTAAATACACCAGTAGTGAGAACCTTTGTGTTAGTAAATATGTAAGTAGTGATGAACCTTTTTGTTAGTAAATACATAAGTAGTGATGAACCTTTGTGTTGGTAATTACGTCAGTAGTGAGAAATTTGGGTTAGTAAATATGTCAGTAATGAGAACCCTTGTGTTAGTAAATACAACAGTAGTGAAAACCTTTGTGTTAGCAAATCTTTCAGAAGAGAGCCTTTGTGTTATTAAATATTTCAGTAGTTATGAACCTTTGTGTTAATAAATACGTGGGTACTGAGAACCTTTGTGTTAGTAAATGCATAAATAGTGATGAACCTTTGTGTTGGTAAATATGTCAGTAGTGAGAACCTTTGTGTTAGTAAGCATGTCAGTAATGACAACCTTTGTGTTAGTAAATAAGTCAGTAGTGATGAACCTTTGTGTAAGCAAATAAATCAGTAGTGAGAACATTTGTGTTAGTAAATACATCAGCAGGGATGAGCCTTTGTGTTAGTAAATACATCAGTAGTGAGAACCTTTGTGTTAGTAAATATGTCAGTAGTGATTAAACTTTGTATTAGTAAATACATCAGTAGTGATGAACCTTTGTGTTAGTAAATACGTCAGTAGTGATGATCCTTTGTGTTAGCAAATACATTAGTAGTGAGAATATTTGTGTTAGGAAATATGTCAGTAGTGAAGAACCCTTGTGTTAATAAATCCATCAGTAGTGATGAACCTTTGTGTTAGTAAACATGTCAGTAGTGATGAAGCTTTGTGTTAGCAAATTCATCAGTAGTGAGAACCTTTGTGCTAGTAAATACATCAGTAGTGAGAACCTTTTTGTTAGTAAATATGTCAGTAGTGATGAACCTTTGTGTTAGTAAATACATCAGTAGTGATGAACCTTTGTATTAGTAAAAATATTAGTAGTGAGAACCTTTGGGTTAGTAAATGCATCAGTAGTGTGAACCTTTGGGTTAGTAAATACATCAGTAATTAGACCCTTTGTGTTAGTAAATACATCAGCCGTGAAACCTTTGTGTTAGTAAGTATGTCAACAGTGATGTACCTTTGTGTTAGAAAATACATCAGTAGTGAGAACCTTTGTCTTAGTAAATGCACCAGTAGTGAGAACCTTTGTGTTAGTAAATATGTAAGTAGTGATGAACCTTTTTGTTAGTAAATACATAAGTAGTGATGAACCTTTGTGTTAGTAATTATGTCAGTAGTGAGAACTTTGGGTTAGTAAACATGTTAGTAATGAGAACCCTTGTGTTAGTAAACACATCAGTAGTGAGACCCTTTGTGTTAGCATATCTTTCATTAGAGAGAGCCTTTGTGTTAATAAATATTTCAGTAGTGATGAACCTTTGCGTTAGTAAATACGTCAATAGTGAGAACCTTTGTGTTGGTAAATATTTCAGTAGTGAAAACCTTTGTGTTAGTAAGCATGTCAGTAATGACCACCTTTGTGTTAGTAAATACGTCAGTAGTGAGAAATTTGTGTTTGGAAATATGTCAGTAGTGATAAACCTTTGTGTTAGTAAATACATAAGTAGTGATGAACCTTTGTGTTAGTAAATAAGTCACTAATGAGAATCTTTGTATTAGAAAATACGTCAGTAGTGAGAAATTTGTGTTTGGAAATATGTCAGTAGTGATAAACCTTTGTGTTATTAAATATGTAAGTAGTGATGAATCTTATTGTTAGTAAATACATAAATAGTGATTAACCTTTGTGTTGGTAAATATGACAGTAGTCAGAACCTTTGTATTTGTAAGCATTTGAGTAATGAGAACCTTTGCATTAGTAAAAACGATAGTGGTGAGAAATTTGTGTTAGTAAAAATGTCAGCAGTGATGAACCTTTGTGTTAGTAAATACATAAGTAGTGATGAACCTTTGTGTTAGTGAATAAGCCACTAGTGAAAACCTTTGTGTTAGTAAATATGTCAATAGTGAGAACCATTGTGTTAGTAAATAAATCAGTAGGGAGAATCCTTGTGTTAGTAAATATGTCAGTAGTAATGAACCTTTGTGTTAGTAAATACATCAGTGGTGAGAACCTTTGTGTTAGTAAATACGTGAGCAGTGAGAACCTTTGCGGTACTAAATTCATCAGTTGTGAAAACCTTTGTGTTAGTAAATACGTCAGTAGTGATGAACCTCTGGGTTAGTAAGTACATCAGTAGTGAGAAGCTTTGTGTTAGTAAATGTGTCAGTAGTGATGAACTTTGTGTTAGTAAAGACATCAGTAGTTAGAACCTTTGTGTTAGTAAGTACATCAGTAGTGAGAACCTTTGTGTTAGCAAATCTGTCAATAGAAAGAGACTTTGTGTTAGTAATATGTCAGTAGTGATGAACCTTTGTGTTAGTAAATAAATCAGTACTGAGAACCTTTGTAATATAAAATAAATCAATAGTGATGAACCTTTGTGTTAGTAAGTATGTCAATAATGAGAACCTTTGTGTTAGTAAATACATCAGGAGTGAGAACCTTTGTGGTAGCAAATATGTCAGTACTGAACTAACTTTATCTTAGTAAAGATGTCCATAGTGAGAAATTTGTGTTAGTAAATATGTCAGTTGTAATGAACGTTTGTGTTAGTAAATACATAAGTAGTGATGAACCTTTGTGTTAGTAAATAAGTCAGTAGTGAAAACCTTTGTTTTAGTAAATACATCATAGGGATGAAGCTTTGTGTTAGAAAATACATAAGTAGTGCTGAACCTTTGTGTTAGTAAATACATTAGCAGTGATGAACCTTTGTGTTAGGAAATACGTCAGTAGTGAGAACCATTGTGTTAGTAAATACAACAGTAGTGAGAACCCTTGTGTTAGTAAATATGTCAGTAGTGATGAACCTTTCTGTTAGCAAATACATCATTAGTGATGAACCTTTGTGTTAGTAAATACATCAGTAGTGAAAATTGTTGTGCTAGTAAATATGTCAGTAGTGATGAACCTTTGTGATAGCAAATACATCATTAGTGATGAACCTTTGTGTTAGTAAATACATCATTAGTGAGAACCTTTGTGTTAGTAATTATGTCAGTAGAGAGGAACCTTTGTGTTAGTAAAAACATCAGTAGTGAGAACTTTTTGCTAGTAAATACTTCAGTAGTGATGAACCTTTGTGTTAGTAAATACATCACAAGTGAGACGCTTTGTGTTAGTAAATACGTCAGTAGTAAGAACCTCTGTGTTAGTAAATATGTCAGTAGTGATGAACCTTTGTGTTAGTAAAAATGTCAGTAGTGAGAACTTTTGGTTAGTAAATACGTCAGTAGTGACAAATCTTTGTGATTGTAAAAATGTCAGTAGTGGGAAACTTTCTGTTAGTTAATATGTCAGTAGTGATGAACCATTGTATTAGTAAATACAACAAAAGTGAGACCCTTTGTGTTAGCAAATACGTCAGTAGTGAGAACATTCGTGTTAGTAAATATGTCAGTAGTGATGAACCTTTGTCTTATTAAATACAAAAGTAGTGATGAATCTTTGTGTGAGTAAATATGACAGTAGTGAGAACCTTTCTGTTAATAAATACATCAGTGGTGATGAATCTTTGTGTAAATAAATACATCAGTAGTGAGAACCTTTGTGTTGGTAATTATGTGAGTAATGAGAACCTTTGAGTTAGTAAATACATCAGGAGTGACAACCTTTGTGTTAGTAAATACATCAGTAGTGATGAACCTTTGTGTTAGTAAATACATCAGCAGTGAGAACCTTTGTGTTAGTAAATATTTCAGTAGTGATGAACCTTTGTGTTCGTAAATACATCAGTAGTGACGAACCTTTGTGTTAGTAAATACATCAGTAGTGACAAACCTTTGTGTTAGCAAATACATCAGTTGTGAGAACCTTTGTGTTAGTAAATATGTCAGTAGTGATGAACCTTTGTGTTAGTAAATACATCAGTAGTGATGAACCTTTGTATTAGTAAATACATAAGTAGTGACAACCTTTGTGTTAGTAAATACATCAGTAGTGAGAACCTTTGGGTTAGTAAATACATCAGTGGTTATACCCTTTGTGTTAGTAAATATATCAGTAGTAAGAACCTTTGTGTTGGTAAGTATGTCAACAGTGATGTACCTTTGTGTTAGAAAATACACCAGTAGTGAGAACCTTTGTGTTAGTAAATATGTAAGTAGAGATGAACCTTTTTGTTAGTAAATACACAAGTAGTGATGAACCTGTGTGTTAGTAAATGCATCAGTAGTGAGAACTTTGGGATAGTAAATATGTCAGTAATGAGAACCCTTGTGTTAGTAAATACATCAGTAGTGAGAACCTTTGTGTTAGCAAATCTTTCAGTAGAGAGAGCCTTTGTGTTAGTAAATATTTCAGGAGTGATGAACCTTTGTGTTAGTAAATACGTCAGTAGTGAGAACATTTGTATTAGTAAATACATAAATAGTGAAGAACCTTTGTGTTGGTAAATATGTCAGTAGTGATAAACTTTGTGTTAGTAAGCATGTCAGTAATGAGAACCTTTGTGTGACTAAATACATCAGTAGTGAGAAATTTGTCGTAGTAAATATGTCAGTAGTGATGAACCTTTGTGTTAGTAAATACATCAGTAGTGATGAACCTTTGTGTTAGTAAATAAGTCACTAGTGAGAAACTTTGTATTAGTAAATTCTTCACTAGTGGGAACCCTTGTGTTAGGAAATATATTAGTAGTGTTGAACCTTTGTGTAAGTAAATACATCATTAGTGAGAACCATTGTGTTAGTAAATACATCAGTAGTGAGAACCTTTGTTAGTAAATATATCAGCAGTAAGAACCTTTGGGTTACTAAATTCATCAGTAGTGAAAACCTTTGTGTTAGTAAATACGTCAGTAGTGATGAACCTTTGTGTTAGTAAATACATCAGCAGTGAGAACCCTTCTGTTAGTAAATATGTCAGTAGTGATGAACCTTTGTGTTAGTAAATACATCAGTAGTGAGAACCTTTGTGTTAGTAAATATGTCAGTAGTGAGAATCTTTGT
This sequence comes from Protopterus annectens, assembly GCF_019279795.1. Classification (NCBI taxonomy): domain Eukaryota; kingdom Metazoa; phylum Chordata; order Ceratodontiformes; family Protopteridae; genus Protopterus; species Protopterus annectens. Next base: position 321,091,563 of record NC_056744.1, on the reverse strand, counting down.
GTTAGTAATTACATCAGTAGTGAGAACCTTTGTGTTAGTAAATACGTCAGCAGTGAGAACCTTTGTGGTAGCAAATATGTCAGTAGTGATGAACCTTTATGTTAGTAAATACACCCGTAATGAGAACCTTTGTGTTAGTAAATACATCAGTAGTGATAACCTTTGTGTTAGCAAATACATCAGTACTGATGACCCTTTGTTTAAGAAAATTGATCAGTAGTGAAAACCTTTGTGTTAGTAAATATGTCAGTAGTGAGAACCATTGTTTTAGTAAATACATCAGTGGTGAAGAACCTTTGTGTTAGCAAATATGTCAGTAGTGAGAACCTTTGTGTTAGTAAATACACCAGTAATGAGAACCTTTGTGTTAGTAAATATGTAAGTAGTGCTGAACCTTTTTGTTAGTAAACACATAAGTAGGGATGAACCTTTGTGTTAGTAAATATGTCAATAGTGAGAACATTTGTGTTAGTAAATATGTCAGTAATGAGAACCCTTGTGTTAGTAAATACATCAGTAGTGAGACCCTTTGTGTTAGCCAATCTTTCAGTAGAGAGAGCCTTTGTGTGAGTAAATATCTCAGTAGTGATGAACCTTTGTGTTAGTAAATACGTCAATAGTGAGAAACTTTGTGTTAGTAAATAAATAAATAGTGATGAACCTTTGTGTTGGTAAATATTGCAGTAGAGAATTGTTGTGCTAGTAAATACAGTAGTGATTTGAAGAAAGTATGAATTGTGTTTTCTTAGTGAACTTTTGGTAATATCAGTAGATGGGTATGTAATTTTTTTTAGTAAAACTGTTAGTGATGACTGGTATATTTGGATGACTTTGTGTAAACATTTGTGAATTTTGTTAGTAAATCAGTGTGATGATAATAAATTTAGTGTGTTGTTAGTAAACAATGGTGATGTGTGAACCTTTGTAAATATAGTTTGGGAAACCTTGTTGAAATTTTATAGTGGTTTGTTGTAATTTGT